>NC_081293.1:111956060-112259090 GCF_030435805.1 Mustela lutreola
AGAGTTGGAATAATGTGCGTAAGGGGCAGTCAGATCGTGAACCCATAAGTTATGATTCTAAATCTAAATTTGGAAGCTTTCTAGCATGTAGCAACCATGCTTCATTTGTTACAGAATTACATTTTGATCATCTTGGAAGGCAAAATATGCGCTAATTAGAAGAAGGGGGTTTGGAGTCTGGCAGCCCTGGGTTTCGATCCCAGTTCCAGGATACCACAGTTCTGGGACCTGGGGCAAGTAATCTGCTTAAACCTGGTTTATTTTAGAATCTGTTTTTTCAACTGTACGTACATATAGTAATACTGATTTGAACATCATTATGGAGAAAACATGAGTTCTAGAAATGATCTTCTGATGTGCCTGACCCACAGAGAGTAGTCAGTGAATTGGAGCAGCTGCTGCTTTTCATGTTGCCACAAGCCATGGCCTGGGTCTTGCATGGACCTGGTCCCCATACCTCAGAGTGAGGGGATGAGACTCCTTCTCCGGCTACTAAGGTGTAGGCCACTGAAGAGAGGAAAGGCTGATTCCACTGATGGTGCCCAGCTGCAGACGGCCCTAGTTGAACCCAAGGCACCATAGAGCCTCCCAGTGCAAAGCATGCAAGAGTAGAATGGAAAACATCCAGGAAATATAGCCAGAAAAGGGCTGTTTCCCCACTTAAATTAATTTTACATGCAGCCCAGACCGTCTCTGGTCTGTAATCTGCTTGTTCATTCTATTACAAAACCAATATCTATGGTACATCCAGCCCTGTGCCATTTCTGAGTGGGCTCTGGGAGGCATCCCATCCCTGCTCTCAAAACCCGGTTGTGAGAAAGGTCCACATGGCGTCCGCGACACATACCCTGTGGCATCCTACAAGGACTCCCGGTCCGCTCCTTCTTGGACGACATTTGCAAAACTTGGGGAACGTGTCACCATCATAATTCTCTGGTCTTTTGTTGTTGAATGGCCTCAGAAAATCTTGCCTGTGTTCGAGAGGCGCCCGTTTTAACTGCTGATGCTCTCGATCGCCTTTGTGCTCTACAGAACAAGGAAAGTCTCTTTGGTTGGCCCTCTTGTCGAGACCTGGGGCCTCACTTCAAAAGCGAGTCTTGCCCACGCCAGCAGGTCCATGTACAAGGCTTGGCTGTGGGTAACTGTGCTGGGAGAACGGAGAAGGGACATGTTTGCTCTTCCGTGGGCTCCCACAAAGATCGGTTCAGGGGCTCCTAAACACTCTGGCGGTTCTATAGCTTTGTTGTCGGGCCTCTTGTCAGTAGATACTTGTCTTCATTCTGTGTGTGGGAGGAAATGTTGGCATTCACACATTCCAGCCAGCTAAGTCGTACCACGCTTTCTCTGTTCCATTTTTGATTTTACAAAGAGCCTAAGTTCAATGCAGGGACTCATGGACTGTCCCTTTCAACCCACAGCTGTTTCTATAGTCTTCATTGTAGGCTGCGCATGTATTATAAGTCATTAAAATTGTGTTCGGGCTTCGCGAGTCTCTGATGCCCTGTGCCAGCGCCTTGTCCTGTGGGGCAAACGAGAATGCATCAGCACCAGTGAGAGTAAAGCTTAGGGACAATTTCAGGCTACACAGGGGAGGACTGATGGACTGATGAGTCTTTCCAGATCCACTTCAGCAAGAGCAGCTTAGCCATTGATGGAAACACTGCGGGAGAAGAATGAATGGCTTTTGGTTGATCAAGTTACTCTACAATATAATTGGTAGCCCCACATCTGTAATAAGCATAGATCTGTAGGCCCAGGAGCGAGAAGAAAAGATAAAAGAAATTGATCCACAAGTAACTTATTATTTTGGAAAAAATCAACTTGCCCAACCTCCTGATACTGAGCTCCTTTATCCTTATGTCACACTATGGATGACAAACAGGACAAAAAAGTGGGAGACTGTGACGTTGGGTCAGAATGTGGTGGAGATCTTCTGTCCCTGGAACGTGGTTCTTCTGCAGTGTTAAATCTATTTTAGCAACTTGGATTTCATCTAAGTGGTGGGAAATTTCAGGTATACTTTATTTCCTCCCAAAATGAACACAAGAATGTTCCATCCTATTCTCTTGTAATAAGAGAATTGGAGTGTGCTGATAAACCCTTTCCCACCTGCATGGACTCCTCTGGGTTGGAGCTGATGAACGTTGCCGTGATACCGAATGGCATCGCAATCGTTCAGGTTACTGTGTGCTAGAGGTTTCTGGCTGCCGTGCCACCGTGTTCTTAAATTTCTTTGCCTTCGTGCTTCTTCCTGAAATGGTCTGATGTTCTTTCTAAACTGGTGAAGAGGGAGCAGCCCTTTCTTCTTCCAGAGATTGTCCCATGGTGTCAAGCTTTACTAGCACGGCCCTCGAGACCGTACAAGGGGGTGATTTTTATTTGTTGTGCCTGTCTATAAAGAGATGTCGTATCCTTGCAAAAGAGGTCTTGCTTGTTTGATCAGACTTTCCCTCTTCTTGGTGACCCTCGTAGATCTCTTAAAAATCACCAACTTGAGAATCAAGTTTGTGAAGCTGCACACTTTGGGCGATAACCTTTTGGATTCCAGAATGGAAATCAGAGAGAAGTATTACTATGCAGTGTATGATATGGTGGTTCGAGGAAATTGCTTCTGCTACGGCCATGCCAGCGAATGTGCACCTGTGGACGGAGTGAATGAGGAAGTAGAGGGAATGGTAAGCAAGCGCTCTGGGGGGCTTTCTCCTTTATTTTATTTTTTAATATTTCATTTATTTATTTGAGAAAGAGAGGTGGAGATCACAGAGGGAAAGGGAGAAGCAGACTCCCTGCTCAGCAGGGAGCCCAACGTGAGACTCAATCCCAGGACCCCAGGATCCCAGGACCCTGAGCCAAAGGCAGACACCTCACCGACTGAGCCACCCAGGCACCCCAGGCTTTCTCCTTTGGACAGATGATCCCAAAAAGCAATTTGAAGCTAGTTTTACCTTAAACCTTTCACAGCTTCTTGTGGTTTTATTTTTCCAGACTGACTTTTAGCTCCTTCCGCCTTAATGGTGGTTGACAGCTGGTTTTCTCTTTGTTAACTTTCTGGGACTATTCATGTCAGAGACAAAGAATTAAATTTTGGAAATTGTTGCAACAAGCTATTGCTACAGTAGATCTTTTTTTTCCAGCCAATCCAATAAGGATTAAGAGGTTTTCTCAATAGCCATGACATCTTCCTTTCCTTTAGGGAAGATCAGGCACCACAAGCATAAAGTGGCCTCCAGCCCAGAGAATCAGGGCATTTGAACCCAGAACCTCAGAACATGACTTAAGAACCCAGTGGGCTTTGTTTCTTTATATGCTTCTACTCGTTTCATTCTTTTCCCACTTTTACGCTGTGTTGTCAATTCATGTACTTCTAAAAATTGGGGATTTGGGTGATTTGCCAAATGGATAAAGTTAGGGTATTTTACCCATTCCGAAGTGAACTGGTAATTCTTACAGACCCGTAGGATTTCGGAGCTAAATGGGTTTACTCCACCAACTATCCTTATTAGAACGGAACAGGAATTAAACAGCTCACCAGAGGGCCCTAAATCAGCTGCAGATGGAAATTTCATGTCTAGCTCTCCTGACTCTGCCCCAGGGTTCCTTCTGTTATTCAACTCTGGGCCTCCCTTGATGAAGATTGTGCCTGCGTTACTTGCTGTTTGCTTTCCCAAGATTATTAGTCCTCATCTGGGACGGTCCAGGATTTGTGCATTCAACCGGCTGAAACTTCTGCTCTCTATTTGCTCCATTTAGAGCACTTGCCCTGTAGATAAAGTTGCATTTTTAGCAGAGCCTAAAGGGAGGACACAGCCTTAAAATCTCGTTGCTATATCTTTCAGAGAATGCTAGGTACGCAGTGTTTAGTGTTCAGCATAACAAATCTGGCGTGTAGCTCCTGTCCTGTAGTCTCCTCCCTATCAGGGGTCTCAGCACTGTGTGCTGTTGATTCAGACACTGTAGAGCGCTGTGGTGTGTGCTTTGGGACTTTTGGGGGGGCGGGGGCGGTTCTGTGTAAAACCAGCTTGTCAGGAGATGATTTTACTCTCTTGCTCACTGGCGCTCCTGTGAAGGTGAGTCCAGGGCAGACCTGTCTGTCCTGTTCCTGAATTCCATTCTATAGAAACTAGTGTTTAGGTGAGGTGCCCGTGCACACGCGTATTTAATAGATTGAAAGCATTTATCTTTTATGTGCCTCAGGGGCTTAGGCAGAGCTTGCCGGAGACACAATGCCAATGAGCACATCCTGGGCCCTCCATCCAGCAAAATAATTTGTTTTGTTTTCTTTTGTTTTCCCTGAGATCTTATGTTTCCTTTCTTAAAGACAAAAAGTTAAGTGTGAATGTGGTAAGTGATTAATATTCTGAATCTTGTTTTGATTTGGAAAAACAAGTGCGGTGCTGGGAGTCAAAATCAAAACAAAAGAAGCAAAAAAGCCATTCTTCTATGTGGCACAGCCATAAACCTTGCAGTAATGTGAGTCGTTTCCAGACAGCGTTTGTACATTTAGTTCTGCAGTGTAACTTCTGTTGATTTCTCTTAAAATAGGGTTTTTTGGGGCATAGATTTTTTTTTAAAAAGTAACTAGGTTTTATTTACTTTTTAATTCTTAAGTGACTGATGTTGTTCACCTGGGTTCATTTCATCGATACTTTGATAAACTATTTCCTGAGTATCTGTTGTATAATAGAACACATCACTGTGTTCCTAGAGATGGAGTTGGAGCCATCAGAAAGACAGAACTCACTGGAAAGGGATAAAATAAAAAATCCTCACTGTGGTGAGCTGGAGATGACGATTAGTAGGAAAAGGGGTTTCTGTCTCCCATCATTTGTGGAGAAAATCTAGTCCCCAGTCTGTCTCTTACTTTGCCCTTTCCCATTTTTTCTGACTTCCAAGGTTCACGGGCACTGCATGTGCAGGCATAACACCAAGGGCTTGAACTGTGAACAGTGCATGGATTTCTACCACGACTTACCCTGGAGACCCGCTGAAGGTCGAAACAGCAATGCCTGCAAAAGTAAGTCTCCGTCAGAGGGCAGTTTGCATCCACTCAGACCCCTGTTAGTAAGTACAACCCTTTGGTGATAGCTGAGATGGTTTAGGTAAGAAGAAGAAAGAGGGGTTGGGGGTGGGCAGGAAGGAGGGAAGGGGGTGGGGAAGGGGGATGGAGTTCAGATAAGAACAGCACAGAGCCCAAGGCCCCAAGGACGTTCTTGGGACCAACACAGAGTCTACACTGGGGAACTGATTCCAAGGTTTAATTCAGCCGGCATGTGGTGGGCACTTCTCTGCTAGGCACTGAGGATGGGTCACTGATGCGAAATGGCCCCTCCCTATGGGAGGTCGTGTTGCAGGGGGAGGCAGAGGAGGCCAGGGTGTAGAGTCCCAGGAGGGCCAAGTTGAGTTAAGCTTCATTTTGGGAAGACCGGCACCCATGCGGGTACTGAGCAGAGAGTGATATGATATTAAAGCGGGGTGGGACCAAGGGGACTGCCCGTGGGGCTGGCAGAGAGTCAGCGTGCGCTTAGCAGACCTTTATTCTCACTGAAGAGCCTGGTCGGGTGTGCCGGTGGGAATGGGGGAGAAGGGAAGCAGGCCTTCACACCCGTTCCTTAAAGCTGGCAGCCTAAACAGGCTTTCCCAAGAGGCAGTGCCTCGGAGATCCTCTGGGGTGATACGTTCCAGTTCTACCCCCGAGGGGGACCCACAGGCGTCCTCTGCCTGGTCGCAGTCTTCTGTTGATAAGCCACCAAGGGGATTCTCCCCGAAGGTTTTTACTTTTTAGCCCATTCTCTTCCAAAGAGGGCAGATTCATGTTTCAGAAAGCTCACGCCTGGAAGGTTTCCAGCACACCAGGTGGACGCGCCCTTCCCCACTGGCGCCTGATTGTCCGTTGTCATCTTGCCTGAATTCACCCCTAGTTTCCAGAAGGAGCTTCTCCCCCACAAGCCCATCCTCCAGAGGTAGGTCGACTTCAAAGCCCTTCTTGTTGCGCAGAGTGTAACTGCAACGGGCACTCGGGCTCCTGTCACTTCGACATGGCGGTCTACTTGGCCACTGGGAACGTCACCGGAGGGGTGTGTGACGACTGCCAGCACAACACGATGGGACGCAGCTGTGAGCAGTGCAAGCCGTTTTACTTCCAGCACCCGGAGAGAGACGTGCGAGACCCCAACCTCTGTGAACGTGCGTGGGGAAGGGCGTGACGGAGGTCTTCTCGGTTTGGAGAGCCAGGGTGGGGGGTGGTCACCATCCTTCTCCTGGGACTCCTGGTGCGAGCGTCAGACTCTGCTTTATTTTAATTAATTAATAATTAATAATTAATTAGTTAATTAGTTTAATTAATAATAATTAACTAGTTTTAATTGTGGGGTAGCCTGCTGAAGCAGTCTTGCCTTCTTTAGTCTACTGTGACGTGTAGAGGGTCAATGGGAACATACGTGTTGGTACCAACACATGCATTGTTACCTGGTGACCTTTGTTCGTCTCAGGATGCAGCTGTGACCCAGCGGGATCTCAGAACGGGGGAATCTGTGACAGTCACACGGATTTTTCCACTGGCCTCATTGCGGGTCAGTGCCGGTGTAAATTACATGTGGAGGGAGAACACTGTGAAATTTGCAAAGAAGGCTTCTACGGCTTAAGTGCTGAAGACCCGTTCGGTTGTACATGTAAGTACGTTTGTGAAAAAGTCTGGGAGTTCTGGTGGACGTAATGCCCATTTTACTGTGCAGTTCTAAATCCATACTACCCCTTGGCACTCACTTGGTTTGTGTTTCTTTACTTCATTTTATCTCTACGAAAGCTTGTGCTTGCAATCCTCTGGGAACGATTCCTGGCGGGAATCCTTGTGATTCTGAGACAGGTTACTGCTACTGTAAGCGTCTTGTGACAGGACAGCATTGTGACCAGTGTCTGGTAGGTGAATCCTAATTACGTGGGGTGGGTGGTTTGTGTATGGGACCTGTTGTAGAGTCTGTTGTAGAGTCTGCCGTCCCTCTATGTAAATATTAGAAGATGCAAACAATGTACAAAAAAATTACCCATGATTTTGGCAAGATGCTCACCATCGAATTGAAAAATAAAACCACAGTGAAATACCACTTTCATAGTCGAAATTAACAAGTTTTTAAAAATGGGGTTGCTAACTGTAAGGACATAATGTGGGGCTGGTCCTCCGAGTTGCTGATGGAAATGCATGTTGGTTCGTACTTGGCAAGAAAAGCATTTTGGAAGTAAGCTATCAGTAGCCTGTAGAAATGTGCATACCCTTTGACCTAGTAATCCCACTTCTGGGAATCTTTCCTAATGAAATAAGCAGAAGATTGGACAGAGACTCATTGCATCTCATACCAATCATAGCCAAAAAAACTTAGAAGCAACAGTGGGGAAAATACTGAAGTAAACTGGGGGGCTTCTGTACAGTGTGATATTTTGTTGCCTTTGTGAATGACAATAGCATGAGGAAATGCTTATGCTGGTGTTAAAAAAAAAAAAAAAAAAACACCCACAGGATGTGAGTAGTATCTTGATTGTGCAGGAAAAAATGGCAGCAAGAAAAACAAAATCTGGAAGGAAATACTCCACAAAGTTCACTGTAGTGATTCCGGGTAGAGTGATTACAGGAATAATTTTGAAATTACCCCGTATCTTTTATAACATTCTTGTGATTTCCTTTATAATTTGTGAGGGGGGGGTGGTCCACTGACCTCAAATTATGTTTATGAGCTGTATATATGCATATTTGCATGTATAACATCAGTTTCTGGAAGCCTGGCCTTTATCTGCTCGTTAGGAAATCCTATTTGTCGATTTCTTCTCCCTTGTGTAGATTCTGTCCGTTTTCCTTTTCTGTCCACCTGCACTGGACTCAGGATTCGGTGATCTCCTCACCTTTCACTGGTGAAAATACTTGCTTCATGCTGTTTGGACATAGATAGTCCTTTCAAAAGCTTGGCTCACGGAGTTTCTGACGGGCTGAACTCAGGGAAAACGTAAACGCTGGCCAGATATTTGCCAAAACTCTCTACAGTACTTTTAATATTTGCCCCTGTTTCCTCTCAGAGGATGGCTGTTTGCTCGGGACAGAAACTGCTCTGATCTGGAGTTGGGTGTTTACGACCCCAGGGACCGGCAGCCTGGGTTTTAGCTCAGAACACTCGTGCTCATTCCTCTTGAAAGCTTTCTGCTTGCATGGCATGAAAGAGCATTCGGTGGAACGAGCAAGACATGCCATAACTTGTTTCTTGTTGAGTCTGTTGTGTAATGACAGGAACCGACCTTCAGACCTTAAATCTTCTCTTGTGCAGCCAGAGCACTGGGGCTTAAGCAACGACTTGGATGGATGTCGACCTTGCGACTGTGATCTTGGAGGGGCCTTAAACAATAGGTGAGTGGAGCCACATGTACACTCTTCTTTGCGCTCAGTCCCCTCAGAGAGCTGTCCCCATCTCTGGGAGTAGTATGACAGCCAGTGTCTCTGCAGAAGAGGTGGAAAGTATAGGCACCTTTAGTTTACCTGGGGTCTTAATGTTTTCAGAGATTTAGTCATTCCAAGAGTTTGCTTTGAAGACTCGAAGTATGTTTCTGTTTCTTGGTTCTTAATAGTGTTGGACTTTATGGTATTTTTTAAATTATGGAAACAACGTATGCCCATTTAAAAAAAAAAAAATTCTGGGGTGCCTGGGTGGCTCAGTGGGTTAAGTCATGCCTTCGGCTCAGGTCATGATCTCAGGGTCCTGGGATCGAGTCCCGCATCAGGCTCCCAGCTCAGCAGGGAGTCTGCTTCCCTCTGTCTCTCTGCCTGCCTCTCTGCCTACTTGTGATCTCTCTGTCTGTCAAATTTAAAACAAAACAAAACAAAACAAACAAACAAAAAAAACCTGGGTGTCTGACTAGCTCAGATGGCTAAGTGTCAACTTTGGGCTGAGGTCATGATCCCAGGGTCCTGGGATCTAGTTCTGCAACAGGCTCCCTGCTCAGTGGGGAATCTGCTTCTCCCTCTGTCCCCTTCCCCTTGCTCATGTGCACTCTCTCTCTCTCTCTCTCTTTCTGTCAAATAAATAAATTTTTTTTTAAAATCCCAATGGGTAAGACAGGTAGCTTTCTACCCTTTCTCCCCCCAGGATCCATGGCTATAAGTGCCACTGTTAGCAGCTTCTCAAGTTCTAGAAATTAATAATAGAACTCAGAATACCTATTGAAAATTATAATTCCTTTCCTCTTCTTTTTAAATAACAAGTAAGGTTAAAAAAAAAAATAACAGACAAGTACAAACACAAAAAAGCCCATGATTTCCCACTTGACTTTACTGGCAATTTTGGAAACACAAAGTCCTCCCTGTATGCACACTATTCCGCGGCTTGCTTTCTTAGCCGGGATCCATTTTCATGTCAACGTGTATTCACGGGCCCTTTTCTTTTTAATGGCATGTGTTCGTCGACCTCTCGCTCTCTCTCTTTTTGTTTTTTTTTTTTGATATCCCATCGTGTGGAAGTGCCACAATTTATTTCCTATTTTTCCTGTAGATGAGGCTCCCAGGATGGAATCGCTGAGTCAAAATATAAAACTTTTGATTTTTATAGAGGTTTCCAGATTATTCTCCGGACAGATGGTGTTAGTTTATTTTCCTACCACCTGGTTACCAAAGCACCTTCCTTTCCGACCCCACCAGCGGTTGGTAAACTTGTGTTTCTCACCAATCTCAAAGATGGAAAGTGAGGGGCGCCTGGCTGGCTCAGTCAGTGGAGTGCCTGACTCTTGATCTCAGGGTCATGGGTCTGAGCCCCAGGCTGGGTGGAGTCTACTCAAAGAAATAAATTACTTAAAAAATAAAAAATACAAAAATAAGAGGGGAACCTGGGTGGCTCAGTTGGTTAGGTATCTGCCTTCAGCTCAGGTCATGATCCTGGGGTCCTGGGATCGAGCCCCACTTCAGACTACCTGCTCAGTGGGGAGACTGCTTCTCCCTCTTCTCTCCCCTACCCCCGATCATGCACACGCTCTCTCTCTCTTTCTTTCTCTCTCAAATAAATAAATAAGTAAATCTTTAAAAAAAAAGTTGGAAAATGAACTCCCATTTTGATTTGCGTTAAGAATCTTTTCATTTTCTTCTTCTTTCTGGTTTTTATTTTCCTTTTCAACTTCCAAGTCTATTGGTGAAAATTGCATGTAATCGTTTTTCATTATTGAAACACGTTGGTGTCCCTTGAAGAGATGAGACGTGAGGCTCTACCAGAGATCAATCCCGATACACATTTGGCAAAGACGTTAGGTTTGTGGGCGTGTAATTAACCACCCCTGAGTCAAAGAGCCTTTGGGTCTCTGTAACGGGGTCAGACTGCGAACATCTGGTAGAGAGGGTAAGTGGCTGCTGAGGGGATGGGCAGATGTTTCCTTGTGGCCTGACTCTCCCCTGAGACAGCAAGCTGAATTCATCAAGCAGGATCCATGTACTAAGAAGCCCGACTCTCCCAAGATTATTTCCCAACACCGTAGCAGTCTGCTGGGAAGGAACAGGAATTTAGGCAGCAAGAACATTCTTCTCTGGCCTCCGTATTTGGGTTTGTTCCATTCCGGATGCTGTGGTACTCGGGACAGCGTGTAGATCTGAAACTCCAGGGTGAATTTCTGTTCTTAGAAAACCTTCAGAGGGGAGGAATCCAGGACGATTCCATAAAAGCAGGGAAGACAAGCTGCTGTCTGCTTCTGCAGTCCCCTCTCCTTATTTCCTTCATGGCTCCCGAGCACCTGCTGCTTCCTTCAGTCATTGCTTGCTGGATGCAAAACTGGCATCGTTCCTAAAATCCTTGAGTAGATGAAAGGGGCATGCACGGTTCTCATGTCGTGAGCTCAGGAGTGTCATACGTACCTTTACTATAAGTGGATTCTGTTCCTCACACCCCTTCCTCGGTTTCCCTATTCCGCACGTGCTTCCTGTCTTCAGATCCGCCCACACAGAGCCCCTGGGCTGTCCCTCGTGTCTCCTGCAAGAACTTATAGAAATCAGAGTGTGCTAATCAAGAGGGTTTGTGAAGTAAAACATTTTAGTGAGGATTTTACAGGGAATTTGATCTTCCTAGCATGACTGATGAGATGCCCAATCTAATGGCATCACTGATGGGAAAAAGAAAGAGCCTTAAGAGAATTCTCTAGTGCCATGACTCTGCAGTGTTTGGTAGTGATCCTATTCAGTTTTCCCCCACGAGGACCTCCTCTAGGAGTCCCATAGCATAATAGTGGTTCTAATCAAGGCTTTAAGCCCTGAGGAGAAGGCTTGGTGCTCAGTGGGCACTTAGGAGAGACCTGCTGAATGACTGATTTGTTGCAGCCATGCCCAGATGTCTTCTACCTGATGATATTCCTTTGCTCGACCTCGTATGCATAGTAGATATGGAGGAAATGTTGATCAAGTAAAAGAATTGGAGGAAGATATCTACGATGTAAAAACAAAATATGCATTCCGAATGGGAGTAGCAGTCTCTAGCTGTGATCCCAGACCATCCTTAAGTACTTTGGCCAGAGACATAATTTAATGTCAGAACCATGTAAAGTGGAAGAAGTTTGAGAACGTTTTGTATAATGAGCTGAATGGCTTTTTGTAGAATAAGACTTCAGTAATTCCGTGTCTATTATGTTAACAGGTAATCTGAATTTTCAAATATTTTTAGAGAAGCCCTAATTTAAATAATGTGACTTATACTAGACTCCTGAAGCTTTGCCTAGTAGGTAACCTACTTGAATAAATAAATTAGAATGGTTGCAAGATACCCGTAAATGTTTGAAATCTATAAACAATTTTATAGCATCCTTCAAAATTACTGCATCCATTAAATTTGGAACTCTGGAGTCTGGCTGGAAGCCCACCGCTCCTACTTTCTGGACTGAAGTCCCCAAACCCCCTCGAGGTTTCAACAGCCCTTTCCTTCTGCGTCTCTTATAGGACTTACTTCATTCTGATCTGTATTATCCCTGTTAGTCTCTTAAAAGGTCTCTGGACAGGGATTGTGTCTTACTTGTTTTTGCATTTCTGTTTGTGCTCAGCAATGTGGCCTTGTAGGTGCTCAATAATTGAAATTTATTATACTTGGGAACCAGAGCAGAAGTTACTCCGTATTTTCATCAGTGCATTGAATGGTAATGGTATCTCACCCGTTGTTAATTCCTGAGATGACTGGATAGAGAGAGATGCATAGAACACATTTATGAAGGTATTCTACTTAGCTGTAGGCTTGGGAGGGAAGCTGTCCTGGCAAAACAGATGACACAGACTGCTGATCAGTGTGGAACCAGTGTTTATTTGTGATCAGAATTAGAGAAGAGAGAAGAGATACCAGTGTTTGGCCAGGGTGTGGTTCTCAGGAATGATTTTTTTTTTTCCCTTTTTTTGTACCATTGTCTTAGTGATAGAGAAAAGTTGAAACTATATAGTATTTTCTCCACTGATCACTATTTAAATAAAATAGAATTTCCCTTCTAATAGAATTTTTGAAGTAAATGGCTAATTTCTACATTTATGAGAAATCTGTGTTCCTCATAATCTTGGCCTTCACCCATTGAGAAAAAAATAGGGCCTGTATTAGTTTTTTATTGCTGACATTGTAAATTACCTCCATTTGATGGCCTAAAACAGCATAAGCTTCTTATCTTACAGTTCTGTATGTTAGACATGGCCAGTCTCACTGGAATAAAATCAAGATGTTGGCAGGGCTGTGTTTCTGTCTGAAGGCCCTCTGGGAGAATGTCTTTCCTGCTCATGGGAGTCATTGGCAGAATTGGCAGAATTCAGTTTCTTCCTTTTTTTTTTTTTTTTAAGATTTTTATTTATTTGTCAGACAAAGAGAGCATGTGCACATGCACAAGTAGGGGGAGGGGCAGAGGGAGAAGCAGGCTCCCTGCTGAGCAAGGAACCCGATGTAGGACTCGATCCCAACACCCTGAGATCATGGCCTGAGCTGAAGCAGACGCTTAACCCACTGAGTCACCCAGGTGCCCGGAGAATTCAGTTTCTTTTGGTTGTAGGATGAGGTTCCTGAGAGCCTGGCTGTCAGCTAGGGGCCTTTCCCTGCTTCTAAAGGCTGCCCACATCCCTTGACTCATAGCTTTCATGTTCAAAGCCAACCACAGTGGGTCAAATCCTCCTCAAGACTCATGTCCGCCCCACTTCTCTGCCTGCCTTTTCTACTTTGAAGTCATCATGAGATTAGATTGAGCAGTCCTGGATAATCTCAAGGTTCTGAACCTCAGTCCCGTCAGCAAAGCCCCTGGTCCCATGTGAAGTAACGTGTCCACAGATCTGGGGGGTGAGGATGGGGACATCTTTGGGGGCCATTATTCTGCCTGCCCCAGGGTCTGACTTATTGTGTCTTATGTCATTGTTCTATCGTTTGGATCCAGCACCTGGAATCTGTATCTAGTTACAGGGAAATTTGGTGGTATGGGGGCTAGGGTGGGGAACCTATGAACTTGTCAAGGGTACCATTTCTATGTGATAGGATTTTTACTTGAACACAGGAAGGGTAATTACTTGTAATCTTTTCTCTCTAGGGAGGAGGTAGGATTTGAGCTTCATTTTTGAAAGCTGAGAGAGGTTTGGGAGGCAGGACGGAGAGGCAAGAGGGCCTTCTAGCTGGGAAGAGGGAGACGGGTGAAGGCCCAGAGATGGAATGCGTGTGGCACATGGTCAAGACCTGGTCTGACTGTGACCAGCTCCACTCACAGTCCCCCAGGACCTTTCTTTGCACCTGTCATTCCTGTCCTCTCTCTGCCTGAAGATCTGTCACGATCTTCTGCCACCTTGGGAGCGTGGCTTCCGTGACTGCTCTTCAGTCCCCCAAGGGGTCACCCAAGGAGGTAAACAGTGGTTCCCTGGCAGCCTGAGAACTTTGCTGGTGGCTCTGTTTCGGCACTCACTGCGTTTGGCTTTGTTGTCGTGCTCGGTTGCTTGACCGTTTATGTCCCCAGTTAGAGGGTAAGGTCTCGAGGTCAGGGACTATTTCCCCCCTCGTTTTTCTTTCCCCGTATCCTTTCAAAATAATGGAGTTACCAAAGAAGGATTGATTCAGAGGAAAATGGACAACGGACTAAAATGTGAGCGTGCTGACAGCAGGAAGCCCAGCGTTTGCTCGGTCAGGATTCACAAGGGTCAGTATTCGCAAGGGACGGCGACGAGCCCTGGGGCTCATCCGGAGGCAAAGGGTGGCAGCAGAAAGCGCCGCTGTGGTTTTCAGAGGGTGGGTTGTCGAGGCTGCTGGCAACCAGGCAGAGGCATCACGACTTGGTAAAAGCAGAGAAGAAACAGCTGTGGGTTTTGATGAAATGCCGGCAGCCGCACTGGACTGGCGGGCTGGACGGGGCAGCGGGGAGAAGAGCGTGAGAGGCCCGCGGGGCGGCTGCCGGAGTGACAGGCATGGCATGACATGCTGTTCCGTGATAGCGGCCACCGTGACAGCGAGAGGACACTGCTGAGGGCAGAGACATCGTGAAGCAAGACGTGGGTATCGAGGAGAAAGGACAGGGAAGGTCACGGCTCAGCCCAAATCAGAAGATCTTTATATCTGACAAATAGCAGAGCTGAGGGAATGTGAGCAGGAGGGGTGACAAGCAGCTGGGGACGGAGGCGAGGCAGAGAAGACAGGTGGGCCAGCCAGGGGAATGGCCCCTTGGTGGCAGGAAGCGCACAGGCAGGGCTGGAAGGAAGTGGCAGGAAGCGCACAGGCAGGTGTCCAGGGCCAGGGGAAGCCACAGGAACACATTTGCTCGGGGTGCAGGCATCCAGGAGGCGGCGGGCCTGTCGGAGACCATCCTTCCCGCTGTGGACACAGAGCGGCCTGCGATGGCCAGGACAGGTGTTACGGGAGCTCCTCTCACGTGACTGGGTTCTCGTGAGTTGTCTCACCTTCAGAATTCAGAATCGGGCGTCCGCGTGTCGTCGGTACGGTCCCCTTCACTTGCGTGCTGTCTGCTGTTGCCGTGTGCAGAGTCTGGTTGCTTCCTTCTTCGGTGGTTGCTATTTGTACACGTGTGTTCCCTCAGGAAGCGTCTGCTGGGGAGGAAAGAAGGATTTTCTTTTGCTCATAGGATGGGATGTCTGATGCCTGAGCTTTGGAAAATGGCTTTGGTGGGTGGACTGTGCCCCAAGAGGGCTAGTTGCCCCTTGCAGCAAGATGTGTCCTCTGGGAATTGGCTCTGGAGTGTGAAGCGCTCGTAGTCCTGTTTGGTAGGAGCCATTCACGTGATCTGTGGGAGGAAGACTTGGCTGGGGCTGTGGGAGGGCTGAGGGGCAGGGGGGGACATTGGTAAAATACCTTGGAGCGTTCTGTCTTCCAAGGGTTGTAACTTGCCTTGGAGACTTGGTTCAAATGGGCTTTGGGATGAGGAAAAAATCTGAACACTGGGAACGGGTTTAATGTAACAATTCCAAACCCCGTCTTGACTTGAATGAAGTAAGAATGGGTGCATAAATTTGGTTTTACCTTGGACTCACCGAAAAAGAGACATAGGCTGAGAATAAAATGAGTATGTTAAGTCTATCCAGAAGACTTTATTACCTGAAACCATGTGTTTAGTTAAAGTTCTTCCTTTTGCATGAATCTCCTATTTTTCTTTTTTTTTTTTAATATTTTTTATTCAGAATGTGTATCCTTCGTGCATTTATTTGTTCAGTCAGTGTTTGAGTGCGCTGTGTGCACTGGGCCAGACCCCACGAGGGTATGAAGGGCCCAACTGAGGTAAGGGAGGCACAGTCCGAACTTTGAAGCAATTTGCTGTCTAGCGGCAAGTCAGGCAGGTCTGTCAGTGGTTACACTACGAGAGAGAAAGCAATAAATGTCTTAACAATACAGATAAAGAGTAGCAGAGCCCTCAGAAGGCACCACTCGAGGGTAGCAGAAACCAAAGGCGACTCCACGGAAGGGCTGAATGCTGGGCTGGGCTTTGAAAGGCCAGTAGGGTTTGAAACACAACCCCTCAGCTTCCACGAGCAACTAGTATGTGACAGGTTGTGTCGTACGTGTTGTAACCACAATGTTCCTCCTGCACAGAGGAGGTGGTGCAAAAGAGTAGGGGGCTCGTTCTGTGGGATGGAGAGTGATGGTCAGGAGAGGCCACAGCAGAGTTCTTTGTGAGCCGAGTCTTGAAAGGACAGGTGGCTCTTTGCTAAGTGAATGGGGGACAAGGGTATTCAAGGCTGCAGGAATGACATAAGCCAAGGGAAGGGTCCACAGCCCCCCCCACCCCCGCGTGCATTGGAGAAACCATAACCGTTCCATATGGTTGGAGTTGGAGAAGTGAGGGGAGAGGGGGAGTTAGAAAGGCAGAGAAGGGCCAGACTGTGAAGCCTGGTGCCCCTGCTCGAGGCCAGGAAGTGATGCAGTTGGTGCATCTTAGGAAGGTCATTAGGGCAGCTCACTGTGTGGACGGTGGTGGTCCAGGTTGTAAAGTTGGAACCTCAGCCACAAGGACACTGACGAGAGGCTGCAGCCGGTTTTACTGTGAATATGAGAATGAAGGAAGGTACGGCATAGCCCGTGGGAAGTGGGAGGAGAAGCCCTAGAGGCCGGGCTGTGAAGTCACAGAACTGGGTTCCTGCTTAGCTATGAAAGATCCCAGAGAATAACTTCAAGGCTTCTGCCTTGGTCAAGTTACTGGCTGACAGGGTTCTGTCCCCAGCAGAGAATAGAGGCAGCAGTTGGTCGTTGCCCTTTGGGATCTGTCTTTAACGTCAGGGACTGCTAAGTCGGCACGGACCTTCTAGAAGTTGGGTCTTTGGGTCTGAGGCCCAGGAACGAGATTGCAGTTGGAAATCTGGCAAAAGATATAAAAGAGCAAAGCAAGAACGTAGGCGGCATCCACAGAAAAACCTCAGTATGGCGGGGATGGAGCATAGTGAAGAAAGACCAGCAAGACAAAACTGAAAAGACCAGGTCACGGGGAGCTTTCAGCTGTAGACTTTGCAATTAAGTCAGAGGTAGGAGTTGTTTTTTTTTTTTTTCCCCCCATGTATTTGTTTTAGTGAAAAAATAAGAAAACCCTACATGCATATTTCAGCCATTTGATGTTTAGGAGAAAATGCAGAACTGTGTCAGGTGGCTTCACTCAAACCTGGTGGCCCCGCTGACTTGCTTTGCTGTCCCTCCCCCCACCCAGCTGCTCGGCAGAGTCAGGCCAGTGCGCGTGCCGCCCCCACGTCATCGGGCGCCAGTGCAATGAGATGGAGTCTGGGTACTACTTCACCACCTTGGATCACTACATCTACGAAGCAGAAGAAGCCAACTTTGGGCCTGTAAGTAGGGGGGTGCCGGGCAGATGGGAGAAGCTGGGATCGGTGGGAGGGGGCAGTCATAGCGTATGCAAGTGTTTTAAAGAGTCCATTTACAAAGCATTTTTATAGCTCTTGACAGGATGGGGACCGTGCCTTTTTGAGAACAGTGCTATTTAAAGCTGGGTAAATCTGTAACTCACAAAGAGACTTTGAAAGTTTCACTGATGAGGCTTTCAGTGGGTTTTTTTTGGGGGGGGTGCTTATTTTTTCATTCTTTCACTCCTCCACTTGTGCTCCGAAGTTACTGTTGATGTCATAGGGTAAATACTCAGATGGGAGTTCCATCGCTGTGTAAGCAGCCATCCCAAAATGTAGTGGCTTCAAAGGTACCCATAGCATGTCAGCAGGGTGGCCAAAGCAGCTAGAGGCAGGCTGGGCATTTTCCACCACATACCGCCCCCCGCCTCAGGCCCCCCCAAGTAGCCACCCTGAGCTCCCTCACAGCACGGCATCTGGCTTCCAAGAAGGAGGCAAGAGAAACCACCAGGTCTCTTAAAGCCTAGGTTCCAGAGTTTCGGAAGGTCATTTTCTCACGTTGTGTTGGTCAGAAGTCGCAAAGCCAGACCAGATCTGAAGGCAGGGTAATAAACTTCCCGAAGGGTAGATCCAAACACTCATATGTATAGAGAATGAAGAACTTGGTCTTTGGAGGTGACTGATCACAGTGGTTATCCGTGATCTGTGAGCAAACTCAAAGGCGTGCTCGAGTTACCTGAAATTGGTCAATCTTCAGTCTCCCTGACAATCAGAATCAACTCCTCAGTAGGGAGCCCTCGTGATGATCTGATGTTTCTTCAGTTGTACTTGGAGTTTGAGATGAACACAGTGAGGGGGTGAGCACGTCTACCAGATACAGGACTAGCCTTGTAGAAAATCTGGGAAGTAGCTCGTCACTCCTCAGCTTGCTTACAAAGTGTTTGGGACGTTCTCTCTCCTTTCTTTATGCTCATTCCTGGCTCTATCCTAGAAGGTGTCTCCCAAGCCTTTGAGTCCCGTCTCCGAGGTCCCAAGACTACCCCAACCAGAAAACCAAGAAGTAACCTATATCCTCTTTATGCCTCAAAACTTGTACCCTCTACCAAGTAAATTTGACTGCAAAAAATAGGTAGAATGACTATAGTTTTGACCTTGGGGTGACTTCAGATTTCTTTAACTGTTACATTTCCTGGAAAGCCATTTTCCCTTGTCCTCAGGGGGTCAGCATAGTGGAGCGGCAGTACATCCAGGACAGGATTCCTTCCTGGACCGGAGCAGGCTTCGTCCGAGTGCCCGAAGGGGCTTATTTGGAGTTTTTCATTGACAACATACCATATTCCATGGAGTATGACATCATAATTCGCTACGAACCACAGGTAAACCTTCCAGGGACTAGCAGGGGTGGTAGAAATCTCTTCTGACAATGGATGCAGTTTTTGTGAGATTCGGAGTTTGCATTAGAATAGAGGAGCCTCTCTGACTTTCTATCCCCCAGGGAAGCAAAAATGGACATTTTTCTCAAATTCAGTTTCATAAGCCTTTAGTGACCCCTCATGAGGCTCTCAGCCTTGCTGAGACCTGAGGAGGTGAGCAGAACGTGTCAGACGCTCTGCTTGACCTCACGGCCTGCACAGCCCCCAGGCTCAGACGAGTGCTCCACCTTTAATAAAAGGTGGAAAAGGCAAGGGCAGAGATGCGGACAGTCCTGCCTCTTACACCAACCCAGCTGCGCCAGATGCTGCCAAAACATCCCATAAAGAATGATTTCTAAGCCTGAGAACAGAGATGGAATTTTGACACCAAAGGAAGTGAGGAACGGCGTGAGCAGGGGGAGAAGGTTTTGGGAGTGCGTCCTCGTGGCTGGCTAAGGGCATCGTTGGAGATGCTGTTGCAAGAATGCTGGGATCAACACATGAGCCTGGACGCTGTATTATAGGGTTTGGGGCAGGGGATCCTTCTGATTGGAGCTGTGCTGCCTGATGGCCAGAGAGGGCCCTGGGAAAGGCAAGGAGAGCAGGGAAGCTGTTAGGTGTCCAAGTGAGACAAGATTAGGGCTGAAGCAGGGGCCAAAGCAGAGGAAATGAGAAAGAGAGAAGGGAAATGCAAGTGAGTGTTTTTCATTTAAAACTTGGCAAATGATCGGTTGGGAGAGGTCCTTATACACAGGCAGCAGCGGGCCAGTGCGGATGTTCCTTTGATGGCTTGTCTCTTACTCTAGCTCCCCGACCACTGGGAAAAAGCTGTCATCACAGTGCAGCGACCTGGAAAGATCCCAGCCAGCAGCCGATGCGGTAACACTATTCCCGATGATGACAACCAGGTGGTGTCCTTGTCGCCCGGCTCGAGGTCAGTGTGATGCTCGTTTGCAGCTCATGGAATGAATGGGCAGATTATTATATTTTTTCTGGTCCCTTGCCTTGCGAGTCGTCCTGTTAGCATTTCAGAACTGGAGCCGAACACGGACCATTGCCTTTCTACTTTTGCTGTGATCTGCATAGACCTTTGACGGAGGGATGGGTTGATTGGATACCGAAACGTTGACTTGGCGTTGGTATTTTTCCCTTTCCTTTGGGGGCAGGTATGTTGTCCTTCCACGCCCCGTGTGCTTTGAGAAGGGTGTAAACTACACCGTGAGGTTGGAACTGCCCCAGTACACGTCCTCCGATAGCGACGTGGAGAGTCCTTACACACTCATCGATTCTGTAAGTGCAAGGTCATTTCTGAAGTGAAGGTCATGGGGGAAGGCATGGGCGGAGAGTGTTCATCTGCTTCTCCAGAGGGTTTTATGGAGGGGGTAAAACATGGACAAGTTAGGCACGATCATTTTTCTCTTGCCTCCAAAGCCACTTGGCTTATTTATTTTAATAAAAACTCTACCTTCTGAAAGGATTTACTCAAGCGATTTGTTTGTGGAAGTAAAGAAAATCTTAAAATCAGTCTTCCAAAAGCCACCAGACGATGTAAGGTGTATCTAAATGTTTTCTGGCAAGAATATTTAAGAGTGGAAAGGTTTTCATTGTACTCAGTGAGTCTGATGTTTTCCTTTCCCAGAGTCAAAGTAGCACTTGGGGCTTTGATGCATTGACTTGCTGTAGTTGACGACACAGCACCCCGCGCCGCCCCCCCCCCCATAAGAGCTCTTTGCTGTTCTTGATCCTTCACAGCTCGTTCTCATGCCGTTCTGTAAATCACTGGACATCTTCACCGTGGGAGGCTCAGGGGATGGGCTGGTCACCAACAGCGCCTGGGAAACCTTTCAGAGATACAGATGTCTGGAGAACAGCAGAAGCGTTGTGAAAACACCAATGACCGACGTATGCAGAAACATAATCTTCAGCATTTCTGCCCTGTTACACCAGACGGGCCTGGGTAGGTTTTTCCGACCCTCCTTTCTTGGGGCCAAGAGTACTTGGCATCACGAGGTACGCGGGAAGGCGTGCCCTGTAGCTCTGTGCAAGACCGGTGGTGACCACAGTTTGCCTTTTTCGTTTTTAAAGAATATTTTAGTGATAGAGCACCATTGAAAATGTAGTCACATAGGGGAAGGAAAGGAAAAATAAGATGGAACCAGGGAGGGTGGCAAACCATAAGAGACTCCTAACTGTAGGAAACAAACAGAGGGTTGCTGGAGGGGTGGGGGGTGGGAGAATGGGGTAATTGGGTGATGGGCATTAAGGAGGGCACGTGATGTGAGGAGCACTGGGTGTTTTATGAGACTGATGAATCACTGACCCCTACCTCTGAAACTAATAATACAGTATGTGTTAAGTACATTGAATTTAAATAAGAAAAACTTTTTAAAATGCAATCACAACAGGGACTAGGGGCAAAGCCAGGAAGGTGGGGAGTTGGGATAGAATCCGGGAGCATCAGCAAAAACTGAAGTTTGCTTTTCTCATTGAAAGATCAGACGCCTCTCAAATGTCCCTGGGCTTTTGTCTAAGGTCCTGTGCAAGTTGAACTTTGAAGGCAAGGGTAGAAAATCTTAATGACCTCCTTTGGAGAGAAGCTGCTTTAATCTGCCAACTCCCATCTCCTGTTGCTTCCTCCCCACCCATCATAGGGATGCTATTTATTTATTTATTTATTTATTAGATTTAAATTCGATTAATTAGCATATAATTGGTTTCAGAGGTAGGTCTGTGATTCATCAGTCTTCTACCCAGTGCTCATTTTATCACGTGCCCTCCTTAATGTCCATCACCCAGTAACCCCACCCCCCCAAACCCCTCCCCTCCAACAACCCTCAGTTTGTTTCCTATTCTTTTTTTTGCATATTGTCTTTTTAATGGTACAGATTTTATTTATAAGTCATTGTATGAAAAGTATTTTTTAATTTTTTTAATTAACATATAATGTATTATTAGCCCCAGGGGTACAGAATTGTGAATCACCAGGTTTACACACTTCACAGCACTCACCATAGTACATACCTTCCCCAGTGTCCATAACCCCACCCTCCTCTCCCTACCCCCCTCCCTTGTTTCCTATTCTTAAGAGTCTCTTATAATTAATCTCCATTTCTGGTTTTGTCTTGTTTTATTTTTTTTCTCTCTCCTTCTATGATCCTCTGTTTTGTTTTTTAAATTACAAATATCAGTGAGATCAAGTGATAATTGTCTTTCTCTGATTATTTCACTCAGCATAATACCCTCTAGTTCCCTCCATATCATTGCAAATGGAAGATTTCATTTTTTTGATGGCTGCATAGTATTCTATTTTGTGTATATATACCACATCTTTATCCTTTCATCTGTTGGTGGACATCTGGGCTCTTTCCATAGTTTGGCTATTGTGGACATTGCTGCTATAAACATTGGGTGCACATGCCCCTTTGGATCACTACATTTGTATCTTTAGGGTAAATACCCAGTAGTGCAATTGCTGGGTCATAGGGCAGTTCTATTTTCAACTCTTTGAGGAACCTCCATGATGTTTTCCAGGGTGGCTATACCAGCTTGCATTCCCACCAACAGTGTAGGAGGGTTCCCCTTTCTCCGTATCCTTGTCAACATCTGTTGTTTCCTGGCTTGTTAATTTTAGCCATTCTGACTGGTGTGAGGTGATATCTCATTGTGGTTTTGATTTGTATTTCCCTGACGCTGAGTGATGTGGAGCACTTTTTCATGAGTTTGTTGGCCATCTGAATGTCTTCTTTGCAGAAATGTCTGTTCATGTCCTCTGCCCATTTCTTGATTGAATTATTTGTTCTTTGGGTGTTGAGTTTGATAAGTTCTTTTTAGATTTTGGATACTAGCCATTTATCTGATATGTCATTTGGAAATATCTTCTCCCGTTCAGTCCATTGTCTTTTGGTTTTGTTAACTGGTTCCTTTGATGTGCAGAAGCTTTTTATCTTGATGAAATTCCAACAGTTCATTTTTGCTCTTGCTTCCTTTGCCTTTGGAGACCTGTCTAGCAAGAATTTGCTGTGGCAGAGGTCACAGAGTTTGCTGCCTATGTTCTCCTCTAGGATTTTGATGGATTCCTGTATCACATTTAGGTCTTTCATCCATTTTGAGTCTATTTTCGTGTGTCATGTGTGGTATAAGGAAATGGTCCAGTTTCATTTTTCTGCATGTGGCTGTCCAATTCTCCCAACACCATTTGTTGAAGAGACTGTCTTTTTTCTATTGGGCATTCTTTTCTGCTTTGTTAAAGATTAGTTGACCATAGTGTTGAGGGTCTATTTCTGGGCTCTCTATTCTGTTCCATTGATCTATGTGTCTGTTTTTATGCTAGTACCATACTGTCTTGATGACTACAGCTTTGTAATAGAGCTTGAAGTCCAGAATTGTGATGCCATCAGCTTTGGTTTTCTTTTTCAACAATCCTTTGACTATTCGGGATCTTTTCTGGTTCCATACAAATTTTAGGATTATTTGTTCCAGCTCTGTGAAAAATGTCGATGGTATTTTGATAGGGATTGCATTGAATGTGTAGATTGCTCTGGGCAGCACAGACACTTTAACAATATTTGTTCTTCCAATCCATGAGCATGGAACATTTTCCCCCTTTCTCTGTGGGGATGACATTATTTTAAGCAGGAATTCTGAATGAGCCAAGGCAGTAAAGAGGGACGATCCAAGCAAGTCCCAGGAAAGGGGCAGTCTGGTTCAGAGCCCATGTGACTCCCTGTGCTCCATTCTCTCCCGGGATCGGCTGCTCCGTGTCACGAGTTCTGGCTTCTCTCTCCCTGCAGCTTGTGAATGCGACCCCCAGGGCTCATTGAGTTCCGTCTGCGACCCCAACGGAGGCCAGTGCCAGTGCCGGCCGAACGTGGTTGGAAGAACCTGTGACAGATGCGCTCCTGGCACCTTTGGCTTTGGCCCCAGTGGCTGCAAACGTAGGTTAATCAGAACCATCACGTGTTCACTGGAGTGAATCTGAGAAACACCTGTGGGTTCCGTGGCTTCGGGAGGTGGGATGTCGCCCCACAGATGATTGCCCGAGCCCTAGGCCTCCTGATCCGGGCAGCAGGGTGCTTCTCTCCGGGGCGCGTTTGCACCAAAGGAGTTTCTCAAGGCGGTTCCACGGTTGCCTCTTTCTTCAGCTTGTGAGTGCCACCTGCAAGGATCCGTCCACGCCTTCTGCCACCCCGTCACTGGCCAGTGCCAGTGTTTCCAGGGCGTGTACGCTCGGCAGTGTGACCGGTGCCTGCCCGGGTATTGGGGCTTCCCAAGCTGCCAGCCCTGCCGGTGTAACGGCCATGCCGAGGACTGCGACGCAGCGACGGGGGCCTGCCTGGGCTGCCAGGACTACACCACGGGGCACAACTGTGAAAGGTACGTGCTCGCGGCCGCTCGAAAGCAAAAAGGAGGAGACGGTTTGGGGGCGAAGCCGACAGCATCTTAGACAAATGCCAGGAAGAATCTCTGCCACATTCCAGAAGGTTTGTTCATTTCTGATCGCCTCCGTATTTCCTAGGAGCTCATTCCTTTCTCCAGCATGCCTTTAGTTGATACCTTCTTTGTGCCAAGTGCCGTGTTGGTGCTGGGGGTATGGCGGAGAACAAACGTGAGCTGCCCCCTCTTGGAGCGCCATCCTGGAGGTCAGCCTAGATCAGGACAGAAGTCCTCGGTCTCAGCAGATTCTCGCCGAGGATGAGCGTTCTGAAGTGTGAACGCCTCCTTTGGGTCAAAGTAGAAACCAGATCCAAACAGAATTAGGCATTTCACACCACTTTGTTTTTTGAGACACTTTAATGCTGCTCCAGCTTCCAGGAGGGCACATAAAATGTGAGAAAGGAGACCTGTTCTCCAGTTAGCAGGTTAATTGAATAATTATTATGGATATAGAGCACACTGCACTAGATAGAGCAAAAGAGAACCTAGAATGTGCCCCCAAATAACATTACGGTCAAGCTCAGTAGCTAACAATCCACGTGATGAAATTACATGCTGACTTACACTGTTCATTACTGATGAAAGACAGATCTGCGACAAAAACTGATTTTTTTTTGGAGTGATGGTCCTCACCTTTCACTTCAATTAACATCCGTCCACTCTATCTGGGACTTTTGTTTTTAAAATGTCAGCAAATGCCTCAGTGCAAAAATTGTTCATCAGATGAAAGAGAAATTGCCAGTGGAAATTGAATATATGATTAGCTTATGTTGGGGCGATGTGCATGGAAGCAAATACGGGGTTTTCAACTCTGTGCTGGAGTGCTGTTCAAGAATCTGGAGGTTCTGGGGTCTCCTGGGTGGCTCAGTCGGGTAGGCGTCTGCCTTCAGCTCAGGTTGTGATCTCAGGGTCCTGGGAGCATCGGGCTCTGGGCTCAGTGGGGGAGTCTGCTTCTGCCTCTCCCTCTGTATGCTTGCTCTCCCTCTTTCTCAAAAAAAATAAATCTTAAAAAAAAAAAAAAGAATGTGGAGGTTCCAGTAACTACTCCTTTGAATAAAAATTATTCCTTTCCACCAAGAAATCGCCATTTAAGAAGATAATAAGGAAACAGTTATACGAGACTTGAAAGGAAGAAATTAACATATTGATGTCATCTCTTGTTTACTGCATTAAGATTTTCGTTATTGTTCTTTGGGAAGTGTAGAGTAAGTTTAAAAGAGACAGATGAGAAAATCAGATTAGAAAGAACAGGAAGGTGAGGGAGGGAACCCAGGTGGTCGTCCACTGGGCAGCTGTGAAATCCAGGGGTGGGGCGGAGCGGGGCGGGGGGGGAGGGGGCAATGTGGCAAGACGAGCATCCCCCCCGTGAGGAGAGCTGGCTCGATATTTGTGATGGTGTTAGGTTTTCTTTGTAAAGCACTTTGTTTCTCATAGGAAAAATGTGAAAGCCCTACGTGGGGATGACAAAGCTTTATTAAAATATCTGGGATTCTGTGAGCCAACTTTTCATCACTCTTTTCTTCATTCCAAGACGATCGGAGTTGCAGTCCTGTGAATTTGAGCAGCCGCTCTAGGCTCAGCTCATTCTCAAGGGGGGAAGAGGAGGGAGAGGCAGGAAATGAAAACTCAGTTTCTTGTCATGAGGTATCTGGATTTATTTCACCTAGAAAGGCCCCCTAGAAAACTTTCTCAGAGCCCGTTGGACCAAATTACTTCATCTCTGCTGACTTTCCCAGCCTATAACTGGAAAACATGTTCTTGTGTCCTGTCTGTGTCTGATTAAGTAGAAGGTTAATTTCCTCTGAACAGTTTCCCTTCTATTTCTTCATCTCCCTCCCGTACCCCATTTAAAAAAAAAAAATTACCCATTTCAAAAGAAAAAAAGCAAAAATACCCCTCCCCACCAAAAAAATACCCAAATAATAAAAACCATGAAAAACAAAATGAATTGAAAATCAGAGCTTAGGTTCAGTTCTGCTCCTAGCCTGTTGCAAAGCCCTGGGCAAGTTAGCTCACCTCTCCGAGTGTCCAGCCGTCTGCTGGTAGAATAACTAGGTTGGATCTGATGATCTCCAAGCCCCTTCCCCCTTTGTTACAGGGAGGAAAAGCAAGCGAATTAGTCGTGTTAAAGAGCAGCATCACATAGAATTCCTTGCTACAATTCAGGAGGCTGGATTCAGAGCTTGGCTCATTGCTATCTGCTGTGTAAAGCCTTGTGAGCCATTGAACCTCCGTGGATCCCTGATCCGTGAGGGGAGGAGGTGGGGGCTGATAAATGACGTCCCTCGTGCCTCTCCTAGTTTAAACGCCCCTAACAGATAGACACAGGAGTCCTACAGCTGGAGAGCACCCTTGTCAGCTTGGCTGCTGGTAAAGGCTAGAACGCGGAACAGGCCACCGTGGGCTTGCTCACTCGTCACCTCTTCCCGGTGTGGGCAGACAAGACTATACTTTCAGGGATCATTTCTATAGTTTGTTACTAGAGAAGTTTCTCTGAAGTTGTAGTGTACCGGTGTGGGCAGACAGACACAACCACACATGCCTTCCAGCACCCCCCTGGCAGCCCCCACCTCCTTCCCCAGACTCTGTAATGTGAGTCAGGGCAGGCAGGCAGCCGAGAGGACAACAGGATGCACGGGAGGAGAGGTACCTCTGCTGCTTGGGGAGGAGGGAGTGAGGTTCCTAACACAGCGCGCCGGCTCACGTGATCCCCAGACCAACAGCATCAGCATCACGCGGGACCGACTAAGTCAGAAATGAAGGGATGAACGCGGTGACCTGTTCTAACGAGCCCTCCAAGGGGTTCTGATTGGAGCTGGCATTGGAGAACCAATGGAAACCTTGGAAAATTTCCAAAGAGAACCTTGGAAAATCTTCCAAGTGGAAACATGAGGAATGGGGAGGGAAGGTCCCCAAGCAGAGAACACGGTTTCTGAGACTCTTTCCTGTAACTCGTTTCTTACAATGGTGGTTCATGGCCCTCTCTCCTCTGGGACTGATGCAGGTGCTTGGCTGGGTACTATGGCGATCCCATCATCGGGTCGGGAGATCACTGCCGCCCTTGCCCTTGCCCAGACGGTCCCGAGAGTGGACGCCAGTTTGCCAGCAGCTGCTATCAGGACCCTGTGACTTTACAGCTGGCTTGTGTCTGTGACCCTGGGTACATTGGTAAGTAGGGTCCGGACTCCCGGAGGAAAGGCTGTGTCTTTCTGAGTTCTAGTTGACCAAGAAGGACAAAGATGAAAAGGGAGACAATGTGGTGTCATGTTTACAATCCTTAATTAAAGCTGAAGGGAACATGACATACCAAAGGTGCTCCTTTCCTCGTTTGGCGTGTGGAGTAGAGGAAATTCTTGAGTCCATGACGCTGCTCTAAGAGCAGGACGGCAAGCTCACTTGAATCCGTGAGTGGATCCCCTTATCCAGCTCCTGGTGGGAGAGGCTCAGCGGGGTGATCTGGCCACGTGGTGGGCAGAGGGCGACCAGAGCCCATCCCCCCAGATGGCCGAACTGGCCGAACTCGATATGTTCTCCTTGAGTCTGCCAGCACTTAAGGAGGCCACGTACTTGTGAGCTCTCCCTTTAACTTCCTCTTTGACCCACGGATTCTGGTATTAGCGATGCCTGTCCACGGCTCAGAAGTACTGGCACAGATTCCAAGCCCTCCTTCCCCGCTAATGACGCGGTCACCCCAGGCTTGGTGAGGACCTGCGTCGGCGCTGTCGCCAGGAATGTCGGGGGGGACCGGATGTGTGTGTCAGCAGGCTGAATGGCTTGTGCTCGGTCCCTAGGCTCCAGGTGTGACGACTGTGCCCCGGGCTTCTTCGGCAATCCCTCGGATATGGGGGGCTCCTGTCAGCCCTGCCAGTGTCACCACAACATCGACACGACGGACCCGGAAGCCTGCGACAAGGAGACGGGGAGGTGCCTCAGGTGCCTGTACCACACGGAGGGGGAGCAGTGCCAGCTCTGCCGGTCCGGGTACTACGGGGATGCCCTCCGGCAGGACTGTCGCAGTAAGCTCAGCTTCCGTTTGCCCTCCTTTCCAGAGATTTCCACCACCTTCTTCACTATGGGGGAGACGTTCATCTTCAGGTGTCTGTTTTGTCTGGGAAAACACCTGCCAAGCTTTTTCTCTGACAAAAGGAAGATATGATTGACATCCCCCCCCCTTTTTTTTTTTGGTTACATCTTCATTTTCTGGTAGGAATTCAAGTCCC
Source organism: Mustela lutreola (assembly GCF_030435805.1). Taxonomy (NCBI): domain Eukaryota; kingdom Metazoa; phylum Chordata; class Mammalia; order Carnivora; family Mustelidae; genus Mustela; species Mustela lutreola. Next base: position 111,984,419 of record NC_081293.1, read on the forward strand.
AAGATAAGGCTCAGTGCCTGAAGGAGTCACACGATAGAGGTCCTAAGTACTCACTCCGGCCGGCCCCGTCCTCCTGCCGTTGGTGGACAGAGCCTTCCCGCCTAAGGGGAAGAAGGAAGGAGCATCTCCGTGGTGTCTCTTCCAGAACTCCTCCTTTCTGTCTTATCAGATCACCCTGCCTCTCCTCCCAAGGCTGCTGCCCCCTCAGGCCCCACTGTTGGTATAGACACGTGTGGAATGCGGAGGAGTGGCAGGACGGGATTCCCTAACCAACTCGCAGGGCCTCTACCTGCTTTGTCTGACACATTCGTCACCGCTGCTCCCTGCTGAGGGTTTGAAGTCCTCAGAGCTGAAGTCCCACAGCATACATTTTTTCGTGTGTGTCATTTCCAGTCAAGTTCTCAGTTTTAACACGATTTGCCAGCAGCTGATGAACTATTTCAGAAATGCTGCTAGGCCAAGTGTGTCCTTGCGCCCGTCTGCCTGGGAAATGTCAGAACTGTCTACATCGTAAGAACTGAAGAACAGCGTTTTAGTGGGGTTTTGTTTTGTTTGTTTGTTTTTGGTTTGTGGTTTTGGTTTTTTTGGTGGGTTTGAGTTGTGTTTTTATTTTTGTTTTTTGGTTTCTTGGGGTTTCTTTTTTTGTACTCCCCTCCTTTCCTTTCCCTCTTTTTTTTCCCCCTAAGATATATTTTACTTATTTGACAGGCAGAGCACAAACAGGGGAAGTAGCAGGCAGAGGGAGAGGCAGATTACTGGCAGAACAGGGAGCCCGATGACGGGCTGGATCCCAGGACCCCGAGATCATGACCTGAGCCAAAGGCAGACACTTAGCTGACAGCCCCCCAGGCGCCCCCATTCCTTCCTCTCTTGTTTGCATTTCTAGGCCAAAACCTGGGAGGGAAGATCTTAGCCATGAGGACGTAGCTACCTCTCGTATCATCTGTGTGTGTCACGGATTTTCTGACCGTGTTGAGGCTAAGTGAATCGGATCTTACCGTTTGCTTTCAGAGTGTGTCTGCAATTACTTGGGGACGGTGCAGCAGCACTGCAACGGCTCTGACTGCCAGTGCGACAAAGCCACGGGCCAGTGCTTGTGTCTCCCCAACGTGGTTGGGCAGAACTGTGACCGCTGTGCACCCAACACCTGGCAGCTGGCCAGCGGCACCGGCTGTGACCCGTGCAGCTGTGATCCTGCTCATTCCTTCGGGCCGTCTTGCAACGAGGTGAGGCGCCGTGGTGGGGGCAAGGAGAGGACACACCCCTTTAGGAGCCTGGGGGCAGCCAGCACCCTCGGTGGCTTTGCCTCAGTTAGAGAAGGGGCTCGCTGACTTCCGTGGGGTCGCAGCCTCGCAGTCAGGGCATACAGCTTGGCAAACACAGCACAGATTGGCAATCAGCCTTCCTGAGGTGGCTCGTCGGGCTGCCCCGTGCTGTGGGGTGTCCCCATCAGGATGTCCGTCAGGATAGACAGGTGTGCACTGTTTGCATTACTACCTGGCTGCTGGTCCAGACTCTTCACCTAGCCATACAGCCTGAAAGGAAGCATGTGGCCATACTGGGCCATGTAAGTTGTGCTGTCGCTTCCTGACACCCTGACAGTGACGTGCTCCCCACGCCAGATGGGTCGCAGGTGGCCTAGGCTCACTAGCGGTGCGTGAAGGACTCTGGAAATAGAGCAAACTGTGCTCTGGGCCCCCAGTGCTGGGGGTTGGCGGGGAGGTCAGAGTGGGAGGGGGCTTCTGGGGCAGTTGAGTCATGCTTGTCCCAGCCGGCCACCGAGACGGCAACCGTGGATTGCCCAGCGGCCACCGGCCCGACTGACTGAGCTGTGTTCTCTGGCCGCAGTTCACGGGGCAGTGTCAGTGTATGCCCGGCTTCGGAGGCCGCACCTGCAGTGAGTGCCAGGAGCTCTTCTGGGGAGACCCCAACGTGGAGTGCCGAGGTGAGGCCAGGAGCGGGGCTGTCCTCAGGAGGACGCTGATTGGGCCGGGGGCTGCAGGCACGTGTCGCAGCTTTTTGGTACCCGGGAATGGATTTGTGGGTTCCGTGACATCCAGCCCCATGGAAGGGCAGGTGGTGAAGGGGGACCTGCTGACTCCCTGCTCCGTCCCCAGGCAGGGGAGTCTGCGCCCGCACAGGGGCTTGCACACACCCTGGAGACACACACAGTGGCTTTCTGACACACTTCTGACCCAGAGGGGCTCACCTTAACGACTGAGTTCCGCAGACTGATCTCTCCACCCCTGTGAACAGGGTCTTGGGGCCAGTGGCTTCCTTCTCAGCACACGCAGAGTTAAATGGCGCTTCTGGTCAGCCCATTTGGTTTGGTTCCGGTGTGGACAGTGATCAGCGAGCGGTCCCCACGACGGCAACCGGAGGGCCACACCCTAGCAGCGCTCTGCCTGGCCAAGGAGGAGGAGACAGGAGCTCCAAGTCTGTAGATGGGAATGAAAGCCAGATTCTCCCTTAGGCTTGTGACACGGCAGGAGTATGAGGGAGAACTTGACATTTTCTGCGGAACAAAGCCTTGTTAGAATCATGTGGATCATAAGGGTTGCTTAATTTTCCGTGCTGTTGCAATTTTGGTTGTGACTTGCCAGATATTTTTTCAGATCTTAAAGCAAAGGCCTTTGCAGGGAGGATTTCCATTGATTGTTTCTACTCTGGTTTCCTAGTCTTTCTTTCCTGCTTGGGTTTTCCTCCCTACGTTTCAAAATTGTAAGTATGGATAGCAACCTTTGTAGTTTTTTAACCGTTCTTTGATATATTTTCCTTGGGGCATATCTGAAATTGTAGGTCCCCATTGGACTCTAAATAAAAAGTGATCTTTTTCTTTTTGGGGGACAGCTGTGGCAAGAAATAATACAGATCTTCCCAGCTAGTGGTCCGCTGGGCATCTCCTATCAAAGGTCAGACACAGAGACAATATGCGTTCCTTCAGTCCCCCATCTGTTCCTGAACAGTAGGGCAAACTTGAGTGGACAAGCACTGAATGTCGGGCATATGATCTCTTGTTTCAGTGGACGCTTAGCTAGAAGGTTTATACCAACATCTCAGGTTAAGGTTTGTTCCACAGGTGCTCCTTCCTTCATCAGTCACTAGTCTCAATGTTGGTTCTTTGTGGGATCTGGTTTTCTCATTTCCACGAGAAGGTCTGTGGCATAACAGTGGGACGTCTGTTCCCCCGTTTCCCACAAGTAACATCCTGTTCAAAATCGGGTTTCTCAGGGGCTCTAATCACTCTTCTCAAAGATTCCTCCATCTCGTAATGCCCCAAGGGCTTGACTTGCTCCAGATCATGGCTCTAGGGTCACGTATAGCCTGATTCCACCAGCCTGTGTCATTGGCAAAACAGCATTGGCTGCAGAAGCTTGCTGACCTTTCACTCCATGTCAGCTTTGTGAGCATGAAAAGCCTGTTCCCCAGAGTTAGTCAATCAGAGAATTGTTCACTGAGCACTCAGAACTTCACCCCTCACCCTTTCATCCTCAAACGTTCAGCTCTAAATCTGCCAGAGCAATTGTGGCTCATAGGAACAGTATCAACTTGTTCTGGTCGAAAGTTGGATCATGTATTAGGGACTTTGTGAAGAGGAAATCCATGGCACCCATGTCCACTGACTACTTCGTGGTGTCCAGAAGAAAGATCAGCCTGTTACGTAAGAAACTGTGGGGACCCAAATGTTTTGGACAACCAGGGTGGACCGGAGAAATGTCCTCAACTACAAAGGTGGTTGTAGAGACAGAGAGAGAGAGAGAGTTGGGACTTGGCCGTGGGGAGGTCGTGGCTGCCACTGGGTCTTGGGTGAATGGGATGACAGTGGGGCAGGGCTGGTATGATCAGATGAGGTTGGGGCCGAAATGCAGCAGCACATGGAGAGCAGAGCTCTGCAGGGACTGGAATGTGGTCACTAATGGAAATGGGGGGACAGGGTCCGACAGTGAGCGCGGACGAGAACAGGTGTCATCCAAAATCAGATGCAACCATGGGAATGGGCCTACTTTTCTCAAAATAGGTAATTAATTGTCAAATAGTCTTCAATGTCAAATCTTCCATGGCCCAGACTGAGACTTTCTGGTGCCACTTGGTAAACAGCACCCTTCTAGGAAGACTTAAGGTCATGGCGAAGTTTCCTCCTTATGGAAAAAAAATGTAGTCGTGAGAAAGACAAATGAGTGGAGCTTTAGTCGTAGGACTTGTTGAATGTTCCTATTGTCCAGGCGGGTTGGGGCTCTTGGCCAGTCGTCCCAAGTCTGAACAAGCCTGCCACTGTGCCGGGGATGGAGAGAATCCCATTCACCCACCGGCAAACGTGCCGGAGAAAGCCTCAGCGCGGAGCTCTGCACGGTGCCCCTCTGGAGTCAAAGGGTCACACGAGGAATCTTTCTGTTGATTCATAGATAGCAAATGGAGGGCCTCTGGCTGTTGGAAAAGGCCAGTTGTCTCTCAAACCAGCACAAGTGAGAAATGTGGGGCAGAGGTGAGAGGCCCATCATGCTTGTTTCTCATTTCAGATTGTTTTTAATGGAAAAATGAAGTGCGTTCCTTTGCCCAGACATGAATTTTTAGGATGCTTGTATTCTTTTCTCAGGCTGGGATTTGTTTACAGCTACCTACCTTTTTCTTTATTTGCTGCATGACTTGGGAAATCAGATTTAATTCAATTCTCTAGAGGGCCGCAAATACTCTCAGTAGATGAAAAGCTTATCTTATATGATCCTAATCACAGCACATGTGTCCCCTGCAGGCCAGGCCAGGCCAGGGGCAGGCAAACCAAGACCGCTGTGGTGCACCCAGCCCATTGCCTTTCCCCGTACATTTGTATCTAATCTGTGTCCTGCAAAGCCTAACTATTTCCTATCCACGCCTTTTATAGAGAAAGTTTGATGAGCCTAGTGGCTCATTTCTGCAAGTGAAATCATTCCTTCCCACCTTTTGTCTCCAAACGGACATCATCTTAGCAAAGCCAGAAATAAAATAAAATGAAATAACATGGTGGGGCTGAGGAGGTAGATAATTTAAAGCAAAATCACATTTCTTTTTTAAAGATTTATCTATTTGCCAGAGAGAGAGAGAGAAAGCACAAGCAGGAGGAGGGGCAGAGGCAGAGGGAGAAGCAGACTCCCCACAGGGCAGGGAGCCCCATGCGGGACTCAAGATCCCAGGACTCAGGGCTCATGACCTGAACGGAAGGAAGATGCTTAACTGACTGAGCCACCGCCACCCAGGCACCCCAGATGTCAGGTTTCAGAGAGGAATTATTGCTCTGGCTAGAGCACAATAAGGATGATATATAACATCAAGGCTCTTGGGGGGGGGGGGGGTTGGTGCAGGGGAGCCCTCAGGAACGCATGTACTAGAGACCCATGGGGGAGACTCGGTCTCACCAGACTCTGAGAGCCTTGACTGCCAGGCCATGGAGGATGGACTTTCTTCAGTTGTTAGAGGCACCTGGAGGAGGAGCAGGACAGAGGCAAAGAAAGCAGGAAGTCAAACCTACTGATTGAGAGGCACACAGGCTACCATTTCCTGTTCTGGGATTGATTTGCCAGTGTTTTCTTCTTGGCCTCAATAGTTATAAAAAGGGTGCATTTTTATTCATGCTCCTAGCTCTTAGAAATCACGTTTTAAATTTAGTAAAAACAGAGGAAACTTACCGCCTACCTGAGAATATATCTACAGAGGGAGGTGGAATTCTTATGGCTCTTTACAGCGATTACGGGCTCATTTTTAAAATGCTAGTCTTCACCTTCGTGACTTGTTCATCTTAAAGGTCAGGCCACAATGTTTGCTAAATACTTTCTTCTCCTTTCTAAGAGCAAGTTTTCGATCCTCTGCCAGAGAATCCCATGTCTTAAAACAGGACTGAGCTGCCGGTCCACTGGGACCCCTAGCCTTTTCTCTGAAGAGAGGGGAACCACCACTGGCCTTGTCAGAGACCATAGGCAAGGTTCATGTGTAAGTTTTAGGTCCCAGTGAGTGGGAGCTGGGATTGGAGGGTCTCCTTCATCATTTCAGCGTCTGTGATGTTTTCAGTTATCAGGTGAGAACCAACCTTTGCAGGGGGCTGGGGGTGGCCTTTATGCCAGGCGGTACAGGTGGGCCTTCCCGTGCTCGCCTCCCTGGCATCCCCAGGACAGGCGCAGCAGTCAGAGAAGGGAACATGAGAACACGGGAGCTTAGGGGTCTCCCACTTCAGCCTGAAAACCTGATACAGTGTAGTCCTTCGATGACCTTCCGGAAAAAGTTCAGGCTGAAAGTTTTCAGTGATGAAACCCTAGTCCCTCCATCTGTGAGATTTGAGTCTACATTTCAGTTAGAGGAAAGCGATGTTGATCAGTTCCGCTAACCCAGTCCTGCTTCTGGAGAGAGCCGGGGTTCTGCCTGTCCTTGGAGCCCTGGCCTGCACTGCAGCCCTAGCCCCAGAGAGGGAGAAAAGCCTTCTTGGGGGTGCACTTGCCTTCTAAACACTACAGTTCGAGGCCCGTGTTCTTCCCACCCAAGGATGCCCATGACAAAATGAGAGCCAGAAAGTGAAAAATTATTAGAGAAATTAGAGAATATACGCACCCATCTCTTGCCCCAAGTATGAATCCAGTAAGAACCTCTTTAGGACTGAATCAATGTGTGTTTTTGCATTATCTATGGGAAAGAATTTTCTAAACAGATTAAAAGCATCTGCCTCAGTCACCCCAAGTCTTGGAGAGAGGATAAGGCGCCCGTCTCCTGGGCCACTTAGGCCCCGCATGGCTCTGCTCGCTGGGATTGGGGACGGGGGCAGACTGAGCAATCCCATCGTTTACAAATGGTGTCAAGCATTCCTCTTCCTGCATAGGTCACTAGGTTTGTGCCTCTGCCTACGTTGGTCAGCTTCCAGAGTCATGACTCCGCTCCAGCTCCGCCCCCTGAGGGATGAACAAATTCTCTTATATCCTCCCTCCCTGCTTCCATTCCCCATTCTCCCCCTCCTGCCCTCCTCCCCTCTCACCCCTACAAGCACACTGACCTACAGAAGGAAGGCTAGAACAGGAGGGGAACCAACAGGTCTGTGTCTGCAGCACCTGACAACTGTTAGAAAGACCAATCCTCAGGTCCCACCCCAGAGCTCAGGATTCAGATTCCAATGTGGAGGGTCGGGGGTGGGGAAGCAGACTGTTTCGTGAACCCTCCGGGTGATTCTGATGTACGCCCCAGTGTGAATGGCTGGGACCTAGATGACCCACGGAATTTCTAGCTTTCCGAAAGGTGACTGAATTTTACCAAATGACAGGAATCCATTTTTAAAATTTAAACAATGTAAACTCTTCATCATCAAATTTCTTCTTCTTCTTCTGAGCCTCAGAAACTGATGAAGGTGGTGGTTTCAGACACGTTTCCCATTATCTCTTCCGTGTTTCTCTAGGGTGTCTCAACTTCTCTCTTCTCTCTCACTCCTCCACTAGGAAAAGATTCTGGGGTCAAAGGAGTTCGGCATACAACTGGGTAAAAACAACATGAAACAAGGTTTCTCCTGCCAAACTCCTTTGAGCCTTCGATGTGCTGAAGTTTGTTTGGAATCTTCCAGAGGAGACTGTCTTCCCTTAACTTACTGATCATGGAAGCCTTCTCTCCAGGAACATCTCCTAGAAATAATGGTGTAGAGGACACACTTGAAGTTACTCACAGCTCACTCAAGCTGCTCCCTGACTCCTAAGAATGACCCCAAAAAACAGAGGAAAAAAATGAAACGCTAGAAGTGCTTGGAAAGAAACAATACGCATAAAGGGAAAGAAAGTTGAGTTTTGAAAACCCAAGGCACTAAGGCCATGCTGTGTTTTCAACCCAAAGTCTGAAGACTGGAATATTCAGTAATTTAAATCTTTGAAAAAATCCTGGTGTTATTGGCAAGGATACAAAGAAAAACCTAATGCCATAATTACAGCTTTTTTTTTCCCCCAGTGGAAATGTGGTCAAGCAACACTCTGGGCAGGAAACTACCAGACACTTGGATGATTGATAGAAAGTCATGATAAGAAACGCCTAGGTGGCTCAGTTGGTTGAGCAGCTGCCCTCGGCTCACGTTGTGATCCCAGTATCCTGGGATCGAGTTCCACATCAGGCTCCTTGCTCGGCAGGGAGCCTGCTTCTCCCTCTGCTTCTGCTGCTGCTCTGCCTGCCTGTGTTCGCTCTTTCTCTCTCTCTCTCTCTGACAAAGAAAGAAAAAGAAAGAAAGAAAGAAAGAAAGTAAGTAAGTCAGTCAGTCATGATAATACAAATGTTTATCAAGTACTATGAACTGGGCATTCCTCTAAGCACTTTGGAATTAAACTATTCCAAAAATCCTGAAAGCTAGCCTATGGGGTAGGTATAATTATGACCTCATTTTACAGATGGGAAGTCGGTGACTCAGTTTTCTCAGTGCACAGCTCAGAGTGACATAGCTGGGGTGTGGGGAAGGCAAGATTCGCAGCCACAGGCACCTGAAGCCTTCTGACCCCATCGCTGCCCTCCTCAGACTTGCTGCTCAGGGAGTGGTGTTGGCCAACGAAGGCAGTGAGAATTAAAATAGTGATAAAAGGCAGGTTGTGATGAGGGTCTCATGAATGGGCGACAGATGCATCTCTCTGGGTTTGGAGGGTTAGAGGCTAGTGAGCAAATCTCAGGACCATCTATGAGACTGGTTCTGGAAGATGTTTCACTAGAACATCTTTCAGAGACCAAGACAGTTTTACAACACTCCTATGAGACTATGAACGTATTGTGTTTTATAAGAGTCAAACTTGCTTTTTTAGGAGAAGGATTTTTGTCTTGTAGGGTGTGTAAATGCCCATTGCATGCCTATACCAAAAATGAAGTTAGAACCTCAGCTGGCAAAGGCTGAATGCCCCTTAACCCTGTGCTTGGTGCAGAGAATGGAAACAACTGGAGTTGCAACAGGCTGAACTTGAAACCCGGCCCGGCCATTTCCTGGCCGTGAGACTTGGGACAAGTCACCTGTCCCATAGGGTTCAGTGACATGATGCGTGTAGATGCCAGGCATACTAAGGGTCATTGTAAAAAAAAAAAAAAAAAATGACTGCCACTGCTGTTATTAAGTGTTTAGCGAGAGTCAAGATAGTGCCTGTGTTGGAGGACGACGCTGCCCTGGTCTCTCCGAGAGTCTTTGCTGAAACCGCGACCGCGGCTTCCAGATGCCAAGTCTTGTCGCAGAGGTTTGTGATCTGGTGGATGAACCAGTGCTGTTTCCCTTCCAGCCTGCGACTGTGACCCCAGGGGCATTGAGACACCACAGTGTGACCAGTCCACTGGCCAGTGCATCTGTGTCGAGGGGGTCGAGGGTCCACGCTGTGATAAGTGCACGCGAGGGTACTCGGGCGTCTTCCCAGACTGCGCTCCCTGCCACCACTGCTTTGCTCTCTGGGATGCGATCATCGCGGAGTTGACCAATCGGACCCAGAAGTTCCTGGAGAAAGCCAAGGCCCTGAAGATTAGCGGGGTGATTGGGCCGTACCGAGAGACCGTGGACTCGGTGGAGAAAAAAGTCAACGAGATCAGAGATATCCTGGCCCAGAGCCCCGCCGCGGAGCCGCTGAAAAACATCGGGGATCTCTTTGAGGAGGCGGAGTAAGTAGTCCCTGAGTATTGGTTCAGCCTGAGGAGATATGCCCAGACTGGGCACCTCCATCAGAAGGCATGGTTGGCCCTGTGAATGAAAACAGGTACCGGGTCACTGGCTTTCCAGCAATCTTCGCTCTGGGCATTTGGGTGAGTGAACATGCACCAAACTGTGCACACGGCGGAATGGAATGTGCACGGGTTCCACTCAGCACCCCTCTTTGCAGACGGCTCCAAACTAGTGGAGTGACAAGAACATTGGCTTCGGAGACAGAGGATACGTAAATGAGTTGTAGCTTGGGTTAGTTGCTAGGTTGGAGTGTATGAAGGACTCCGTCCACTAGGCCGTGTCTCTCTTCCCTCCTATGGAGGAGGGGAAGGCAGCACTTACCTTTACCTTACAGAGCAGCAGCAGCTTTGATCTGTGAAATGATAGTGTAATTGCCAAAAACACCATGAATAGAAGTCATTGTTACTATGTTTCACTCCTAGTGAGGAAAACCATTCCCATAGCAAGACCCTATTTCCAAGTTCTTTCTGCGGCTCTGCCTTCTCTAATTGTAACGAATTCTCTGCAGTGAAAAATTCCCCTCCTAGCCCTCTTCTGGGTAATCCTCTCCGCCAAGTGTCTATTTTGCCAGTGATAGCAGAGTGAACTGAATTCTGAGTTCTCAAGTTCTCAGGGATCATTTTTCAACCATTTCTCCTGCTCCCAAACGTCCTGGCTTCCTCTTGCACATTTTCTGTGTGATGGGACTGGAATCCGCCTCTCTAGGAAGCCAGACGGACTTTTCATCTCCACGCTGTAAGCAGCAGCAAGGGAACAACTGACATGCGCTCAGGCACCTTGTGGGAGGTCCTTCCTGAACCTTCTAGATTTTAAGTAGCCGGTCCCTTGGTTTCAAGCGGGGGGTTTTATGTCCAAGACCATGTGGTGGACCAGACTGTTAGGAAATGTCTGATGTGGAGTGATAATGCAGTTAATGAGGAATTTTAGCTCATTAAAAAGATGGTGTATCGCTCAGTCTCCTAACACATAGCGATAACAAGTTCTGGAAGGCTGTGATCCGAGCATAAGCCCATTTAGGACCTGATTCTTGGCCTTGGTCTCATGCACCCAAGGGAGAACAAAACAAGCTGGGTGTCCTTTGAGAGCCTGCCAGAGGAGAGATCACATTCCTGGAATGGCTCTGTTGCTACCCTCACTAGTCCTCTAATCGGAGAGATTGTAGTCATCTCAGGGAAACTGGTTTCGTTAATCTTTTTTCAACACAACATCCGAAGATAGGTGTCTTAGGATCCAAAGTGGCATTTTAAAAAAATACACAGTATTAGATTTGATTTCTTTTAAAAATCATAACATTGTAGGAGAGCTGAGAAGAAATAAAAGCCTTCTGTGAATCAGCAGGTGAACAGAAGAAAGCACTGAAGAAAGAAACTATATTATAATTGTCTCCGAAGAAGTGGTTGGGTTTATAAAATGTACTTTAACCTACAAATCCTTTTAAGTGCTCTTTTGAGTTGGTTCATGGTTTTATCTCGGCCTTAAATGACATTTTCAAATGGCCCCCAGCCTTTCAGTCCCCCTACATTTTCCCAGTGTTTTACACTGACTAGTATTTCCCCGAGGAAACACTGAATTAGGTGACCCAGTAAAGTCCAGAGCTGAGGTCTTCTCAAATATTACTTTCTTTGTGATTACGCACGCAACGAAATAGATGCCTAAAACACAGCTTTGGAGATGTGAAATACAGAAGAAAATACAGCTGGGTTTAGATTCCAAGTGAAATACTGTCATATTGCAGCCCATCCTGGTTGATATTACCTCTTTCTTATGAGAAATAAAGGGCTGCTTGTTGGTAGAAGCAGGTGGGACCTTGGATGGGACCTTGTATCCGGCAGAAGCATGCGAAAAGCTCCTGTGGGTGGCTCCCCTGGTTCCTGGTAGCTGTAAGACTTCCTTTCTGAGTGTCCCATCTTGAAGGTGATCCCTGAGGTTCCGATAAGAGCATTTTTGGCAGGTGGCTGGGAGGCATAATTCTACACTGGAGTCACTTATGTCTTTTGAGTTTGTGGGACTGTGTGGGCTTGACGCTGCTCACATTCAGAGCCGGAGCTCCGTGCCCTGGACCTCAGCTCAGGTGCTCAGAATCCCTTCAGGACACTTCTTCCACAACACCGCCGATGGGCGCTTCTGTTTTTGAAGAAAGAAAAGTTGTTAGATCTGATACAACCTCTTAATGAGGAAGAGAATAAAACCAGGACTTGGAAATAGAAAGTTCGGAATTGGTTTGAAATTCCAGAGAAGGGGTATGGTATTTATGGAAAATAGAGAAACGGGACTTCAGAACTCCCCTTTGGTTTATTTTTACATTGGCAAACTTCTCCTCTTTACAGGAAATTAACCAAAGATGTTTCAGAAAAGATGGCTCAGGTCGAGGTGCAGCTGTCCGACACGGCTTCACAAAGCAACAGCACAGCCAGCCAGCTAGAGTCTCTGCAGTCAGAAGCGGAAAGCCTAGACAACACAGTGAAAGAGCTTGCTGAGCAATTGGAATTTATAAAAAACTCAGATATTCGGGGTGAGCATTTTTTGTGCAAATACACAGTCCTGCACAATGGCTGTAACCCACTGTCTGGCCCCTCTAGTCCAGCACTTCCAGCATAACGTTTAGTGCTTTGTAATAATCTTAGAGCTTTTGCTCACTGAGTCTCTGGCACAGATAAGGATTAGAGTCCCCGCTTACAGATGGAGGACCTGGGACTCGGGGAGCCCAAGACACGGGAGAGATTTCACTGGGCAAGCTGGTTCCTGGTTTGTTTTCAGTGGATGGTTTAATCTCCTTGGTGTTTCTTGGAGATGGGCTCTTTTGAGTAGTTTAGAAATTACACTTCAGCAAATTCTTTTATGTTCAAGAATGTTGCCTGGTCAGGAAACAATCTTTGCAGCGTCAGATCCCACTAACCCTCCTATTTTACGCACGATCCTTTTGTTTTCCTGGCTGGGTCCTCAAAGCCACAATAGGCTGTCCTGCTTTATGTATGTCCTACTGGCCATCTGAGTGGATCTCAATAGTTAAATGACTAGGAAAAGAGAAAAAAATAAATCTGGATGTGTCATGTGCGGGCTGCCTCCGCTGTTGGCTATTGAGAAAGAGCTGGAAGACTGGCTGTGTGCAGGAACATCTGCACGATCGGTAATTGTGCATCCAGATGTTTGGCACCCTCCAGAGCCAGAATAGCTGCCTGTGGGACGAAGGGTAGCCATTGCTTGAGGGGAGAGTTATGTTTCTTCCTAAAGATTTTGTCCTTGAATTTTAGAGCAAAACCATACAGTAAATGTAGGGCGGGCAGACGCCAGAGACGGGCATCGCTCCCCGAGGCTGAGCACGAGAGATTTCACTGCGGGCCATTGCGTTCCGTGCCGTAGGTGCCCTGGACAGCATTACCAAGTACTTCCAGATGTCCCTGGAGGCAGAGGAGAGGGTGAACGCCTCCACCATGGACCCCAACAGCACCGTGGAGCAGTCGGCGCTCACCCGGGACCGAGTCGAAGACTTGATGATGGATCGAGAAGCCCAGTTCCGGGAAAAGCAAGAGGAGCAGGCCCGTCTTCTGGATGAGCTAGCGGGCAAACTGCAAAGTCTGGATCTTTCAGCGGCTGCCGAGATGGTAAGGTTTGCGAGGGTTTGGCCCCAAGGCTGTGGTGCAATAGGAAGAAAAAGCTCCCTGTTTTGTCTGTGATCCTGTTCACTTTGCGAATGAACCAGCAGGAGTGAAACTGGTCTCTGGGCACCTATGGGTATCCCCGTCAGGCCAGATCAAAACATCATCATCTTCCTCTCCAACTCCCGCCCCTCATTCCCCCCATAAAACTCCTGCTTCCAGAGGTTTCCCTGGGATATAGAGAATCAGGACTACTTTCCCCTGCCTTCGTATTCAAATTTGAGCCCTTTATAGATTGTGGACATCTCTTTTTTACGTAGTTCCAGTTCAAAGCGCAAGCTCCCTTCTCTGTGGAGCAATTCAGGAGTCATTCCGGGAGGGAGTTGAAAAAATAAAAGAAGAATTTCTTCCCTGGGTATAAATCAGAATGTTCCTTTGTTCCAGTAACTTTACCAGGTGAAGATTAACCCCGAGACCAACGGTGAAAGTAGATTCATTTCCCAGAAGCTTTTAAAGAGTAACTCTGGAGCCAAATGAAATGGAGTAGTGAGTTTAATGAAATCCGGCGGAAGGCCAAAGAAAGCCAAACTCTGCCTGTTTTGTCCTCGTTTCCTTACTGTTCTTCAGGGAAGGACACCTACAGAGAATGGGGAGGGTGTTGTTTATAAACAAAGGCTTGCACTCTCTTCGCTTAGGAACATGGGAGCAGTAAAAGCAGGAGGCAGGTGGGTGCAGAGAAGTCGGGGACTTTGTCTTTTGTGAAAGGCCCCCTCCCTGCCTTCTTGCCCATCTCGCTTTCCCTGCAGTTGGCAAAAACACGCTGTCGCTACTGTGTTGTGCCAAACGTAGTTGATGCCCACAGGGTTAGATATTATCCTGTCACACTTTAGAGCATGTAGATTTAAGGCAGATCTCCTGTCATGGTTCACTAGAAACATGGCGGCCCAGAGCAGTGAGTCTACTAAGCTTTGTAGGGGACAAAGTCACTATATACAGGCATGAGATGACAGACAGTTCCCTTAGTCTACTCTCCTTTTGGGACTGATTCCTTAAAAATGCCAATAAAAACCAGTCATCACAAATAATATCCACACACTAAAATCAAAGCAGAGAGCATGCCGGAGGATGTCTGCTTTGCAACAGAGGGCAGCAAAGCAGTGGGAGGGCATACTGACATTTCTTGGGGAGAGAGGTTTTTGTCCCTCTGTGTTTTTTAAGTACCTTCAGTTCTCGTTATGTGTATCTTTAGCGAGACCCAGGCTGTTTTTTCTCATGCCTGTGGCTGAAGTAAAACAGATCTCGTGTATCGTCAGATTGTTTTTAGAAAGCATCCCTGAGGCCTCATGCTTCTCTTCCTAAGGCCCATGTTCTTCTAGAGCACACAGAATAAACTTTCTCTTCTGAAGCTTGTTAGGTACTATAAACCAGACACCGGAAAGACTATTTAATAATTTGAGAGGTACTGGGCTTGTAACGATCACAAAAATTATTAGTCTAAGGAGTCGACTATTCAAAAACTTTTTCTTAAAAAGGATACCTTCCTTATTGGGAGCATTACCTGCTTTTCACTGCCTCTGTTGTGTGAGGGGACAGCTCCCCAGTTTGCTCCCTGCTCAGCATTTTCCATCATAGAACAAACTTATGATGCATTTGTTTGCATGTGTGCGCCATGACCAGCCCCCAATCTTTGGAAGTTTCTGGTAGATAAGGAAGAGGAGTCCAGGTAGGGAGAATGGTGGGAGGTTGCTTGTTTGTAGAAGTTAAACCTACCTTTTTTCCTACTGTTATCTGTTTCCTTCTCATATCTGGAATGTTCTCCCACTTCCCTGCTCCAAATCCCACCAGCCAGCTCATCCTTACCCAACAACTACAACACTCCGTGGTCTCTCCTTTGTGTGCTTTCCTTCCTACTTACAGCTCGTGACCTCTTCCTGGCTGTTTCAGGGAGAGTGAGCCTGTCTTCCTCATTCGATCTGAAGGTACTAAAAGGCTACATAAGGGGCCTTCTAGGTCACTCTGTGGACCAGAACAGTCGACCACGGTACTAAGTCTAAAAAAGTTTCTCAATATTTTTTTTTTAAGTCTCATGATTTAGGATAAAGGGGAAGCATTCTCTGGCTCTCCTATTGGCAGATTTCAGCCTCACATCAGATAATGTTTGCACCCCACGCAGCACCCGGATGACATTCCAGTTCACTGGGGCAGGAGGCACTGGTGAAGCATCGTAAACGGTTTCCTTGGCAGTGAGTAGGGCAGCTTATTCCTAAGCTCTACAATCCTCTCCCCGAACACTGTGTTCCCAAGCATCCTTGCTGAGGACCACTTACACGCTCTCTGGGGCCACCCAGGCCCTTCACAGCTGTGCCGAGGCACAGACACCCCCTCTGAAGGCTGGTGCCTGCTCCCTGACTTGTTGCAGACCTGCGGGACACCCCCAGGGGCCTCGTGTTCCGAGACGGAGTGTGGTGGCCCCAGCTGCAGAACGGATGAAGGCGAGAAGAAGTGTGGGGGGCCCGGCTGTGGGGGCCTGGTCACGGTGGCACACGGAGCCTGGCAGAAAGCCATGGATTTTGACCAAGACGTCCTGAGCGCACTGGCCGAGGTGGAGCAGCTCTCCAAGATGGTAATTCAGTGGACAGCCTTGCTTTGTGGTGTTGGCTCTCAGCGACAGGCTGAAGAACTGGAAGGGAAAGATCGGTTCTCCATGGTCACATGGAAGGGGCATGGCAAGAACATGTCAGGTCTGAAAGTTCTGGTTTTTGTGAGATCAGTGGAAGAAATACACAGGAAGGTTTTCATAGAATATTTAAGAATATTTAAGAATTTGCTCTCTTCTTATGACAATGACTTGAGACCATTATGTCACTTATCATGGGTC
Source organism: Mustela lutreola (assembly GCF_030435805.1). Lineage (NCBI taxonomy): Eukaryota > Metazoa > Chordata > Mammalia > Carnivora > Mustelidae > Mustela > Mustela lutreola. The sequence continues at coordinate 112,000,560 of NC_081293.1, forward strand.
CAGGTTGTGAATACGCTGAGCTGTACTATAAAAAATTCATGCTGAGCAATGGAGCATTACTTTTTCTAAAGTGACCATGTTAACATCCTGTCTTATAGGCCACCAAATGTTTTAGAGGAATTAGAAACTATTAGAAAAGATGTCTCTGTGCTAGCCTGATCTGTATGAGAACTTGTGTCGCCATCTGTAGACGAGCACTTTCCTCTGTAGGGGAACACAGTACAGTGGAAGAAACATTTGTTTCTAAAACCCATGGTTCCAAATGCATAGCTTTTCAGTGGCATTCCCTGGGTCATTTGTTTTTCATATTTAGGTATCTGAAGCAAAACTGAGGGCAGATGAGGCCAAACAGAATGCTCAAGATGTTCTGCTGAAAACCAACGCCACCAAAGAAAAGGTGGACAAGAGCAACGAGGACCTGAGGAATCTGATCAAGCAAATCAGGAACTTTCTGACCCGTAAGGAGTTGTTTTCGTTTGACTTTTAACCATTTCTTCCTCTCATGGAATATAAAATGTGTTTTATAAAGTCTGTGTTTGGGAGACCAGGATTCAAGTCTGCATTTTAGAGAAAATCAGTTTCTGGCTAGGAATAGAGTCACATTTCCAAAAAGGAAAAAAAAAAAAAAAAAAAAAAAAAAAACCTTGTGAAGAAATGTTGGCATTTCTTAAGCTTATGTGTATGTAAGTCCTCTTCTCTGATAATCTGCAGACACAGATGGGACACCACATAGGAAATCAAGTCAAACACACACTGTGGGAACGGAATTTGGAATCTGTTAGCGATTACACAGAATGTCATTAGATCCTTATAGTGGCTTTTTGACATTGCCTGCCAAGCTTTGTTATCCTGGTATTTGCAGGACATCATACTTAATGGTTAGCTCTATTGCTTCATGTTCTGTAGAGAAAGAGAAAAACCTCTCAAGTTTGTGGTCCAGCTCTTAAGTGTTTCTGGTCACAGTCTGAATGTTATCAGTAAAGGTTTTGGCCTCAAGTTACACAAAACTTTCAACTGAGATGGACTTCATCAAAAATACTGTCTCACCTAGCAAGATGTTCTGAGGCTCATGTAGTAAAGGTATCTGCTTTGCTCTCAGGCCAGCTCCTCCCAGTTTACAAGGTGACTGCCCAAAGTTTCACACTTCACACAAAGCCTCAATAATACCTAATGAAAGAAGAGACCACCCGTTCCCCTGTTACATCTTTTTTAAACGAAGGAAATCTTACCTAGAAGTCTGGAGCAGTCATCTCCATAAATCTCACCCACCAGAAAAGCATCCCACTCCATGTGTAAATGTCAGATGGAATGGAATGACCCTAACTGGCAGACTGATCCGTTTTTAACTCCGAGTTGCTCAGTTTACCTTCCCTTAGAAGTGGGCGCCTGAACAAAATACTGTTTATTCTGTTCGCAAGGAAAATGGGGACTAAGAAAGGAGCCAGTGATATTCCTATGGATAGCTTACAAAATATCCTGTGGAAGCCATCACTTGATCAAATATTTTCCTGCTTAGGGGTCCGTTTTTGTATTAATAGTTGAAAAACAAAACAAAAAAAACCTTAAATCAATGACATGTTTGAAGGCTAACCTCTTGGGCATTTTTATGACCACTTTTCACATTAGACATCTGAAATTCCTTGGCTTCTGTGATAATATGCTATCAGATTCTCTTGCTTCTCTGCCTTTATTTTCTCCCTTCCTGAAAACTTCTAGAATGCAGATAAGTTATGTAAGGAGTATCAGCTCTTTACCTCTGCAATTACAGTAGTGTCCTAACTGTTCTCCCAACCTCAATTAAAGGTTGGCACCAGTCGGGGAACCTCAATGGCTGTCCGTTAAGCCTCTGACTCCCGGCTTCGGCTCAGGTCATGGTTTCAGGGTCATGGGACTGAGCCCCGTTGTCACGCTCTGTGCTCAACGCAGTCCACTGAAGAGTCTCTCTCTCCCTCTGCTCCTCCCCCAGTTGCTACTCTTCTGTAACCTAAACCACTCACTCTGTTTGACTTTGATGGAACATGCGTGGCTCATCTCCATCCAGAGATGTCCATCTTCCTCCTTTTGAGTCCTACTATCCTTCAAAACCTGATCAGTTCCTCATCCTCCACAAAGCCCTCCCTGACTTTCCCAGGCTGTACCCAATTCCTGTAGCTACTTTTTCTACATGTAACTACTCGACTATAAATTCCTAAACAGGAGGTACCTAGGTCTTGGAGTCACCCAGAAGGCTATTCACCAGGTGGGTGACCAGAAGGGACTGAGTCGCCATCTGTGACTTTGACCTTTTCACGGGGACATCATTGTTTTCACAGAGGATAGTGCAGATCTGGACAGCATTGAAGCAGTGGCTAATGAGGTACTAAAGATGGAGATGCCCAGCACCCCGCAGCAGTTACAGAACTTGACAGAAGATATTCGGGAGCGAGTTGAAAGCCTTTCTCAAGTCGAGGTCATTCTACAGCAAAGCGCTGCTGACATTGCCAGAGCGGAGATGTTGCTGGAAGAAGCTAAGAGAGCCAGGTATCTGAAGACGTTCTGGCATTTGGGGGGGCTTGTGTGTCTAGCAGGGAGTAAAAAGTCTTTAACCAGGGACATTTTGGAAGAGTGACCTGTATGCGTGCTTCTGGGTCATTTCAAGAGGGCTGTACTTTAAAAGAAAGGTTTTTTTTTTTTTTTTAATGTTCTGAGAGGAAGTAACTTTTTCATGTTCACATTGACGGTCTCCTCCTTTCACTCAGCAAAAGTGCAAATGACGTTAAAGTCACCGCAGACATGGTGAAGGAAGCGCTGGAGGAAGCAGAAAAGGCCCAGATTGCAGCAGAGAAAGCCATTAAGCAGGCAGATGAAGACATCCAGGGAACCCAGAACCTGCTCACTTCGGTAAGACAGTGTAGCCCTCACTGTGCGGGCAGAAAACGCTCACAGAAACTACCCAGAGAGGAAGCCCATCTGACAGGTGAAAGCTGAACATGAAAGACAGCTCTAATCTCAGTAAAGCTGAACGACTCCCTTAGCATGGGTGCTAAAAATGTTGCTTGAGGGGGGGAAAAGGACCCTGAAGACAGTGGATCGTTAAGTCCCCTTTACTTTCATAGTCCATGTGTTTATCTCCTGTTCCTTCAAGGAATCACATAGATGCTACTCAGTAGTAGGAAGGATGGTATTAATTTTAAAACTTAGTTATAGGAAACTCCTGCTGTTATAAGGCAGCCCAAAAGCAACCTACATCGTGAACAACAGTATCTCAAAATTTATGAGGTGAGTATTCACAAAATTTTATTGTACGTTTTGAAAACCTCTGAAGAGCAATGAAGGTCAAAATGCTTCCAGTCCCCAATTCTAGAGGAACCTACAGCTGAACAATGTTTTGTTCAGAATGCATGGAAAACTTATTGTTTTTTTTAAGTAAACTCTATGCCTCGTGTGTGTGGCTTGAATTCACAACTCTGAGATCAAGGGTCACCTGCTCTATTGACTGAGCCAGCCAGGCACCCCCAAAACTTACCATAAGCAGAATACTCAACTCAAGGACTACTAGATATTAAAAGCATACGCAAAGAATTTTTCACATGGATTTAGTACTTTATTTTAAAAGTCGTATCACTTAAAAGTAATGCAAATATAATTTTTGTTTTATAAGAATGGATGGGAAATGGACTCCTATGATCCCTTACCCATCTTCTCATAATATATTCTGAAATTAGATGCCATTAGTCTGCACTGTCACCCTTCCCAGGCCAAGAGTCTCTAATGTTTAAATTCTGAGAGGTGGTCTTTCAGCCTGCTTTTCCTTCCACTGGTTGATAGAAACCTGTCTTCCCCTATTCTACTATGCTCAAGAAAATGAGGAATAGTTCCTCCCCCACTCTTCTTTCTTAAATTTTGAGTATATACATAGGGGGCCCTTCTTGTCCAGGTGTGGAAAAATTACATTTTCCCACCAGACTATGATGTTCTAACCCTTTGATTATTCTGATTTTTCTATCTCTAGGGTTTTGCAAATTTCTCATGTGCCGTTAACATTTTAATGAACTTAATCTATTTAGGTAACTTTATAAAAATTACTAAGTTTTGGGGCACCTTGGTGGCACAATCAGATTAAGCCTCCGACTCTTGGTTTCGGCTCAGGTTGTGCTTTCAGTGTTGTGAGATCGACCTCCAAGTCATGCTCTGTGCTCAGCTCAGAGGTCTGTTTGAGATGCTCTCTCCCTCTTCCTTTGCCCTTCCCCCTGCTTTGCAGACACATGCTCTTTAAAGTAAGTAAATCTTTTTTTAAAAATTGCTAAGTTTTAAGAAGCAAAATAGAAAATATAGTGTTTAATGGAACTACAGGTGGGATATTTGGCTTGACAGTACAAGTGAACAATGACACTTTTTTTTTTCAGGGACCCTGGGGGACAAGAAGCGTTTTAGGTTAAGAAGCAAAAAGAAAGTCTAAATTATGCTTTTAATGAAAGCTTGTCAAACAGAATCATTTTATAATTAAAACTATACAGCTTCTCGTCTAAGAATCAGAACTACTAAGAGTATTTTTCTATGTTAATTAATGGGTGAACTTTTAGGTTACCAATCATTTGGTTTGAAATACTAACAAATTTTGCCATGTCTGTGTTATGACATTAGTATTATTCAGACTTAATTCTATGAATAGACCAATGCTTGAAGATAATTAAAAAAAAAAAAAAAAACCCCAAGGTGCTCAGTGAAACTGGTGCTTCTGTCATGGGTCAGACTGCTTAACTTGGGCTAGCTTTTAAAAATCAATGTTCACTGATTATTCTTTGAAATGAGATCATAGGTAGATCCTCGCCAATTACCCAGAAATTTTTTCACTAAATTACTTTGAATATTTATGGGGCCTAGCCATCACCTCCCCAGGCGACACGCCATCTCACAGTCCTAGAGTGACTTCTCCAAGTTTTCAAGAACATCCCTGGTCTGCCTTTGGTAATTAGCTGAGAACACTCAACTTTCCGGGTGGTTTCTGAAGACCTATAACCTCACTAGAGTTTAACATTTCGAGCTGACAGGAAGAACAAAAGGGGACTTGGGAGTTATCATTTTCCCACCCACATGAATTTGGAAATTTCTGTGGAAATCCTTCCTCTCACATCTGCTTATTTATGACCATTGTTTAGCCAAAGCTTCCAGGTGTCCTTAAAGTGCTTTCTCAACACATCAAGCTGTCTGGGGGTGGTTCAGTAAGAAGTTTACATGAATTTCCAGCCAAGATCATCAGAATTACAAGAAGAATAAAGTTGGGCACTTTATTTAAGCTTTCTTGAAATTCTGTTTTCCTTTTAGTCATTTTTTTCTTTGGGTCCAGGGCAAGAGAGTATAAGCAGCCTTTAATCTTCCTCTAAACTTGTATCCCTAGCACGCCCGACCACTTGTTAAATTAATGGCTGGCTGGGTGACGGACCTTATACTTGCAGATTGAGTCTGAAACCGCTGCTTCTGAGGAGACCTTGCTCAACGCCTCCCAGCGCATCAGTGAGCTAGAGAGGAACGTGGAAGAGCTGAAGCGGAAGGCGGCCCAGAACTCTGGGGAGGCAGAATACATTGAAAAAGTAGTGTACACTGTGAAACAAAGTGCAGATGATGTTAAAAAGGTGAGTAAAGCTTTGTAACTTCATAGCCGTGTTCATAAAGCAGCAATGAGTCTCCTTATTACCTTCCTTGGAATCAGTAAGGGACATGGACCCAACGGTTATTCATCAGAAATACCCCCAGTGACTTGTTTTGAAATAGCAGTCATTAGAGACCCAGATGGAAAAGAGTGGGAGTGGATATGAAAGTGTCCAGGAAGTGTGACCTGAGCCCTCATATCCACACATGGATAAGGACACAGAAAAATGAAATTAACTTAGGAGCGGAAGTCTTAAAACAAGCACACAGAGCTTATACTTTGGTAATTCAAGTAGGAAGGCCTTTATGGCATACGGTATTTACTTGGCTGTTTGAGAAATCTTGAAAAATAGGGTAGGAAAAGCTTAAGGAGTCCGTCACAGAACCACTAGCAGGGAACTAAATCTCACTTCTTCCGCTTGCATTCATGCTTCTCACTGGAAGGTACTATACGTTGCAGAGAAAATCTCATACAACCCAAATTTTTCATTAGAAGCCAAGTAATCATTAAAACACACATTCAGGGCGCCTGGGTGGCTCAGTGGGTTAAGCCGCTGCCTTCGGCTCAGGTCATGATCTCAGGGTCCTGGGATCGAGTCCCGCATCGGGCTCTCTGCTCGGCAGGGAGCCTGCTTCGTCCTCTCTCTCTGCCTTCCTCTCTGCCTACTTGTGATCTCTCTCTGTCGAATAAATAAATAAAATCTTTAAAAAAAAAAAAAATAAAAAAAAAAAAATAAAAATAAAACACACATTCAGCGGGCAAATGTTTATCTCCAAAGAAACCTCTTTACACTTTTGAGGGAAATGTGCCAACTGTTAAAGGAATAGCAGGGAGTTATAAACTGCTATTTTGTCAAGCTTTTTCCTTGAGGTTAATGTAGCACTTAGACATTACAGAAAGGAGACCTCCTCCTACCTCCAGTTTGGGAAGAGAACAAAGCAGAAAGCAAAGTGCACTACCCTGTCCTTCTTTCCCATCACGTTTGTACTTTCTCGCGGTGCTGAGAGCATACATCTTCCCAAGTAGTCTTTTTACATAGCATTTTCCCCAAAAACATAGCATTTGATTACACTAAGATGAACAAGACCTCCGACACTGAGCTAGGTCCCTTTATCAATGGCTATTTGAACAATGTTTCTCCAAAGCAGCACCTGCAGGTCAAACCCACACCAATGTCTCATCTCCCCTTCCTTCCCTCAGTCTCTGCACACCCCACACTAGTCACAGTCTAGATGGTCCACCTGTCAGCTCTTCAGATGGGCCTTTTCTGATATCTAACACTGGATCACAGCAAACCTACTTAGAGAAAACCTACTTCTTTACTACCATGTAACTGTCTTCCGCCATTGCCAGAGAAAAGTGCTGATAGGAGAAAGAAGGCCTGGAGCCCTGCTCCAACTCTGAAGTGTCTTTCAGATCTTTCATTTAAAAAAAAAAAAAAAACAAACTCCTATGTCAGTACTGTAATTCCACTGTTTCAGAATATTTAATTATTTACAGCAAATAGCTTAATGCCTGAGTACCCTTCCAAGCTTGCCACAAGGACACTCTAAATGTCAGAGATTACATGTATCCCTGTTCTCTAACTGGAACTGCAGGCTCTAGATGGCGAAGTGGATGAAAAGTATAAGAAAGTGGAAAAATTAATTGCCCAAAAAACCGAAGAATCCGCGGATGCCAGAAGGAAAGCTGAAATGCTACAAAATGAAGCAAAAACACTTCTGGCTCAAGCCAATAGCAAGCTCCAGCTCCTGAAAGGTGGGTCTCAGGCTCATGCTTTCATAAAGTATTTTAACATAAGACCTCCACAGAGTTTATTTAAAAGGTTGAAAATCTGTTCACTTTGTCTTGGAGCAGCAGGAGATAGAGATCATTCTAGTATAAATGGCTCAGACTACTTCTTTTTCTCTCCCACAGATTTAGAAAGAAAATACGAGGACAATCAAAAATATTTAGAAGATAAAGCTCAAGAATTAGTAAGATTAGAAGGAGAGGTCCGTTCGCTCCTAAAGGATATAAGCCAGAAGGTTGCCATTTATAGCACCTGCTTGTAACAGAGGAGGAAAGGCTCGAAGGTGGCCGAGGTAGCCAAAGGAGAAGAGCTCCATTTAAAAAACTGACTTCATGATCTTCAAAATACAACTCATTACCTATTTAATGTTTTTAATCACCACATTTTGTACGGAGTTAAAAATAAAATACAGTCCTTTTGTATAAATATATATTGGGGATAATTTTTAAATTTTACTGATTGTGTAAAATGGTTTTATAAACAAACTGCCTTCACGGGACCTTATTTCTATTTTTGTCTATAAATAAGCTATCATGTTTGCTAAGTCAACATCCACCACACATCTGCCCCCAAATCACCTCCCAGTGGGGTGGCCCAGGTTAGGGGCTGGGGAGTGGGGGCCGTAGGGGTAGATATAGCCTGAGGCCCTCCCACCCCTTCACCATTTCAGTGGCTACTCAATGGCTCCAATCTCCAAATCTCCTCTAAGGATTCGTTGCTCTGGGAAAGAATAAAAAGCAATTTTTAGAAAATCAGGAGGGTAAACTGTGGCTTTCGAGTGTGAGCAATCCTGGCCCTATTCTAGGTGGTGAGGGTGAAGGCGGAAATGAAATCCAGCCAGAGTTTAGGAACATTGCTCCTGCCAAATGAGCAGTGCCAATCAAAGTACAAAGTGATACTGTGACTTCCCAGTATTTATACTGGCTTTATTAGATTTCACAAACTAGAGATTCTCTGCTACAGTCCGTACGAGAGGCCAAAACAATCACAGAACAATCACGTATTCCATGGGATAAAGAAAACAGTTGTATTCCAACTGCCAAACCCCTGTCAACCTCAGAGCGGAGCTGGAGGAACAGGCCAAGCCCTCAGTGGTCTTTTGCCAAATTTTTAGAGAGAGACCAGTTCTGGGTAGCACTGAACTACCACCCACACGAACACAGCCACATGTGAAGCTCAGCCTGAACCAAACTTATAATTTAAACAATAAGGCAACCTCCCTCTCCTTCAAGGCAATTATTTGTCATTTTTATTTAGGTAGAAATCCTACTACCTAGCAAAGTTGTTTTACCTCATCATCAACTACAGCAACTAATTTTTTTCCTTAATTTTAAATATTTTATTTAAAATTGAAGTCTTTTCTACTACCCATTCCTCTCTAGCTAAACGACTGAAGATGTTACATCAGAATCACTCATTTTAATTAACTCAGGGAACTGGACAACTAATTCCCACCCCTCACAAGCCAAGAAAATAGTGAGAACTTAGTAAATAATAAATGAATATTTAAAATCTGTTTTATACCCACAACTTCATTCCCGCCTAGATATATTTAACTATTTTGTGTTTCTATAACTAGAACTTCATATTAAATTCTATTTCTCACTATATTTCTTTCCCTAAAGTAGGTAACATGTTTGAAGTTTAAACTAGCACTTCACATAATACTGGGATTTCAGATTTTTAAACACACAGAGGTAATTTCCAATAATGGCATAGTAGCATGTCTCAGGCCAGCCCTCCTGCTATGACTACTGCAGAATCTGAACAAAATACAGATGTTTTAAAGTAAAGGTCTAGGAGACCCACCAGAAGCAGGCCGGAGATAGAGGGGAGGTGACCGAGAACAGCACTGGGTCCCAGCAAGTATCACACTAGGCAGAAGCCAAGTTTTACTGATTAAGGAATCAGAAGACTGGGTCGGGGGCAATGAGAATAACTAAAATATGAGGCGGGGGGAGCCCCAGAAAAGAGACACATGTGGGGAGGACCCCCCCCCAACTCTGCATATCATTTGCCCAGTGTCCAGCTGACCATGCATGGGATAGATATAATGCAGCCAAGGTAAAGCTGAAATGCCTGGGTAAATGTTTCAGCTGCTGCCCCCAGCAAAAATGGAGTTGGGGTTCAGCCAAGTTAACTGCCCACTGAGAGAGAAACTCCCTATTTTTCCAAGGTAAGTAAGAGAATCCAAAGTCTTTATGATGGATCACTCATGACCATCACAGTCCCAGACCACTGGACATAGAAGAAAAAGGGAAATGTGACCCACTGATGATGCAATTAAAACCTGAGGACAACCCAACACTTTCCTTCTAACTGAGCAATTGACAGTACCTTATCCCACATAGCCTTCTGCTGACACATTACACTCTCTAAACTTTCCCTTAGGCTGTGATCTGTAAGTTGCAATCAAGTGAGTATCTAGTTTGCACATTTCTAGTACTTTTAGTTTTTCCTTGTTAGAATATGCTATCCTAAATTTGAGAACTACTTAATCTGATTCTTTAATTTAGTTAAAATATGCAAAAGCCTATTTTAACATTTAATACTTTGTTACTGAGGTCTTTCAAAAGCTGGCCATTTTAAACATTAATCGATAAATATGATTTTATAGCTCTCTTTAAAGAAAGTCATTTACCCAGCCACGGATACACTAGAAAGCCACAGGAGAAAACAGATTAAATTTTCCATATGCTGTCTCTCCAAAAGTGTATGCTCCACAGTTAGCTGGTATCACTACAACAGATGAAAGGGTAATGACCTTTTAAATGCCTTAGTGTCGTCCCCCAGTGTGGTAAAAGATACATCCAGGCCTAGAAGAGGAATAAATAGACGTAAGGTAAGAATATACACTACAGGTAGTCATAAAGAATTAGGACCATCTTGACATCCACTCAAAACAACAGGTAAATGAATATTTAAGCTATTTATTTCTGTATTTTCATTCCCTGCTGTAATACAGTTATGTCTCCATTTAGTATCTGAATTTCACAGATATACCTCCTTAATCTGGCTAACTGGGTAACTAGAAACTGCAGACCTCAATGGGTCCTTAAAAATTTAAACATAAATTCTACCTCTAAGCTGCAAGAATTTAGGGATTAAATAAAATAAGTGAGATCATTTATTTACATCAGTATGGCTTATACATACTTTAATCTGATCCTAATGACTGTTTCCAATACGAAAACCAAGTTTAAAATAACTTGATCACCTTGCTTCAAACACAGCTGGCTCACATACCCTATGCCAGCTCCATCCATGTAAGTAAATCCAACTTTACAAGAGCAGAGATAAAAGCTATGTAACATACATTTAGTGAAGTCGAATCGTTCAGAAACAGCATGAAAATATGGGTTGAAGAAAATTTTCCAGGATGCTACTATAAGTAGCTTTTTTCTGCAATTTCAATGCACTGAAACAAAATATTCAATTTATTTTAAAATAGATGAGATTATTCCATTCTCTCCAAACCTATTAAAACCTTCCAAAAGTTTCATAATTCAGTCCTAGAAATTCTTGGAGCTGTGAGCATTTCCTATTCAGAAATGTGACCTCCACAAAAGCTCCCAGGAAATTTCAGAAAAATATAATCTTCTAATTTAAAAGTTGATTGGTTTGCCGAACGATGCAGCCAGGTTTGCTTCTCTAAAAGCTTCTGATAAGGTCTGTAAGGGAAGAAATTTAAAATTAGAAACCAAATACTTCTGGGTGAGAAGAAACCTGAGGTAACCACTAATTCTGCATGTTGTCCATAATTACCGGATGTGCATGGCAGACTCTGGCTATATCCTCACAGGATGCTCCGTACTCCAGCGCGAGAGCAGCTTCATTCACCATTTCACCAGCGCCCTTTATTAAGAGAACAGCCCAAGAAGTCATTTTTTTCCCATGGCAAAAACTACAAGCTAACAGGATTTGCTGCTAGAGCAGTTAACTGCCTCCAGGCAGGAAAAGCTTAACCGGAAAGGCGGCACAGAAGAGAAGGGCTTGGACTCCAGAGCCAACTGGCCTAGATTTTAATCCTACGGCTGAGTCCCTTCGAGCACTCAGTGTGCGCTTCATTCATCTATTCACTTCAAAAATGGGGAGAGCAACTCCTGCCCCCACAACCGTGAACACTAAAGTTACTGCACGTATACATAAAAATGTGTTACAGACTAAGGACTCCAATGTTCTATTACCAATACTGTGGCAGATGCTAAGGGAAGTGTGTACTTCAGGGCCTGTGGGAGGAAGAGCCTCTCTGAGGAGGTAACATCTGAGCTGAGACCTAACAGGAACAAGTCATACAAAGACATGGAGGCACAGAATTCCAAGCAACGGGTTCCACAAGCACAAAGGCGCTGATGTGGGAACATTGGCCTGTTAGGAAACTGAGAGAAGGCCCATGAGGCAGGGAATTACTGAGCGAAAGGGAAGAGAGGAAAGACAGGAAGCCACACAGGACCAGATTTCGTGGGGCCTTGTATGTTAACAGCCCGAGGCAGAAAAAGGCCACTGGAGAGTTTTCAGCAGGCACAGGGCCTGGTGTAGGTTTCAAGAGGATAACGGCAGCTGCAGAACAGAAAGCAGATGATGTGATGAGCCAGCCCACGAGAATGCTGCCGGTCGCCTTGTCAGAAACACACGAACTTCTGCTGGTAAATAACAACCTCAGGATGTAAAGAGCAGCTGGCTTTGAGTCTAAACAGCAACGCTTTCCAGAAATCATAACGGGGTTTGGGGCTTTCGGATACTCACCGGTCCTAGAATATGTGCTCCCAACACCCTGTCCGTTGATTTCTGTCCCAGAATCTTCACCATGCCATCTGTGTCCGCATTTGTCTTAGCTCTGCTGTTAGCAGCAAAGGGGAATTTCCCAACCTTGTATTCAATACCCTGCAAGAGAAAGAAAATGAGAACCTACATAAACGCTGAAAAAATGTATTCCCGTTAGTGCAATCATCCACCATATGTTCAGAAAATAAATTCCAAGAAGGCAACTCTTCAGAGTATATTAAGGGCAAGACCAAAACTGCTTGCTAATGAGATACATTCTGGCTACAAACACAAGCAAACACAAACATCAGTTCATCGGGGTGTATTTCAAAGGAAAATGTAAGAGCTCTGGAATTACCACTTTGAAGACAGGCAAGTGAATGATCTCCTCTATACTACTGACAAAGGAAAAAATATATAATGTTCTACATAATTTCAAAATGCATTAATAATAAAATGATTCTCAGCCACCAGCGTCATTAACTCAATTCATACAATGGCATTCAAGCTACCCCAGAATTACCTCTTCCTTCAGCTGCTCCTCTGATTTGCCGACCCAAGCAACTTCAGGGTGTGTGTAAATCACAGAGGGTACACAGTTGTAGTCAATGTGCACAGCGCCACCAGCCATTCCTTCAACACAGATGATGCCTTCATCCTCTGCTTTGTGAGCCAGCATTGGACCGGCAACCACGTCCCCAATAGCATAGATGCTACCACAGAGAAGAAAAGAAACACAGTCAACTTCTGCCGCCACAGCTACTCATCTTCATTATGCCATCTTCAACTAGTAACATAAGTTTCTAGTTACTAAGTAACCAAAAAATAGACAAAATGGGTAACTGTAAGTTCCGGTTCTCATCTCCAGGTAATGAAAACATTTAATTCTTTCTGTTTCCACAGATGAGTTTACTCTTCTTCCCCAAAGCCAGTGCATTTGAGCATGACAAGTCTTATTTTCAAAACAGTATTTAAAATAAAATTTTAAGTTTTTTGAAAATACACATAATTATCCAACTTACTTTGGAATTTTAGTTTGGAATCTGGTATTGACTGGAATTCTACCTCTAGGATCTAGTTCAATTCCAAGCTCTTCCAGTCCCAAGTTCTGAGTAAAGGGTCGTCGGCCAATGCAAACCAAGAGTACGTCACACGTGATAACTTCGGCTTTCCCACCAGAAGCACCTTCAATACTAGACAATGAACAGTGTGTGACTATTAACCACACATCAACAGAAACAACTGACTTAGAAATGTAAGAACAGATGTTTCTAAAGTGATGCTGACACTTTAAACAAACAGGAGTCATGCCATGAAAACATACAAATCCTCTAGAGGTCTATCAGTCAAACCTCACAAAAACAAAAAACAAGAACATAGGTCTTACAATGAAAAGATCAAGCAATGTCCCCACCCCTCACTTGCTGTGTGACCTCAGGCAAATAATTTCATTATGTTATAGGGATATTTGGTAAGAAAAGTGCCAGGCACACAGTAAACAATCTAATATTCTTATTGATTTCCCCCTATATATCTAAAAATACGGAGTTTTACTGAATGTTAAGAGTGTAAATATTTCCAAATGTATACCAGGAGGAAGCACATTACAGTGAGAACACTCGATTAAATTTTCTGGCATCAACTTCATCATGAATTTCAATGGACAGATTTAATAAGCAATACAGAGTTATATTAAGCAATAAAATGGCCCTAAGTGATAACAAACTCTGATTCTGAAAAAGAGGGTTTTCCTGAAGCAAAGAGATCAAGATATCGTATCAAAACCAAATGAAGCATACTTACGAAACATCAATTTTTCCATCTGACTTCTTGGTAGCACCAGTAACTTTTGTATTCAATTTAAATTTAAATCCTTGTTTTTGAAGGATGCGTTGAAAGTTCTTAGATATCTCCATATCAATTCCAACTCCACCAACATGACCTAAAAACTCAACTGCTGTCACATCTGCACCAAGTCTTTGCCAAACTGAACCCTGTAGATAATAATTTTTAAAAATCGCAAAAATAAGAATAAAGGTTCCTAAAGCAAGTATTTACTGAAACATTATAAATAATCTACTGTCAGATAGTCTCTTTTATTACTATGTCCCTATTAGAAGCTCTAAAGTTTAAAATGAACACAGTGGCAAATAAATGTCTCATGTATTTCATGTATTAATTTGTTCTTTCCTTCAACATTTATTGAGCACCTACAATATGCCAGGCACACATCAGTAATCAAAATGCTGCCCCCAGGGAGCTTATATTCTGGGAAGGGAGGCAGATTAAAATAAAATTCACATAGAGGATAGTAAAGTGCTCAGAGAAAAATGAAACAGAAAGCAGAACCATGACTGCTGGAAGGAGTAAGGCTACCATTTTAAAGAGCATGGTCATTGGGGAAAGCTTTTCTGACGCGTGCACAAAGAGAGGGAATGAGCTACACAGGGATCTGGTCCAGGAAGAGGACAACAAGTGGGAAAGAAGATAATGAAGAAGGTCCTCTGACTCCTACTTATTACTGGTATTTGTAAAATATTAAACTGGCTTCATATATTATTTTCTCAATAGAACACTCCAACTGTAATTTAAACTGAATGCTGCTTTTTAATATTTTAAAATTTTAGCAATTAAAATGTCTGAATACCTCTTTATAAAACAGGCAAGATGAATATAATTTTACAGCATTAAATAGGATATGACAAAAAATGAACATATCCTTTTAAAGAATTTGTATGAAAATTGTCTGGTAATTTAAAGTAAGAAGTTTACCTTTCCAATAAGTTTTATGCATTCATTTTAAAAATTTCCTGCATTTTGGGAATGAGAGCTTAGTAAACTAAAGGCAATACAGCGACACTAAAAATCCAATCACAAGCATATATACAAAAATTAACTCAAAATGAATCATGGACCTTATTATAAAACTCAAGACTATGAAATTTATGGCCAAAAACATAGTAAAGAATCTTCGTGACCCTGAGTTAGGGTCACATTACATCATAGGCATAATCCATGAAAGAAAAAAAAAAAGATGAGACTATATCAAAATTAAAAACTTCTCCTCTTCTAAAACTAATATTAATAATAGAGACAGAGAAGCCACAGATGGAGAAAAAATATTTGCAAAAAATCTTTTTGATAAAGGATTTACATTCTTTGCATAAAGAGCTCTCAAATAACATATCCAATAAAAAGCCAGATGAAATAGTTAAAGAGGTTATGTCACAAAAGACAATGTAGAGATGGAAAATCAGCCCCTAAAAACATACTCCACATTACAAGCCACTAAAGAAACACAAATTGAAATGCCCAGAAGCTACTACTACACACCTATGAGAATGGTTCAAATCAAAAACGGCACCACTGCTACTCCTGGGAAGATGTGAACAACCGAATTCACCCTGCTGGAGGACAAAAGCGCAGCCACTCTGCAAACAGAGCTCCTCGAAAGGCCAAATGCAGAACTACCATGTGACCCAACAAATCCACTCCTAAGGTTTACACACAAGGAAAATGAAAACAGATGTCCACATGGAAACCCGTACATAAACGTTCATAGCAGTATTATTCTTAACAGTTCCAAAGTGGAAACCGGCCAAATGTCTATCAATGGATGAATGGATAAACCCAATGTGCTCTAGCCATAGGGCGGGCTATCCGGCTCTACAGTTATGAAGTACATGTGAACCCCGAGAACGTGGCGCTAAGTGAAGAAGCTGGAGACATAAAGGCCACATACTGTGTGAATTCCGTTTACGTGAAAAGTCCAAAATAGGCAATTCCACAATCCCAGAAAGTAGATTACTGGTTTCCAGGGCCTGGGAGAAGGGAGGAAGGCAGAGTCACAGCCAGTGGACATGGGGTTTCTTTCTGAGGTAAAAAAAATGCTCTGGAATTAGGATCATGCTGACAACTGCACAACGCTGTGAACATACTTTAAAAAACAAACAAAATAAAAAACACTGAACTGTACACTTTAAATGGGTGAGGAGAGATACAGGAACTATATCTCAATGAAGGTGTTAAAAATACACTCCTCTGAACCTAAATGAGAAAGTAAGAAATAGTAAGAGTATATTAAGTCACTATTGTACATCTGAAACTAATCAATTAAACTTCAAAAAATAGTTTTAAAAATGTGTGGTATACATACATAGGAATATTATTCAGCCATTAAAAGAAAACAATCATGACATTTTCAACAACAACAAAATAGTAAGAAAGTGGGAAATGGTAAAAAGCTTCATCTTGAATTCAAAGTAGGGAATAATGAGCAGAGAGAGCTAGACAAATGTCTTATTCTTTAGGAAAATGGATTTCAAAATCCTAAGAAATAGGAAAACTCTAATAGTATCTACCAGATACTAGAAGTCAGGCACTGTATTAGAGTTTATCAGCTACTAGACACTGGTTATGTGTTTTATTTGTATTTTACCTGATTAAATTCCAACAATAATACTGTATGGCAATTACTCTTATTAAAATGGGGATTTTTATGATGAATCAACTAGTTCAGAGAAGTTCATTCATTTAAGGACATAGTATAGTCATCAAGAGGCAGAGCCAAAGTTCAAGCACTAAATTAAACTGGAATGAAAAAAGGTAAACTATGAAAAAATAAAAAGACAGTCACACAAATAATCTTTATGAGAAATTAAAAACAGAAGTATGACTACTAGTAAGTTATCTCTAATAAGTTTAAATTTTTAAAAAGACATTTGTAAAAATATTCAATTTGGTTGAGACACATAAAGCATTAAGATTTTTAAAATGATCGAACACTTATCTAAGGCAAAAGTGCTGAAATGAAAGAGAGAATTATTGCTTTGGGATATTATTATACTTATCAAAAAAAATAAAGTAAATCTATGTTACTCCTTTTTCTTGCTCAATTTTATCTACCCATGAGAACAATTTTCAAAGTGGAATGAATAGAGAAAATATTAAGATGAGAAAACTATTCATTTTTGATTAATTAACTCTCCAACCAAACAAATCTGATCATAATCTGATGACAGAGACACTGTCAGTCAGTGAGCTCTGGGAACTTAATGAGCATAAGGGAGCTGTCAAATGGAGCCAAACAAGCAATGTATTGCCTAAAATTTTCTGAAGTGAAAAGAACAGGGGTGCCTGGGTAGCTCAGTGGGTTAAGCCTCTGCCTTCAGCCCAGGTCATGATCTCAGGGTCCTGGGATTGAGCCCCACATGGGGCTCTCCACTCGGCAGGGAGCCTGATTCCCCCCCAACCCCGCCCACCCCCCTCTTTGGGTACTTGTGCGCACTCTCTCTCTCTCTGTCAAATACATTTTTAAAATCTTAAAAAAAAAAAAGAAGTGAAAAGAACAAGATTCATTGAAATGTGGAACAGAGGTCAATCCCTGCTAAATACTAGAAGAGATAGTTAAATAGATGGTCTGATAATCATTAGATACTACCAAAAGTATTCCAAACAGGTCATTTAAACTATTTTCTGAAGGCTTTTCTGGACTGGACAATAATGTAGGATATTTTTATTATCAGCAAAGTCTTCAAGTCTTCAAAAAAAAAAAAGGAAAGAAAATTTCACATCCCTTAGATGTAATGGATTAGTGGATATTTAAATACATTTATAAACAAGTTAAAGGCTGTAGAGTCAGATGGCTTTCAATATTTCATATGATGTGAAGGACACCAGAGACAGTTTCATTAATCAATTTAGATAAGATCAGATGATAGGCCACGTGCCTTAGTTAACATGCTTCCCAAATTTACGAATTACACATGGCAAGAAAAAGTAGTTAAGTGTAAGGATAACCAAATCAAGACAAAGGAAAAGACTGGAATAACGGGTATAAGTGAACAGCAGATTAAAGCAAGGATAAAGGCTCAAAATCCCTTATTTAGGTCTATTTATTTATTTAGATTTAAAAACTCAAAATTCCTCAAGCAAAAGATGTGAAGTTTTCAACTGACTATAAACTCAATACATGCTTTGAAAAGGAAAAGATAATCAAACTGATCCTAAAGGATTATATCAAATGAAGCAGACTCCGTATCAAGAACAAGTTCTCTCAATTATCCTGCTTATTTATTATTTATTTATGCTTATTAATTATCATGCTTATTAGTTCTGAACGCCATTTCCAAGTGATCCTGACAGAGGAGACTAGATCAGAAGATGACAACAAAATAACAATCTGGTATCTATAAGACCTGGGTAAGCAATATTAAGGAAAGCCACAGAGATTCGAATATGAATCTCATATTCATCACAGAAAGACTTGAGCTTTCTCAGAAACAAAGGACTTAAAAAGTGCTAAAAAAGTACTATCTAAGCTGACTTCTGAAAGGTATTTATCATCGGACATTTACTCGGCAATAACAACAAAAGCTAACACGTGATTACTTATGTATCAGCACTGGGCTATGCATTGAAGATGCACAGTCGATGAAACAGCCATGACCTCTGACCTCAGGCAGTGGATGATTTAATTAAAGAAAAACAAGTCAACAAGTTAAGTTCAATAAAGTGAGATGAATACTGCAGCGAGTACAGATACAATGGGACACTCAGCAAAGAGTACCTAATGGCATGTAAGGCAGTTAATCAGCGGAGTAGTCAGGGAAGGCTCTGAGAGCAGAGACTGGTAGAGGGAAGCATTTTCCAAACAGAAGGCCTACAGGAAAGTCAAAGAGCGTAGCTTGTTCAGAAACTGGTATTTCGCTGTACCTGGTACATAGTTTGAGAGGGAGAGGGGCTAGAAATGAGGCTGGTGACTGAAGCCAGGGCCGCATCACTCTGGCCTTTCAACAACATTAAGATTTTGGAGCTATCCTAATGACGATCACTAGTTATTGAAGGATTTTCAGCATGGAAGAACACGATTACATTCGTGTTTTAAGAGAGGACTTCAGCCACTGAAAAAGATGAAAGTCAGGGAGACTTAGGGTAAGACATGACACTGGCCTGAACTGGGATCAAGGTGATGCATGAAAAAAAGGAGGCCATATTCGTGAGATAGTATCTTGCGGCATCACGTGAGGATCCACTGACTCAACAGGAGGTGCGATGACATGACAGAAGTCACAGGTAATTCCCAAACTTCCTGCTTAAACCTGTAGATGAGGATGGTACAACTCACTGAGATGAGAAATATTAAGAAAGCAACAGGTTTGGTTTTGTTTCTTTGTGGGTAAAAGAGGAGAGGAAGAGGGAAAGGTTAAGTTATTAATGTACTGAATACAGCGTCTGAGAGATCTGTAGGTAGAGATGCTGATAGGAGCTTAGATATAAAAGTCCAGAAGTGTCCAAGATGGCAGCATAGGAAGACCCTGAATTCACCTCCCAAAGACAGATGGAATCTACACGTCCACAGAGAGCAATTCCTCTGGAAGAACGAGGAATGACTCAACAGCTTCTGTACAACAAAGGATAGAGGGACCAAACAGAGAACAGATGGAGAGCCTGAGACACAGTAACAATGGGATCCCAACCCCCAACATTACCAACTACAGGAAGGAGGGACAGCACTGAGGGGCCCCGTGCAGATTTGCCCATCCTTGGGCACAGCAAAAAAGCACAATCCTTTTAAGAACCAAAAAGAAAAGTTCATTTACTAACCCTACAGCATGGGCAAAATGGAGGGGAAACTACTGGAAATCTCTCCAGAGCTGGAGAGGCTGACAAGTACCATTGTTCACATTCCCCCTCCACCTTGATAGCACAGACAGGAGCA
This sequence comes from Mustela lutreola, assembly GCF_030435805.1. Classification (NCBI taxonomy): domain Eukaryota; kingdom Metazoa; phylum Chordata; class Mammalia; order Carnivora; family Mustelidae; genus Mustela; species Mustela lutreola. The sequence goes on from NC_081293.1 coordinate 112,020,465, forward strand.
AGGTCCAGGCACTCAAAATGGCCTGCTGCCTCAGTGAGCCCTGGGCCCCTAGCCCACACCAGCTCCAGTCATCCCCCTCCAGGCCAAGGAACTCCCAGCTCCAGCCCGCTTCAATGAGGACAATTATAAATTAAAAAAAAAAGGTAGTTAAGGGCACTCAAAACATGTAAAATATAGTAACATATACATAAAACATGGAAGGTGGGGGAATAAAAATGCAGTCCTTTTAGAAAATGCTCAAACTTAAGTGACCATCAACTTAACACAGATTGCTGTATACTTAAGATGTGAACCACATGATAACCACAAACCAAAAACCTACACCCGATACACAAAAAAAGAGAAAAAGCCAAGCATAACATTAAAGTCATCAATCACAAGGAAAAAGAACAAGAAAAAAAGGGAACCGAGAAAAGCTATGGAAACAATGAACAAAATGGCAATAAATACACACTTACTGATAATTAAATATAAAGAGTCTAAATACTACCACAAGATCTAGGCTGATGGAATGGATAAAAAAACAAGACCTATCTATATGCTGCCTATAAGAGACTCGATTCAGACCTACAAAAACATAAAGACGAAAGGGAAGGGATGGAAAAAGATATTCCAAGCAAATGGAAGCCAAGAAAAAAAAAAAAAAGGGAAGAAAAGAAGCCAGAGTAGCAATACTTATATTAGATGGAATCACCTTGAAAATAAAGACTATGACAACAGACAGTGGCACTGCATAACGATAAAGAATTAATCCAACAAGAGAACATAACAATTGTAAATCTCTTTGTACCCAATATTAGAGCATCTAAATAAATAAAACAAATATTAACAGACATAAGGGGAAAAAGTGACAGTATCATTAACAGTAGGGGATAGCCGGCTTGCATCAATGGAGAAAATCAAACAGAAAATCAGTAAGGAAATTGTGTCATTGAACAAGACATTAGCCTAGGTGAACCTAACAGATATATGTAGAACATCAGATCCAAAAAAAAAAAAAAAAAAAAAAAAAAAACATTCTTTTCAAGTGCACCTGAACATTCTCCAAGACAAATCACATGTTAGGGGCTGTCTGGGTGGCTCAGTGGGTTAAGCCTCTGCCTTCGGCTCAGTCATGATCTAGGTTCCTGGGATTGAGTCCCGCATCGGGCTCTCTGCTAGGCAGGGAGCCTGCTCCTTCCTCTCTCTCTCGACTTGTGATCTCTCTCTGTCAAATAAATAAAATCTTAAAAAGGTCTCACTAAATTTAACCTTAAAAAGCATTTAGGAACACTTGGGTGGCGTAGATGGTTAAGCATCTGCTTTTGGCTTAGGTCATGATCACAGGGTCCTGGGATCAAGCCCTGCATCAGACTCTGTATGCAGAGGGGAGTGTGCTTCTGTCTCCCTCTCCCCCATCCCCTGCTCAATCTGTCTCTCAAATAAATAAAATCTTAAAAAACAACAACAACAACAAACAACCCAACACCAAACCACCTATGGGTCAACAAAGAAAGCAAAAAGAAAATTAAAAAAATACATGGAAACAAATGAAAGCCAAAACATCATGGTTCAAAATCTTTGGCACATAGAGAAAGCAGTTCTAAGATAGAAATTGATAGCAATACAACCAAGAAACAAGAAAAATCTTAATTCAACCTTACAAAAGAAACCAGGGGAAAAAAAGTGCAAAGCCCAAGGTTAGTAAAAGGAGGACAGAAAAATCAGAGCAGAAATGAAAGAAACTAAAAAATAATAAAAATCAATGAAACCGAGAGCTCTTTCTTTGAAAAGTGAAACTGATAAAACTTTAGCCAGACTCATCAAGAAAAAAAGAGACAGTTCAAATAAATAAAATGAGAAATTAAAGAGAAGTAAAAACCAACAGCACAGAATTACAAAAGATTAGTAAGCGACTACAACAAAAAATTATATGCCAACAAACTGGACAACACAGAAGAAATCATTAAATTCCTAAAAATGTACAATCCTCAAAACTAAACCAGAAAGAAACAGACACCTGAACAGACACCTGGTAACAAAATTGAATCTGTCATCAGATTCAACTTCAAAGCTATGCATTATACTCTCAAGCTGAGGTATGAAATAAAGTGTTCTTCCTCCCCAAAACAAAAACAAGACAAAACAAAACCCTCCCAACAAACAAAAGTCCAGGACTGATGGAGTTAGGTCAATCTACTAAACACTTTAAAAAAGAATTAAAACCTATCTTCCTTAAACTACTCTAAAAAAACAGAATAGGAGGAAAGCTTCCAAATACATTCTACAAGACCGCATTATTCCGATAACCAAAACCAGACAAAGACACTTAAAAAAAAGTAAACTGCAGGACAATATCCCTATGAACACAGGAGCAAAAATCCTAAACAAATGTGCTTGGCAACCAAATTCAACAATACAGTAGAATGATGATTCACCACGATGAAATCAAATTTATTCTGAGGATGGCTCGATATCCTCAAATCAATCAATGGGATACACCACATCAACAAAATGAAGGATAAAAATCATATGATTATCTCAAGAGATGCAGAAAAAAACATCTGACAAAATTCAACATCTGTTCATGGCAAAAACTCAACAAAGTAAGTTTAGGGGTAACATACCTCAATATAATGATAAACCCACAGATAACATCATACTCAAGGGTAAAAAACTGAATGCTTTTCTGCTAAGATTGGAATAAGACAAGGATGTCCAATCTCACCATCTTCATTCAACACAGCATTGGATATCCTAGCCACAGAAATCAGACAAGAAATAAAAGGCATTCAAATTGGTAAGAAAGAAGTAGAACTTTATTTGCAGATGACAGGACACTATACAAAGAAAACCCCAGACTCCACCAAAAAGCTATCAGAAGTAATTGGATTCAATGAAGTTGCAGCATACAAAAATCAGTATATACAAATTTGTTGCATTTCTACACACTAATAACAAACTGGCAGAAGAGAAATTCAGAAAACAATTCCATTTACAATCGCACCAAAAAGAATAAAATACCTAGGAACAAACTTAACCAAGGCGGTAAAAGAACTATATTTTCAAAATTTTAAAACACTGATGAAAGATATACCATGCTCATGGACTAAAGAATCAGCATTTTTAAAATGTCCAAAACTCCTGAAAGCAATCCACAGACTGAATGCAATCCCTATTAAACACCAAAAGTAATTTTCACAGAATTAAAACAAGTAATCCTAAAATTTGTATGGAACCATAAAAGACCCATAATGGCCAAAACTACCTTGAGAAATGAAATAAATCCTGAGGTAACACAATCTTCAAGATATACTACAGATCTCAAGATATACTACAAAATTGTAATAACCAAAAAAGTTTATTAATGGCACAAAAGAGACACACAAATCAATGTGACAAACTAGAAAGCCCAGAAATAAACCTACATTTATATGGTCAATTAATCTGATAAAGAAAGCAAGAATATGCAGCGGGGAAAAGACAGGCTCTTCAATAAATGGTGTTGGGAAAACTGGACAGTCACACGCCAAAGAATGAAACGGGACCACTTTCTTATGCCGCACAAAAAAATTAATTCAAAATGGACTCAAGAACTAATTTAAGACCCAAAACCATAAAATTCCTAGTAGAAAACGTAGCTAGTAATCTCTCTGACATAAGTCTTAGCAACATTTTTCTAGATCCACCTCCTCAGACAAGGAAAACAAAAACAAAAACAATTGGGACTACACCGAGATGAAAAGCTTTTGCACAGCAAAGAAAACCATGAACAAAACAAAAAGACAACTTATTGAACTGAAGAAAAAATTTACAAATGATATATCCTATAAGGAGTTAATATCCAAAATAAAAGAACTTACACAACTCGACATCAAAAATACAAATAATCCAATTAAGAACTGGGCAGAGGACCTGAATAGACACTTTTCCAAAGACATATAGATGGCCAACAGACACATGAAAAGATGCTCAAATTACCAGCCATCAGGAAAATGTTAAATCAAAACCACAGTGAGTTGTCACCTTACATCTGTCAGAAGGGGTACTGAAAAGTGAGAATTAGTAAGTGTTAGCAAAGATGTGGAGAAAAAGGAACCCTCATGCACTGTTGATGGGAATGTAAATTGGTGCAGCCACTGTGGAAGACAGCATGGAGGTTCCTCAAAAAATCAAAAATAGAAATACCATATGAACCAGTAATCTGTTACTGAGTATTTACCTAAAGAAAATGAAAACACTAATTTGAAAAGATAAATGCACCTCTATGTTTAATGCAGCATATTTACAATAGCCTAAATATGGAAGCAAACCCAAGTGCCATGATAGATAAATGGATAAAGATGTACATATATATATATATAATGGAATACTGTTCAGTCATAAAAAAGAATGAATTTTTCCAACCTGTAACAACAAGGATGGACATAGAGGGTATTATGCTAAGTGAAATAACTCAGACAGACATAGACAAATACCACATGATTTCACTTTTATGTGGAATCCAAAAAAACAAAACAAATAACTGAACAAAAAAAGCAGAAATAGAGGTGTAAATATACAGAATAAACTGGTGGTTGCCAGAAGGGAGGCAAAATGGGCTAAAGAGAGTATGAGATAGAGGCTTCCAGTTACAAAATGAGTAAGTCATAGGGATAAATGGTCCAGCATAAGAAATAATACAGTCAGTGGTACTGTAACAGAGTTATATAGTGACAGATGGCAGCCACATTTGTGGTGAGCACAGCATAATATATACAGCTGTAGAATCGCAATGCTGTAATTTTAAAAAAGGAAAGGGTAGATAGCTGAATTTAATCAGGACCACAGTTTTGCCAAGCAGGTATGATGATGGAACAAAGAGGTAAGGGACTCAAGAAGAGCAGCTACAGTGACAGACTACGGAACCCGAGCAGATTGGGAAAGTAGTCAAAACAGAAACTGAAGAGAGCAAAAACAGAGATGGACCCAAGGACTAGAGCACCCAATAAAGTTAAACTGCCTCTATGTTGAGAATGACTGAGTACGAAAGGAGAGGAGGTTATGGGTTAAGAGAATAAAATGTCTGAATCTGTGATTTCAGAAGTAGAGCAGTTCTTTGTGACATCAAGGTACAACAGCCATGGCTAAGAACACCTTAAAAGTGAGAGAAGGGGGCACTGGGGTGGCTCAGTCGGTTGAGCATCCAACTCTTCATTTCAGCTCAGGTCATGATCTCGGGGTCCTGAGAGCAAGCCCTGCATCACGCCCCACACTCAGTGCAGAGTCTGCTTGACCCTCTCCATGCCCCGAATGCTCTCTCTCACACACACGTGTGCTAATAAATAAATAAAATATTTTTTGGAAAAAAAAAAAGGAGAGATCACCTGGTAATACAGGAAAGTCAGTAGGAAGGGAGAACAAGGCAGGCAGAAAGCATGAAATGGCAAGGCAGTCTGAGAGTTGCAAGCAGTCCGAATGAATGTAAGAGCGGCTGAGATGAGGATGAAGAGGGAGGGAAGAGCCACGTAAGTCATATCTGAAACGCAATTTGCTCAGAATGAGAACTATCTTCTGAAGGACTAAATCAATGCAGTTCTAAGAACACAAAGGGTAGGGGCGCCTGGGTGGCTCAGTGGGTTAAGCCGCTGCCTTCGGCTCGGGTCATGATTTCAGGGTCCTGGGATCGAGTCCCGCATCGGGCTCTCTGCTCAGCAGGGAGCCTGCTTCCTCCTCTCTCTCTGCCTGCCTCTCTGCCTACTTGTGATCTCTGTCTAATAAATAAATAAATAAATCTTTAAAAAAAAAAAAAAGAACACAAAGGGTAGCAGATACATGGAAGCAGATTTCAAAATAAAAGAGAATGTCCTAATGTCCAAAAATTACATAAATAAGTCATCTTGAAAACTCTTTATGACTCAAGTGTTCAAGCAAAACTCCATGTTGCTCTGCTTGCAACACTGTACAGAGGACCAAGAAGTCCCTTCCAACTCCATGAAGGCAGTAAGAGAAGAAAAAACATTACTTACCAGTTCTACACCTATTACTCCTGCACCAATGACAACCATCTTCTCTGGAACTTTTTTTAAAGATAAAGCACCTGTAGATGACACTATTGTATCTTCGTCAATCTATAATAAAATATATACAATCAAGATTATCTGGAAAAACCTATTGAGTTATAAACTGACCCCACCAAAAATGCTAAGACATTTATTTGTTTTGAGGTATCTATGACTTCTATCCATACACTCAATTTTATCAAATCCCATTAAACTGCTCACTTAAAATTTCATCATTTGGTATTTCAAAACAAAACGGTCAGTTTTAAACTTTGTAATGAACTCAAATCCATCTAATTGAAGTGTTTTCTGGTAAAAATCACTGCAGAATAAAGACAATCAACTTCCCAAAGCTGAACGACTGTCAATGTATACTACTTCAGTTAGAAATTTCTCCAAGTTCATAAATAGCATGAATAGTTTATAAATGTCTTTCTGAAGGGAGGTTGTACCACATACCGTGATTCCAGGAAAAGGTGTAACCTCCGAACCTGTAGCAATAAGAATGTTCTTTGTATCAATAACTTGAGTGCTGCCATCGGCTTTCGTAGCGGTGACCTGATTTTTGCCAGTTATCTTTCCATATCCATTTACGTGGACAACCTTTATAAAATGTTTATAGATTTACAAAGTTTAAAATGATTTTCATGATTTAAAAAACGTGACTAATAGGAAAAAAGTACTCTATTAAGTAACACATTCAATACAAAATGCTTCCTCACTTAGTAAGGCTACACATGGAGCAGCAAAAATTTGTTCTATATACCAGAGAAATCTATTTCAGGTTAGTATACAATTTTAAATTAAATAAATACCCCCAGCAAAAAACCCTCCAAAAGACAAAAAAAATCAACAGCCAAGTTCTAACAGAACTGCTCTATCAGATTAATGCTTAATGTATATGTAAAATAAAGCAGACATCTGCATGTTAAACCACTGACCTTATTCTGTTTGAATAAGTGGGCAATTCCACCAGTTAAAGCTTTTACTGCTGTACTCTTCTGCTCCATCATCTTCTCCAAATTCAAGCGAACTTCAGACACTGTAGTTTGTTAAACAAATCTTTAGTCCTTAGCTACATTCTTGAAGCAATACGGTATTTTTCACTAATCACAGAAAACTTCAGCCTAATGTTTACAGGACTGGATAAAAGGCAGTATTAAAACTTCTAAGTATAGTAACTAACATAATAGTCGTAGCTTACAAAAAGACTAAGAGCAACATCTCTCAATAAATAGAACCTCTCAAACACTGCAGAAAGTACACCTTTGGGAAAAATTCAGTCCAAAATAAACATTATATCCCACTGTGGCAAAATATTCTAACAACTTATGATGACAGGTCTAGATGAGATTTCAATAGAAACAGCAAAGTAAAGTATCACCTGAAATTATACGTAAAAAGAAACAATAATATCATGAAACAAAAACTAAAAAACACTCAACTGAAAACTTTAAATATAAAAACTTAATATAAAAGAGTTTAATAAACTGGATTTAATCACTCACTTAACTTAGAATTCTGAAGCAAGTGTGTAAGAAGATAAAGCTGCTCTACTCAAAACAACTTCAGAAGAGGGATAGCTCAGCAATCAGCACATGCAACCAACACAAATCGCAGAGATGAGGAAAGAGACTCTGAGAGCCTGGACTGACCTGAGCCAAAGGGCTACAACAAGAAGCTCTGCCTACCTTGCGGGTCCTCTTGACTAACCCTGTCTCCTCTTTCTTCCTTCTTTCCAAAAAGTAGGCTTTGACTCTACCTTTCATCTACTTCGATCTATTTGCTTTAGTGTGTACGTATCCCCTTCATACCCAATGGATAGCCAACTACAGCCCATTTCTTTCAGAAACCTACTGCTACAAACAAATGAAGGAAAAATAATTACCTATCCCCATCTCCTGACATGTTTAAGCGCTCCCTAAAACCCCAACCTTTCTGGATATATCTGTCAACAATTGGTAAGAAAGGATGAAATAAAAACAGCCCAAAAAGAATGGCAAGAGACAAGCCATACAAAATTAAAATGGAATGTCCTCCTTTTACACTGTGCTACACCCCCACCCCTCCTTTGTTCTTCCCACTACCAACAACTTGGGTAGACCAACCTACCTGCCTTCCTTCTCTGCCCGCCAACTCCCCACCCCGAGATCTCCAGGCTTCAGGGAAATTAAAACTGACTTCACAAACACACACACACACACACACACACACACACAGCCGACTTCACACCAAAGTTTTCAAAGGAACAGAAGATGTCATAGTAAAAATCTGGACTTAAGCCCTCTTAAGTAAATCTCTCTAAATTTTTAAAGGTCTTCTTTTACTCTTTCCTCAACAAAACATATGTTACACATTCATTAGATATACATAAAGCTGTAGCCAAAAGAGTCAAGTCAAATATGGCTGGTAAATTGCTGAATATGAAAGGTATACTTACTTTCAATTCCCCTAGATGCAAAATCTTTTCCATGGGCCATATGATAATAATGAGAGTTATTTAATAAAGCCTAAATAGATAAAATGATCAAATGTTGATAATAAGACTATATACAATCAAAAAGCACTTAAGAAATGACATTCTCTTCATGGAATAATACAAGGACTATGACAACTCAGTTTCTGTTCTTACATTATTAACATAAGCCCAATAATAAAGACGTAAAAAAACGTTAAACAAGCAGGAATGAAAAACAAAACATCTCCACTTCCTTTAAAATCAAAGGAATAAGTACACTCTTCAGGGCAGCAGGTGAAAAAGGCAGTCATGTCTACATATATAAAACCCCTAAGGGAAGAATTTACTACCTACTATCTGTTTCACTGGTAAAGGAAAGCTGAAGAGAAAAAATGGAGCACCACAGCCTGTTTGAATGGAAAGGCTGGGTATTTGAAGACAGAGAAGCAATTTCAGGAATGTATGGCAGACTGGTGACAGCACTGTTTAAGCTTTACCAAGGAAAACATGTTTTTTATGATCAACCAGGGTTGCTTAATTTCTAATAACTATTATCCTAATGTTCTAGTCCTAATACATCCTTCTAATCAGTGGCTAATGAAAAACACCTCTGCACTGTACGAAACACATGCTCACCTTAGAAGGAATACAACCAACATTCAAGCATGTTCCCCCAAGCGTCTCATTTTTCTCAACGCAGACTGTCTACAACCAAAGAAAACATTATTTGACTACTTACAACCTGCAGTGGCTCAGTTCATAAAATTCCCACGCATCTGTCTTAATTCTTCTACAGAACAAGTTACTGACGCTGTTTGTGAGGATAAAATAGACTCCTTTAAAATATATCATTTCAGAAATAATGCTAAATGCAGGCTCACCTGCATTATACTCAGAGACATTTTTGCCTAACATTATCAAACACATGCCCTTAGTCCTATTACCGTAGCTTCCAAAGCAGAATTAGAAGCCAAATGTACAAAGTATCGGGGGGAGGCGGGAAAAATGGACCTCACAATCTCATGAGAGCACTGCAACTGAGGAACATTCCTCATTCATCTCAGGCCTATATTCAATTTATAGAATAAACAAAAATTTACCATTACTCTTTATGTGCAAAGTATTCTGTAAATATGATCGACTCTTTTCCAATAAAAATGTATCAACACCTTGTTTAGTCTAAACCTTACCTTGAAGCCCAACTGGGCAGCTTTGATAGCAGCGACATATCCTCCAGGACCAGAACCTATCACTGTCACATCAGCATCAACTATAATAAAAGCAAATTGATATAAACAGTTAATTGCTTAATACTGACCAAAAACAGTGCATTAAAAAAAAAAAAAAAAAAAAAAAAAACACCTGCTATTTTAAACCTCCAAGAAAGTACAAAATAACCAACATTTTCTTCACAGTACTATTTCACTCCTAGGCACCTGACGTTCTGTGACGTAACTGAAAATGGCACAGATTTTTAAACTTCATTTTCTATTTGTTCATTATGACATATGGAATACAACTCAGTTCTTTTTTTTAGAATTTATTTATTTGAGGGGCGCCTGGATGGCTCAGTGGCTTAAGGCCTCTGCCTTCAGCTCGGATGGTGGTCCCAGGGTCTGGGATCGAGCCTTACGTCGGGCTCTCTGCTCAGCAGGGAGCCTGCTTTCTCTCTCTCTCTCTCTGCCTGCCTCTCTGCCTACTTGTGATCTCTTGTCTGTCAAATAAATAAATAAAATCTTTAAAAAAAAAAAAAAAGAATTTATTTATTTGAAAGAGTGTGCACACATGCATGCGAGTGGAGGGAGGGGGAGAAGGAGAGACAATCTCCAGCAGACCCTCTGCTGAGAGCACAGCTGACACAGGGACTGATCCCACAACCATGACCTGAGCCGAAACCAAAAGTCGGGCCCTCAACAGACTAAGCCACCCCGGCACCCCACATCTGAGTTCTAAATCCACCGAATCCACTGACCTTCCTAAATTCCACACTGTTCTACTTAAAAAGAATAAGACAGGTTTTTAGTGACACTGAAAGACATTATCTGTGTGAGGGAAAGGGCTTTGTTTTGTGTGTGTGTGTGTGTGTGTTTAAAGATTTTATTTGTGATAGAGAGAGCACAAGCCGGGGGAGCAGGAGAGGGAGAAGCAGGCTTCCCCACTGAGCAAAGAGCCCAATGTGGGACTAGATCCCAGGACCCTAAAATCATGACCTGAGCTGAAGGCAGACACTTGACCAAGGAAAAGGGCCTTGGAATCTGACATAACTTGGCTTCGAATCTCAGCTCTGCCATTTATTAGTTGTGTGACCAAGGGACTTAATTTTCCTGTCATAAAGGAACAATAACATTGCCTTAACTGATTTATTTAATGTTAGGATTAAATAAGACAATTATTTGCATAATGCCTTAGTAGTGCTAACTTTAAGACTGAGTACACCCACTTCAGGTACTTCTGAGAAAGAGAAAAACCAGCTTCCCTGTACTGGATGGCAAACATGTTTTGAACTTCATTTGAACGCTAATAAATTTTGTATAGTTTAATAGTTCATTAAATGAACTATTCTGGACATTTGCCATATAAAAATACAAAAAAATGTTTTTAAAGATTTTATTTATTTATTTGACAGAGAGAGAGATCCCACATAGGCAGAGAGACAGAGAGAGGGAAGCAGGCTCCCTACTGAGCAGAGAGCCTGATGTGGGGCTCGATCCCAGGACCCTGAGATCATGACCCGAGCCAAAGGCAGAGGCTTAACACACTGAGCCCCTAGGCGCCCCATAAAAATACAAAATTAAAAAAAAAAAAAACAACTTGGTATCAGCAACCTTAGGAATGTAGTAATTATAACACTTGGAAAAGTCTAATTATTCCCACTGTTCTCGAACCAACTTCAAATAAAGCTACAATCACTTATAAGACTTGGGAGAGAGCCTTCCTTCTCCCCACCCTCCCAAACTATCCTTACAACACCAAGCACTTAGCAGTATATAACACGTTTTCACATCTATTACCCTTTTTGATTCTCAGAACTTCCTAGGAGGAGAAAAGCCTTATAACTGACATTTCACAGATAAAAAACGCTAGGTTCAGAGAGGTCATTTAACTTGCCCAAGGTCACCTAGCAAGTGGGTCAGAGAGAAAATTAAGTTTTTTGTCTTGCAGTGATCATTCCGTTATTCAACAGGATTCTATTCTCAAATTTAAACTAACATAAGCGAAAACCCTGAGAGCACTAATCAAGTTTATAATTACTAGCTATCCGATCTGAGAATAGTTTAACCTGCTTTACCTTCGGCAGCCCTATGTACACAAAACAAAGACCACAAAAAAACCTCCTTCATAGGATCGTTAATACAGAATAAAACAGCATATATACATAACTTAGCATAGTATGTGGAACATACATAATAAGTATTTGCTATATGGTAGCTATATTCTGAACTATGAAGATGCCAAATTTTAACTTCTGGTCACCCCCTCTCCAACAAAACACCACTCCCCCAAGCATGGGAGTACTAGTATCATCAAAAAACCTTTGCTGGCCTGAAAAGAATCACAGAACCTCAGCGATGGAAGATAACTAAGAAGTTATCGAACTGACAAAATCTAAGAATCCTTCCAACTGAATAAATAAAAGGACTGATTCTTCTTGGTTATATCGGATGATAATTAGGATTACTCAGTACATGAAAAAAAATAGACAGTCCGTCCAATACATGAAAAAACTATTGCTTCCATTTTCACTGATTCATTTGTGGTCTTTGGCTATACTGCTTGGTTCCCTGATTCATGTTCAGAATTAAGTACATAAGAAAACGTATATCTATTTTCAAATTTTGAACAAAATGATGGCCTAAACAGCATCCCTTAATTTGGGTTCTACTTTTTAATGCACAGTAATGAAACACAAGCTAGAAAAACAGGATTTTTTTGTTGAATTTTTAACATCTTTTCTGATTAAAATATGTAAATTTAAATTTACACTTAAATTTAAATACAGAAAAGCCCAAAAATGTTGAGTTCCATTTCCCAATGTAATCTTAGATTTTTTTTTTCTTAAGTTTACAAAATACAAGAAATTCAGAACTAGTCACCTCTCACTGAAGATACTGTATGCACCATTCCATCAGAATACCACTAATGTGCTATGGAGCACACACACACACACACACACAAAAGAAGGGGAAATGTAAAGTCTTTATCTACAGATGGGTCAGTGGAGAATATAGGAGGGTGTGATTCTGTGACAAACATTCAAAAGCAAGCCAATATTTAGGGGATATCTTCAATATACTTGGAAATGTATCAAAAAAGGTGGACTGATAGGTAAATGAAAGAACAGATCTGTGATAATTTAAGTACAGTAAAATGTTAGTGGAAGAATCTGAGTGTTCACTGAAAAATTCTTACAACTTGTCTAAAATGTTTGCAATTTTTCACAATAAAATGTTAGAAAAACCAACCAGTTGGCTCTCACTTGTACCAAAAGCTGCATGCAAGTAAAGTTTACAACACAATATTCTGACGCACCATACCCTTGTCAAAAAGCATTTGTTGGTTTGGTTTTCACATACAGTTTTAAAAATCAGGATACAGACCAATTGTTCAGTGAAACAGATCAAGGAGTATCTGATGAAAAGTTTTACAAAATTAGCATTAGCCTTTCAGAATGGAAAAGAAAAACTGAACAGGATATACAAATTGGTATCATGAGAGAAAGATGACTAAGTTAGAAATATGGCAGAAGATAGGTGGATAGCAATTCGTATTTTAGGAGACAGTGAACTAACTGGAGAAAGCTATCAGGTCCATACTTTAAAAAATAATGGGGTACAGTCAGGGGTGACTAACTTCAACAGACATAGCAGTTAATGCCATGAAATGAACTGAAGGAGAAAAAGCAGGATAAAGTATTCTACTAATGTTACTTTACAGTATCATTGTGAGGAAAATAAGCACACCATGTTATCAAGGCTACCACTGAAGTCAATGTGTCAAGTTACAAATCAATCACAGTCATCAACCAGTTGCAAGATGTATACTGACAAGTCATTCTGAGACAGTAACTACCATATGGATAATACCCTGTACCAGGCAGTGAGCTAAATGTTTCCTGTTGTCTTATTTAAGCCTCCTTATGTCTCCATGACACAATTATTATACCTCTATTTCACAGGGAGAAAATAAGGCTAAGAGTAACTAAATAACCCGCATTAGGCTGCCCAACTAGTAATGTCATCACCCAAATCCACTCAGCTTCTAAAATTCTGAATTCTAATACTCTGCTTTCTGATGATAACTCTACAACCTCCCCTAACACATTAAGAAGGAGAAATATACTTAAAGACAAAAAGGATATAAAGTTTTTTTAAAAAAAAAGAAAAACTGGAGTTCAAATATGGGCTTCTACCTCTTCCTAAATCCTTGGGAAATAATTTAATCTCTCTGACTTTGATGTAACATAGGAATAAGTGACAGTAATACCTACCTCCCACCGTTGTGAGGTCAGACATAATGTCTGTCAAGACCCTGGGAGGAGGGCAGGTGCACATGAAGACACTCAATACATGTTTCTTCCCTTCCCAGATCCACCTCCCAATCTCACAGCCTCCAATCTCACTCTCACCCTATACACTGCTACCCCATTGTTATCTTTCACTAAAATCTGACTCAGATACTACTCTCTCCTCCTTCATTGGTTTCCCTTTCTCAGTCAACAAACATTTATTGAACACTAGCAACTGTGCCAGGTGCTAAGGAAGGTTTCCCCCTCTCTTGGATAAAATCCAAGCTCCTAAATGCAGCATCCAAACCTCTTCCTTAGCCTCATCGCCCACCACACTCTGCTCATGCACCAATACCACTCAGTTTAAGCTTCAGCAACAATGAATTACTGTTAGCTTACACCTACAGAATTACACTGGTCTACCTATGTACATTCTGTTCCATCTACCTAGAAATAAATGCTGACAGCATGCATTTCACATTAGACACTACTCTAAGGTCCAGGGATATCTATAAAAAACACAGCCCTGATTCTTATAGTCTAATGAGAGAGGAAGAAAAACCATTACAATAAAAACGCTAATCTGCAACCAGAATGACTTTAAAAACAAACCACTATCATGCCTCTACTTAAACCATTCCAATGGCTTCCAACTGCCCTTAAAAGAGAGTTAGGGTCTTTCATTATCTGCAGAGATCATCAACCCATCTTCAACAAACATTAGGCACACTGGCCCTTTCCAAGCTCCTCAAAGACACTAAGCTCCTTCTCACATTGAAATACTCCCACATGCTGTTCCTTCTACCTGAACACCTCTTCCCAGACCCACTCCCACATCAACCTGTTTCAGATATCAACATCATTTCCTTAGGAGAGAACTCCGTGACCATTCACAATCCACATACAGATTTCATAGCTCCCTATGCTTAGCCTGTGGAGTCATTATCACAATTGCTTACTGGATGTTTGTCTTCCCCAAATGGACTATAAACTCAATAAAAGCTGCATCCTGTCTGACTCATTCACTGCTATATGCCAGCAACCAGCCCAATAACTAGCACATAGTGCATATTATATATTCTCTATTTGTTGAACTAATGAATGAATGAATGTAGCAAATATGAGTGTCTTAAGGACTAGGAGTTCATTCCGGTCATGAAATGGAAGGTCCTATCAATAATACACATTACTCTTCAAATTTTGAGGAACTTCATTCATACAGATATTCAAACATCTTCCAGATTTTTTTTAAGACTATATTTATTTATTCGAGAGAGAGAGCATGAGCAAGAGTGCACAAGAAAGAACACAGTGTGTGCGGGGTGCAGGGGAAGCAGGCTCCCCGCTGAGCAAGAAGCCTGGTTCTGGACTCAATCCTGGACCCTGGGATCATGACATCAGACGAAGGCAGATGCTTAACCAACTAAGCCACTCAGGTGCCCCCTTCCAGAAGTTTTAACAGGACTGTATTATATATAATAAACTTGGAACTTCTCAAGCTGGTCTGATCAACCAGTACTCCCTGGAAGCAGACCAAACAGAACAGAGATTAAGATGGAGGTTCTAGAGTCGAGGAATCTTCCCAGTTATGTCACTTCCTAGCTGGGACCTCTCTTGACTCAGCACCTCCACATATAAAATGGGGAAAATAGCAGCACATTATCTCGTCAGATGGCAACAAGGATTAAAGACTGCCTGAGGCAGAGTAAGTGCTCAGGGAATCAGTTACTATTAGTGTAGCTGTTGCTGGGGATTTACTTCATACCAGACGCCACAATGGGTGATTCTGATAAAGCAACAACTAAACCAGACATGGTTCCATTTCTCATATTTATTCAATAAATATGTACTGAGTACCTACTGTACCACTCCAGGTGCTAAACAATCACAGTCCCCGCCCTAACAAAGTGTAAATCCTTGGGGGAAAGACAGCTGTTAAATAAACGCCAGTTTTGACTCTTGGTTTCAGTTAAGTGTCTGACTCTTGGTTTCGGCTCAGGTCATTATCTCAGGGTCATGAGCTCAAGCCCTGAATTCGGCTCCACACCGGAGCTCAGAGTCTGCTTGTCCTTCTCCTGCCCCCTGCTTGCACACATGTGCCTGCGTGCTGGCTCGCTTGCTCTAGATTCTCCAAAATAAATAAAATCTTTAAAATAATAAATAAATGCCTCAGATAAATACAAACATGAACACACAATGCGTGTTACTTCACACAACCAAAGACTTCACACTGTATTAACGTGAGTACTAAGGGATTTAAAATTTATTCAATGTCAAGGAATCACTACACAATTTTGATTCACAAGTACTCGGTTACCCTCATTCCATGAAAATCTAAGATCCTGCTCAAAGACTACCAAATAGAAGGCACTGAATAAATCGCTGTTGATTAACTCCAAAAGTGAAGAATTAGCCACAATGTCTTTAATTACCTGCTCTGGAAACAAAAATCTAACATTTCTCCTGTTGCTTGAGTTAAGAAAAAGTACTATTCCCATTTAACAAAGACAACTGATATATGCCAAGTATACCCCAATAAAACTGTAAGGAAAAAAAAGGAACAAACAGAATAACGGTGGGGAGGCTGGATGGCTCCGTCACTTAGGCCTGGAGACTCTTGGTTTCAACTCAGGTCACGATCTCACAGTCATGGGATCCACCCCATGTTGGGCCCTACACTCAGTGCAGAGTCTGCTTCAGATTCTCACTCCCCCTTCCTCCCACTCGATCACTCACTCTCAAATAAATAAATAAAATATTTTTTAAAAATTCCTTTGTAAACAAATAGGATATTGTTTAAAAATTATTTTTTTACTTTAAATTATTTTTTAAAAATATTTTTAAAAAACACCATTTTTTTTAAAAAGGTATAATGGGTCCAACCGTTTCCCCCACCAACAAATTAGTACTTTTTAAAGGATTTCTTTCCCTTTCTAAAGCTAGGTAAATCATTCACTGTTGATCACTGGTGACAGGAATCCTCCCACTACTCTTTTTTCCAGAAATAAAATATCTCAGATCATGCTAGTCTGGCAGCAGTTAAGGTACAGGATAAAATTATTTCCAAGAATGCAGGGACACTAATGGTTATACTTCCCCCCAACTAATGGGTTCTACAAAAAAGTTTTAATGCAACTTTATTTATATGGGTGATTCAGGTAAATGTCAAAACAGATAACTTCAAATAACTAATATGCAGTGGTACTGGGAGGCCAAAATGCCTTACTACAAGCCCATTAACTTTCTGTTTTAAAAAACAAAATATATGTCCTTTATAGAAACTTCAAAAATACTAAAAAAAAAAGAAAGAAAGAAAAAAAGAAAAAGAAAATACCCATATTCCCCATATCCCATAGTTTCCTTTCAGGGTGTATCCTTCCAGTCTTTAAAATAACGTTTTTGACAAAGCCCATCAGAATTTTCAATTGGGATGTCAAAAAGTCATCTCACCATTCTAACAGTGTCAAACCACCGACACACTTACTCTTACACAGTTGTCAGAATTTCAACTTTTTTTTAAATGTAAACATTAGAAATAACTCCCCTGCTCAAAATCCTTCAGTGGTTTTTCCTTTACACTGGGAGTAAAATCCAAACTCCTTCACCCTGCTTACCTCTCTGCTGTCACATCCTATGGGTCTCCGCTCCAGCCACACCAGCCTTCCTGCAATGACTTAAACCTCACAATCTAATTCTCACCTCAGATTCTTCTCACTGCTGTTTCCCTCTCCTAAAATAACCTCACTCCCTCTCTTCACTCAGATGTCATCTCCTTAGAAAAGCCCTGACATCCTATCTAAAACAGTCATTTTTACTCCCAGTTACCTGCTTTTATTTTCAATCTCTAACCAAAATATTTACCTGTTACCTGAGTATTGTTTGTTTTTTCCAAAAAAGCAGGGCTTTGCCTAGTTCACTACCAAGACACACTAGGTGCTCAATAAACATTTAAGTGAATAAACACATGAACAAGTGAATTCTATGACAGATTACTTATTAGTTGTTCTAACATTCACTTACTTTTACATTTAAACACAATGGAACTATGAATTAATCTGAGGAAAAACCGTTTTACTAAATACTTACTTGGTTGATCTGCATAAGTTCTCAGAGGCACTACAGAAACTCCCTGTAAGCCATGAGATATCCGACTAAAATGGCCTCTCTGGAAAAAAAGAAAAAAAAAAGCTGTATTATGTAGAATATGAATTCAAAACAGAACTCCTGAAGGTCAATGAAAATATAAGGACTTGGGAGCAAATATGTCAAGCACTTATTATTTATGTATCTTCCATTGCTACACAGAGGTTACGTATCAATTTCTCTCTTTTTTTAAGATTTTACTTATTTCTTTGTCAGAGAGAGAGAGAAAAGGAGCACAAACAGGGAGAGCAGCAGGCAGAGGGAAAAGCAGGCTCCCCGCCAAGCAAGGAGACCAATGGGGAACTCAAGCCCAGGACCCAGGTATCATGACCTGAGTTGAAGGCAGCCGCTTAACCAAATGAGCCACCCAGGCGTCCCAATTTCTCCTCTTTCATCACAACAATTACTTGAACTTTGGAACCCCAGTACCCCATACTATCTTTTCATTATGAATATTCAATAAACCATCTCAGAGCAATACAGGCTAAAGCCCAACAAAAAAGTGTAATTCAGTGGTATTAGTGTTACTAAATTTTCAGAAAGCCTGGCTAATTTTTGGTGCCAGGGATTTTAATGTCACAATTAAGACTCTTAAAAGTTCTAGGGGCACCTGGGTGGTGGTTAAGTGTCTGCCTTCGGCTCAGGGTCCTGGGACAGAGCCCCATACGGGGCTCCCTGCTCACCCGGGAGCCTACTTCTCCCTCTGCCTCTTCCCCCACCCCCGACTTGTGTAGGCTCGCTCACTCTCTCTCTCTCTTTCAAATAAATATCTTTTTTTAAAAAGGGCTCTTAAAGTTCTAACTTAATACTCAATAATCTTTACATTATAATCCTCTACTTGTAATTGTTTCCTAACTCCAACTACCTGACCCCATCTATAAAAATGCTCCTGAACAGTTAATTGGAAATAGAAAATTAGACAAGATCACTTGGAAAAATGCACTATTACTGACATTCAAGAGCTACTACAATTCCACAAAGTGTATCATAATCTCCACAACAATCTCTATGAATGTCCACTCTTTTCTATGAACAGTGAAACACAAAGAAACAATGCCAATAGCTCTTATGGGAGGCAGTGATGAAACCCTCACTCATGTAGCAATGTTCTCTCCTCCCAGGCAACGCGAAGCACCTGAGATCAAAACAGCAAACCAAAAAGGAGCAACGTCAGTCCTAACTTCTAGTCCCAGTTCTGCTGCTGCCCAGAAGTTGGATTACACTAACTCTCAGGAGCCCAGATTACTCATGCTGGGAACCAAAGAGACCGACTACTATGCTACCGTTAAGGTGTCCACCAATGCAGTACCCAGCCACGATCTCACATGTACACAATCAGGCTGTATTCGGTACGTGGACGAAGAGGGAAAGCTGTCCTAACGGTAAGCAGCTGCGACTAAAAATGCAAGCCTCTAGGAGAGAAGGCACTGAACACTAGCTGGAAGCTGCAAACAAGGAGGAGGCCTTTGAGGAATTCCCAGGGCCACCTGTCAGGGCTGACTGCCTCTGGGTGTTTCAAGGAGTGGCCCCAAGGTTACCTGCCCAATGCCACGCAGGGGCTCGGATTAGGATTAGTCAAAGGTAGCGAGTATGAAGAGAGCAGACGCGTCAAGCGCGATTTCTACTTCCTCTGCCAAGGTAAAGCGGCCTGTGCATGACCCGCATGGCCCAGACGCGAGGCTTGCGGGCGGACTGCTGGCCGTCACACAGCGGGCAGGGCGGCTTCACCGCACCGGTCCCCGCTCTGACCGCCGCCGGGCCAGAGCCTGCTCTGGGGCGGGGCCGCGGGTGGTCCCGGCCACTCCGCCCGCCTCTCTCGACCCCACCAATTAGGCCGCCTCCCGGACCCCTTCTGCGCCTCTGGCTTGGCGCAACCCCACTCGCTCGGCCCTCACCTTGGCCAAGGAGCAGTACACACGACTCCAGCTCTGCATCTTGCCTCTCAACTTTCCTTTCCGCCAGTGCTTCCCCGTCCGCTAAGCTCCTCAGCCGCCTCGCCAAGGTCTCCCCGCCCTGCGCATGCACAGGCGCAGCTTACGTCATGGGTCGGGAGCAGCGCGATTGGTCCGCGCCCTTGGGGCCCACGGGACTAGGCGTTCCTGTCCGGCGCGGAGTCGTGCGCTGTCGTAAGAAGCGTAGTGCTTTCTGGCAGCGCGGCATTGCGGTACCATTTTGCCGGTGGTAGGGAAATGTGGGGAGTTGAAATGCGATCTTATACTTGGAGGACGAGATGAATCAACAAGACTGTCGTTTGCTTCATGCGCGCCGCAGAAAGTGAGGATTGAGAGGTTCTAGGTTTTGCTAAACTCAGGAATTTCAGCATTTTCCAGGCATCGCCTCCGCAGCAACCACATGAAGGAGCATTACAGTTAATTGGATGAGGCCCTGAGAGGTTCCTACCGCCGAGGTCGCGCAGAGGAAAGATGACTGCTTTATAAACAACCTCTCCCCCCAAAGGAAACGCTGTGGAAGGGATGGGGCTGCAGCATCAGTTGTTGCATCACCAACATCCTACTCTAAACTAACTGGCAAAACAGAAAACACTCTCTTTTCTCTGTTCGAGCAAATTAAAATTCGGTGGGGTCGTGGATGAGATTTTAGGTTTCCGTGAGGAACCAAGAAAACATTGTCAAGACTGAGTATTGAGGTGTAAGGTCTGATTCTTGTTTTGTGATAGCTATATAGAATAAAACCTAATTGTGCATTTCTTGACGTTTATTGCCCAGGCACTGTGCTGGGCTCTGTGGATTTAGACACTAGTTAGAAATGACACATTACCTAGCTATATGCTCAGTCCTAGGGGAGAAGGTAGGAATGGTGATTATTTAGTTTTTGTTATAGACGCTGCTAATAGTCACCCAAATTCCATTCTCCCTGTCCTTCCTTTTGAACGTAGCTTTTTAGCCATTTTAACCATTTTCATGGCTTTAGCACCTGCCTACATACACGGATAACTCCTAGATCCTTATCTCCAGTCTGTACTTTTCTCCAAATCTCTAATTCCATATTTTCTATTGTCTGCTGAACACGTCCAACTGGGTGATCCTGCCAGCACCTCAGTTTCAATTATCCAATATCTTATTTAAAAATGCTTGTTTTCCCACTTATATTTATGATTAATGATACCTCCAAAGAGCCAATGATCTATAGTAAAAAGTGTGCAGCCATTCTCAACTCCTGCCTTTAGTCCATTATCTAATGGGTCACTGTTTTAGTTGACTACCCCTAGAGGGAGGCCCAGAGATAAGCATTTGAGTGCAGCGAGTTTGTTTGAGAGATGATCCAAGCAAGCATCCATAGGAGATGAAAAAGGGACGGTAACATTTAGATATGTTAATGAGTAGATCACCACTGTGAACAATTGTGCTCAGACTCACCGGAGACCTCTGGGGGATAGCATAGTACATACTTCAGAGTTGTCCTACTCAAAATACATCCATCAACTTCTATCAGTCATTAGCTGAGGACTTCTCCCAGGGATTTCAATTCCCTGGCACTTCTGGCTTGTCCGAGATAGGGGCTAAGTGAGCACCAGCAGCCAGAGAAGTCTCTCAGGCAGAGTCTCTGGTACTCGCAATAAGAAGGCCAAGCGTTTATTGCGCATGTCACACGGTAAAGAATTTTGTGCAGGACACTGAAATGCCAGAGATGCCAGAACAATCCTTTTGAGGTTTTCAATAGTTACTGGAAACACAAGTCTTAAGACTGAGAAACTTTGGGCATAGATTTGAAAGTTTCCTGGCGTGTGGACAGTGATTGACACTTTTAGGGATAGATGCATTCTCAAAGGATAACACTTTAAACAGATCTTCTAAGGAGAGTGAGAAAGAGCTGTCATAGAGATTGTACACTGAATACAGGTCTTGGCATGAAGCAAGTCCCACGTACTATTTGTTAACGTACTTTTATTTGCCTTATATACTGCCACTCTCCTCCAAACTGCCTCAGACAAAGGCAGAACTGGTGATGACTACGCAGTGGGATTTAAGGGATCCTTTTCTGGCTCTTCCCTTAAAATATTTCTACACCACCCAACCACTATCCTAATTCCTGGCCTGAAGGCTTCCCATTAAGAGATGCATTCCTATTGTTCCTATTCCAAACGTTCTCTATTAAAATAAGCAATCAGTTGCTGGCTACAATTCTCCCCTTAGGGAAAAGAGAGTAAGGGAATCAACATCTGTTGAGCAGATGTTCTAAAACCCTGCGCTAGAGGCTTTCCATCATTTCTCCACTTAATTCTCACCCCAGCCCTGTGAACTGGTTTATCAGTGGATCTTCTGAACGGTTGCAAAAGAAATCAGATCCTCAAGTGAGTGGAGGGATTATTCTGGAACCCTTCCCTGCTGGCCAGTCCTGGGATGGGGGCAGAGAGGGATAGCGCAGTCAGTGACAAGTGATCATCAGGTGAAGGGCACAGACAGAAAGAAAAGGGGAGCCCAAATCGGTGAGAAGTCAAAGACTTCCACCTGACATTCATAGTGTGAGTCGTAACCACCGCAATAAGAAGCACTCTAATAACCATCTGAATTGTCCACAGGCTTTCTTTATCCAATCACTTCTTCACTGACCCAATAATCACTGAGGGTCCCCTGTGGGCTGAGTGCTGTATTAAAACCTGGGGAAGCAGCCCAGAACAAAAACCAGACCCAGTCCTTGCCCTCTTGTAGTTTACATTCTAATGCGGATATAGCATATAAAACAGAGATGTCTATTTGTGAGAAGTGCTACGGTGATCTAAGAGGGGAGTTGAGTTAGTTGGACTTGGACACAGAAGTCACCCCTAATAAAGTGACTGATGCTTGAAATGAGACCCATACAGTGAGAAGTGTTTCTGGCAGTAAGCCTTACCATCATGCTCATTTGACAGATGGGAAAGAATGTTGTGAGGGGAACTGAACTGACAATTAGGGAACCCAAGTTCTAGATGTAATTGCTCTTCACTTTCTGTGCAATTCAGTGTAAGTCATCTCTTGGGACCTTTGTTTCCCAAACTTTAAAATGGGGGCTACAAGATCTTTCTAGCTGTAAAGATGTTCCACTGAGCTGCTAAGAGTTGGCTTGTAGAGAACCATGTTTAACAGTCACAGTAGCTCTTGGTAGTGGAAGTTTCTTATTTGGGGGCTGTTGTTTATTGGAATCCCCTTTCTATGTTTGAGGGATCGCCATTGTGTGAGACCAGACTCCACTAGGAAGCCAAAATGGCCGCCCCTGTCTCTCCTGGGTGCCCCCAGCCAGAACAGGCACAGAACCTCAGCCAATCCAATGAGTCCAAAGGCATGGAGCAAAGACACTGGCAATTTGGGATTCATCCTGCTGGTGGCTGCAGTGACTCCAATGTCAGTGGAGCTGGTGACAATGACGGGGTCCTATTCAGACCCTTCCAGTGGAAAATCTCATCTGGAGCTGTCTAACTTCCTGCCTTCTTCTCAAAACTACATTGGGTCTGTGGCTCTCAGCCTACCAATAAATTCCTTTTGGCAAAAAATGAACCAGAGATTATTTCTGAGATTACTTGCAACCCAGAATCATGACTGGTACACGACCATGTTTTGAAAAACTGCCGTGTGCCAGATGCTTTAAATGAACTAGTTAAAAAAAAAAAAATCTCATAACACTGCAAGACAGGTATTGTTAACCTTAGTTTTTAGGGAAGGTAACAGAAGCTCAGAGCATTTATATAATGAAGCTAAGGTCCTGCGGTCACTAAGTGACAAACTCCAGCGTGTTCTGGCTCACCCCACATTTACGTGACATCCATTCTTGACGGAAACCATACTAACTGGTAGGGAACAGAGTTCCTTGGAGCATCTTTTTTCTTTCCCCACCTCTTTTGAAACTAACCGGCTCATATGGGCCCAGAGTTACTGCCCTACAGCCCCCTGTTTTGGAAATTTTGTGGTTTTATTGAGGAAATAACCGTTCTACCATTTCTTAATCTTCTCCTTTTTTCCCCTGAGCAATTTTATTTATTTAGATGATGTTTAAACATCAAAATCGTATCAAATTGCTAACCTAAGTAGTCGTGGGTGATTGAGTAGGAAATAATGAGTTAAACTGTGTAGTTAACAGTGGGTGGCTGTTACTACCCACTGTACTATAGAAAATAATTTAGAATCAAAAGTGTCTAGCACCACCTGCCCAGTAGGGGCCAGTGTTCTCCCATTATGTCCCTTGCTCCCGCCTCACTTCTGCAAAAGCAGGAAACTCCACCAAGGAAATGTATATGGTGGGGTAGGAAGGTAGGGACGGACCGTTCATGCTTCAAAATGATCCTAAATATGAAGATATTAGGCCACTGGTGTGCAGAATCAATAAATCAACAAGGACCAAGCGTTTACTGCACATGTCACAAGGTACAGAATTTTGTGCAGGACACTGAAAGGAAGGCAGATACGTTATCACAAATCTCCCTGGTATCAGAAAGCTCCTTCCTCATCTAGTTGAGGAGATCAGGCAATGTCTTTACTCAAAACACGACACTCTCTCAGCAAGGACTGTCCTGACACCCTAATGAATAACAGCTCTGCCTTTCAACTCCCCCGACCCCAACCCCGGGCTTCTCCTCCTCTCTACTCCTGCTTCATTTTGTTCCATGGCACTGACCATCTTCTAGCCTCCTGTGGAATTATTTTCTGTTTATTTTGTAAATCTTTCTGCTGCCGCAAGGATCTAAGCTCCCCACGGGCTAAGATTCCTGTCGGTTTTGTTCGCTGGTAGAACCCCAAAGCCTAGTACAGCGACTTGCACATAAGAGGCACTCCAAAAGCATTACTGAGTGCATGAAAGTAAGCAGAAAAAATAAGAGCTACAGGAATTTGGAGGTGGAAAGATCACAACAGGCTAGGACCTGAGGGAACTCTCCATGCAAGATCTAATTACTTCAGTTGGTCTTTGAAGGTGGTAGGATATTGACAGAGGAGAGAAAAACCAACTAGAATATGATTTCTCAGGCATGGAGACATCTGGGCAAATAGGAATAAGGGACAAAAAAAAAAAAAAAGCGTAGTAATTTATGGTGTGGTAGAAGGAAAGGGCATAAGCTTTCGGGTCTTGAATCCTTCTATAATTAAATGTGCTTGTGCCCTCTGACAGATTTGCTTATCTCTCTAGATTGTTTCCTTATCTGTGAAATAAAATAATGTTTACATTGAAGACGGTTAAAAGGATTCTTTTTTTAAACTTCAATAGTGCACCTGGCACATAGTAGGTCCCCAGAACGGGAAATCATTATCATATTGCTATCACAGGCTGGGATACATATCAAGCAGGTTCATTGAATTCATGTTCAAAATTCATTTGGAGTCACTTGACTTGAGTTTCTGTGGGTCCATTTTCCATGAGAGAGATTAAGGTGGTCATGAAGTGTGAATCTTAAAGGATGTCTAAGTGTGGCTATGTGACTAGCATTTTATAGTTTATGAGATTCTGTCACACAAATACTAGCCCTGGTCTACACAGTGTCCCCAACGTTTGGTAGCATTAGTGTCATCATTTCAGATCCAAAAAAAAAAAAAAAAAAGGGGGAGAAGAAGAAGAAACCCCTGCTTTAGAGTGATGCAATTAACTCATGGAAACCCAGAAATCTATAAAGTGATTAAGGCAGGGCTCATATCCAAGATTCCTCACTTCAAGTCCTTTATTCTTTTCATTAAGTGATTCTCTGCTTCTAACCATTGTTATGGATTTGAGCCACACAATTATATGGTCGATCTGTTCAACCAATTGAAAAATCCCTGATGCTTCTCCACTTTGTAGCTGCCTAGACATCATCATCCTCTCTCCCTCTCTTGCTCTCCCTCTCCCTGTGGCTCTCTCTGTCTCTTTCCCTGTTTCTCTCTCACTGAGACTAAGATAAGAGCAATTGGGGAACTGGAGTGTGTCTCTGAAGCCACTTTCTGCCAGCTTATGGACGATTTCCTCTTCACAGTTCTTGTTCTCATGGAATTTAAACCCCTTCAAGTGGAAATGGCACTCGAAGGGAGAGGAGCTGGAAATACCCTTTGCTTTATTCCATTCAATATATTTCACTGTGCGTTTCCAGTTAAGGAGTTCATCCTAGGCACTAAGAAATCAAAAGAAAAAGAATCCAAGTGACCATACACTTAGCATATGGGAATAAATACATGTTGAGGTGAGGTTTTGCTTTGTCCAAGAATTAACAGAGCTAGAAAATTGTGGTGGTGTGATGGAAAACTTATTAAGTGGGGAGGAACTGGACCTTATTCTTGACATAACAGAATGTGAGGAACTTGACGTAACAGGATTAAATGAACAGCGTCTGTGAAAAATGTAAATAGTGTGGAAATATAGCAATCCCTGTGATTAAGCAGGATTCTTCACTATTCATTCTTTCTTCCTCTCTTAAAGAATTGCAAAATTTCCCTGTGCCTATGGTGTTATGCTTTCTCATTATTTATCTGATAAAATAAGTCTTATTCGGTAAGCCAAAACATGCTCCCATTGAACATTTTTCTGGAAACATGTGCAGCGAATTCTTTCAAGTTCATCTTTTAAAAAGACAATAACTGTCTCCTAAAAATGCCAAAATTCTATCCCATGGTAATTGATAAATCAGGTAGTAGCCACAGGATGTCTGACCCTGTATACAATGCTGTGAGAAAAGGAAGGTCCTATTATTCTTTTTTATTTAATTCCCATGAACAATTTCAAACACATACAAATAGACTGAATTGTAGAATGAATTCCACATATCCGTCACCAGCTTCAATAATTATCAGCTCATCACCAATATTTTTCACATATATTACCACCATTTCATTTCATTTATTTATTTGAGAGAGAGAGAGAGTGTGTGTGTGTGTGTGTGTGCATGAACAGGGGCAGGGGCAGAGGGAGAGAGAGAATCTCAAGCAGACTTCATGCTCAGCATGTAACCAGACACGGGGCTTGAGCTCATGATCCCAATAACATGACCTGAGCCGAAATCAAGAGTCCAATGCTTAACCAACTGACTCCACCAAGGCGCTCCTCTCCTGTTTCATTTTAAAGCAAAACCCAGTAGTCACATCATTTCATTCTGTAACTATTTCAACATGTATCTCTTAAAAGTAAGGACTTTTTCTATGGATAATAGGGGTTTTAAGAGGGGAGACATCTGTGTGCCGCAATAGACAGGAAAAAAAAATCAACCTGGTAAATGTAAGTCTGAGAATTCATAATACAAACTATGAAGACTCTCTGTGCTCTGGCATGAAAGGGAATTCCAAAGGAAAGTCATCTCCAGTTGAGAAGGTATGTTGCCAGAAATGTCAAGAGCTCACAAACCTCCAAAACCTGTCCTGTTGTTGACGTGACTGCAATATGTATTATGACCAACAGGTGGCAGCAACATGCAATAGTATTAAAGCATCAAGTCTAATGCTCTGACAAGTAACAACATTGCCTTCAATTTTCTTTTTTAACATCTTAATTTTATTTTTTTCACTGTTCCAAGACTCATTCGTTATGCACAACACCCAGTGCTCCATGCACTACGTGCCCTCCTGCCTTCAATTTCCAATTGCTAAAATATATTTCAGGACATCATTCAGTACTCCCACCACTATAAATGTGATCTGGGGAAGACAGAGGAAAGAAAAGAGTTTATAGGACAGTGTTTCTCAAAGTTTGTTTCAGAGATATTCCCCTCCTACACACACACACACACACACACACACACACACACACTATCATCACTTGGAAGCCTTGCTAAAATGCTAATTTTAAAGATGTAGTGTAAGTGGACCACGTCTTCCTTATCCATTTGTCCGTTGAAGGGCATCTTGGTTCTTTCCACAGTTTGGCAACCGTGGCCATTGCTGCTATAAGCATTGAGGTACAGATGGCCCTTCTTTTCACTACATCTATATCTTTGGGGTAAATACCCAGTGGTGCAGTTGCAGGGTCATAGGGAAGCTCTATTTTTAATTTCTTGAGGAATCTCCACACTGTTCTCCAAAGTGGCTGCACCAACTTGCATTCTCACCAACAGTGTAAGAGGGTTCCCCTTTCTCCACATCCCCTCCAACACATGTTGTTTCCTGTCTTGCTAATTTTGGCCATTCTAAGTGGTGTAATGTGGTATCTCAATGTGGTTTTAATTTGAATCTCCCTGATGGCTAGTGATGATGAACATTTTTTCAGGTGTCTGATAACCATTTGTATGTCTTCATTGGAGAAGTGTCTGTTCATATCTTCTGCCCATTTTTGACATGATTATCTGTTTTGTGTGTGTTGAGTTTGAGAAGTTCTTTATAGATCCTGGATATCAACCTGTTGTCTGTACTGTCATTTGCAAATATCTTCTCCCATTCCATGGGTTGCCTCTTTGTTTTGTTGACTGTTTCCTTTGCTGTGCAGAAGCTTTTGATTTTGATGAAGTCCCAAAAGTTCATTTTCGCTTTTGTTTCCTTTGCCTTTGGAGACATATCTTGAAAGAAGTTGCTGTGGCTGATATCAAAGAGGTTACTGCCTATATTCTCCTCTAGGATTCTGATGGATTCCTGTCTCATGTTGAGGTCTTTTATCCATTTTGAGTTTATCTTTGTGTATGGTGTAAGAGAATGGTCGAGTTTCATTCTTCTACATATACACCATTTATTGAAGAGAGAGATTATGCTGAGTGAAATAAGTCAAGCAGAGAAAGTCAATTATCATATGGTTTCACTTATTTGTGGAGCATAACAAATAGCATGGAGGACAAGGGGAGATGGAGAGGAGAAGGGAGCTGAGGGAAATTGGAAGGGGAGGTGAACCATGAGAGACTATGGACTCTGAAAAACAATCTGAGGGTTTTGAAGGGGTGTGGGGGGTGGGAGGTTGGGGTACCAGGTGTGGGTATTGGAGAGGGCACGGATTGCATAGAGCACTGGGTGTGATGCAAAAACAATGAATACTGCAACGCTGAAAATAAATTTTTAAAAAAAGATGTAGTGTAAGGAAAATATGTAAAACATTTCATCAGTAATATTTTATATTGGCTAAATGATAATAGTTTGGATATATTAGGTTAAATAAAATAAATTAAGTTTCATTTCTTCTGTTTCTTTTGACTTTTACAAGTGTGGCCATTAACATTTAAGATTACATATGTGGCTTACATTTGTGTTTTATATTTTTGACCCCCACTTTATATCTTTTGGACATTTCTGCCCCAAAGGCTAGAAATGCAGCATGTGACTCAAGCCTGGCCAATTCCATGAGAATATGTCCCACTGTTTGGGACCACAGTGATTGGTTCAGAGACTTAGAACACAGTTAGAAGGTGAAACATACTCTTGTTATTTCTAAATTTCCAAGCAGGTAGATACAGGGACTGGGGATATTGCAGCTATCTTCCTCCCATTCGTGGCCCTAAGATGAAACCAACAGCAGGGACTTACAGCCAATAAAAGGAGAAAAATGACACCTTGGTTGGGGGGGGGGGGGGTCCTTTCTCTTTTTTATTCTTTTTTTTTTTTTTTTCCCCGAATCTTGGATGAAGCCATGCCTACACTTAGTTCAAGGGACTTCTAAGTTTTAGGAGCTAATACATTCCTCTTTTTGCTTATGCCAGTTTGTTTTGGAAGTTCTATCACTTGCAACAAAAATATTCCTAATTGTTACACCTTTGTATCCGACACTGGTAATCTTTAACAGCAAATTTCAGCCAAAAAGAGGTAGAAATGATAATTCAAAAATTGAAAATTGAGTGGTGAGGAAATGCAGGCAAAAAATGTAAACATGATGTTTTGTGGTTAAAAAAAAAAAAAAAAGTCTACTCAAAAGATCATGGGAGAAGGAGAGTAGATTTTCTGCTCACCTGGGGTCTGTTTTATTTGGTTTGGTCTGAGAGCTGGAATATGCTCACTTTTCTTTGCTTCCCTGGCTCTGGGGTCAACAAGAACAAGGAGACTTCCCCCATCCCTCTCTCAGGAATGTCACCTTAAAATCTCGGCTTTCCTCATGCTGGAGGACTTCTTAAAGTAACCCAAGCAACAACTGGTGCATGCCTGAGGTGGAAAGAAAAAAGGGATTGAGGAAATCGCAAGAGTACACAGAAAATCCCTTACCCTCAGGGGACACCCATCGAGCTCTCCTTAGAATGCCCAGCTGACTCTCCACCCACAGGAGCACCAGAGGGGACGGCATGTGTGGCTGGCTGCCCAGCTAGTATCCAGCCAGGGATCAAGAGGTGGGTCGTTCCTTCTCACGGGACCTCCAGTCTCTGTGAGTGATTCTCTTGGAGACCCACAGCACATTGCTTGGGGGTGAGGTGGGGAAGACTCTTCCCAATAGGCAGAAGGATGACCTCACTTACTCCTCCAGAAGTAGTTCTGGAGGAACTTCTCTTCTCCAGCCCTTTCCTTCTGGGTAGGTCGTGAAGGGGTGATAGTTGATACTAACAGAGCTGTTTAGTTTGCCTCTGATCACACTTATATGAAATTATGTGCATATATCGGTAAATGTGTATTTATGTATTACAAGATATTTACCAAAATGCTAACAGTGATAATACCCCTATATCACCTTTTTTTGGGAGGGGAGATAGAGAGAGACAGTTCAAGTGTGGAAGGTAAAGGGAGAGAGAATCTTAAGCAGTCTCTAGCCCAGTGCATGGAGCCCGACACATGGAGACCAACTCAGGGCTCGATCTCATAATCCTGAGATCATGACCTGAGGTGAAATCAAGAGTCAAGCACTTAATTGACTGAGCCACCCAGGGGCTATTTTTTTTTTTTTTAAATCCACTAAAACAAAGATCTAGATATAAAAATGTACAAAGCATTAGAAGAAATACAGGTGTAATATGTGAAAATGTTCTTATGCCTTATATGATTAAGAAACTAAAATAGTACAAGAATAGATTGAACACATAAACCTTTGAAATTTCTAAATGGAGTAAATGCCATGAATACCATTGAAAGGCATATTAAAGCTAGGAAAAATATTTGCAATGCCCATGACAAAGTTTTAATATTCATAATATTCAAAGGGAAGTCAGAAAACAATTAAAAACAGGATATTCCAGTGGAAAAATTGGTGAATAACAACAGGAACAAAAAAAAGGTAATTCACAAAGGACAGAACACCTGTGGTAAGAAGATGCATAAACCTCCTAGCAAACTATAAACATTATGAAACATGCCACATATACACAGTGATTGGGACCTTTTGAGTACATTTTAAAATGAACTCACTTAATCTTCAAAACAAGCTGATTGTTTTGTGTTATTGTTTACTGTTATTTCTATTTATTATCGTTTTCTTTGTTGTTATTTTTCCCATTTTATACACAAGGAGACTGAGGTTCAGAGCGTTATCTCACTTACCCCAGGTCCCATGGGTAGTGAGTGATGAATCAGGGATTTGAATCCAGATAGTCTAGTCCAGATTTCATCCCTTAATGGTACAATATATTTAAGTACAGATAACCAAGCAACATCTGATAATACTGTTTACCTCTTCATGCTCATATCATTCCACTATCCCCCAGTTCCATGTCTTCCAGACACACTGGCTTTCTTTCTGACCCACAACATGCTAAGACCTTATTTACTGTTGGATCTTTGCACTGTTGGTCTTTCTGTCTGGAAGACTCTTTTCCCATCTGTACTTAGATTGCTTGCTTTAGCCATTGATTTGTTCTTACTTTCATTCATAGTGATATTTAAGCCTTCCACCAAGCACTGTTCTATGGAGCAAGAATACAACAGCAAACGAATCAGAAGAGAACCTGGTTCTTTCTCATCCTGTAGGTCTCAGTCCAAATGCTATCTTTTAAAGAAGCTTCCTTGATCACCACTCTAGAGAGGTGCTGTGGATGAGGCCAGGAGAACAGAGACATCCTGAAGGGATTACTGCCTTTATAAGAAGGAACACCAAAGAGCTCACTCTAGAGAGAAAGCAGTCATCTACAAGCCGGAAAGAGAGCTCTCACCAGGACCCAACCACACTGGAAACTTGATCTTGGACTTCTAGCCATTAGAACTATGAGAAAATAAATTTCTGTTGTTGAAGCCACCCAGTCTGTGGTATTCTGTTATGGCAGCCCAAGCTGATGAATACAGATTTTGGTACCAAGAGTAGGGTGCTATTTTAACAAATACCTAAATATATGGAAGCAGTTCTGGAACTGGGCAATGAGTAGAGGCTGGGAGAGTTTTGAGGTACGTGCTAGAACACGTGGATGTTAAGAATATTTCTGGAGAGGTCTCAGACAGAAATGAAGAACATGTTATTGGAACCTGCAGGAAAGGCAGTCTCTGTTATTAAATGTCAAAGAACTGGGCTGAAATGTGCT
Source organism: Mustela lutreola (assembly GCF_030435805.1). Classification (NCBI taxonomy): domain Eukaryota; kingdom Metazoa; phylum Chordata; class Mammalia; order Carnivora; family Mustelidae; genus Mustela; species Mustela lutreola. The sequence goes on from NC_081293.1 coordinate 112,052,876, forward strand.
CTAGCGTTTTGTGGAGGGTGACATTGGTGAGTGATGGAATTGGATGGTTAGCTGAAGAGATTTCTAAGCAAAGCGTTGAAGGAGCAGCTTGATTCCTCCTGACTGATCACAGTGAGATGAAGGAGAAAGATGAATTGTTTAATTAACATTTGGTAAGTAGAGCCCCTGGCTGTCAGAAGGTGAGCTACGATTCAACCAAATACAGCAAGGGAAAGCAAATAGGGAAGTTTGTGTTCAAAGGTCCTGGAGGAGGTACACAGAACCCCTTGAGGGGTCACATGGCGAGGTCAAGACTGGGTACAGGTAGAAAGAACACAGCAGGACTTGAGACACATCCCTTTATTAGAGTCCTCAGGTGAAGTGCTTTGAAGTTCCTGGGCTAAGACCAGATTGGTCAATTCATACCAAAAATAGCTAGGCCTTGGTAAGCTTGGGGGGCAGGGTCTTATCTAAGGTGTGTATAAGGGTAAGGCTCTAGGATGAGAGGAGAGGGTTTACCACAAGGTCACTGGGGGAGTTCCTATCAGGAACCTACATTTACTTGTGACTCTGCAGGCCGTTATCTAGGACATGTGCTCAAGGAAGGGCCTCCCTGTCATTAAAAGCCCCTGCAGGTGGATTGGCCACACAAAATGGATCCCAAAGAGCAACGTTATGGAGTGGGTTAGCTAAATTCTGAACAATGTAATTTTTCAGAACAAAAGCTTCAAGATTTGAAAGATTTTCAGCCTACTCATGTTGTAAAAAATGACAAAGCTTGTTCTTTAAAAAAAAAAAAAAATGCTAGGGATGTGGCTGAAGAACCATTTGATAAGAAGATTAGCATGAACATGACCATGAATCTAATTATCCATTTCAGCAGAAGCTAGGAATAGGGATGGAATTGTTTCAGCAGAAACTCTGCCAGGTGAGACTAAAGGACACAGAGAAAAGTGGATGGAGTAAAAGAGGGCTGTAAACTCGTGTCATTCTTCAAGAAAAGAGAGGAATAAAACCAGGGGTGATTCAAAGATCATCTGCCGCTCCCACCATGAGCCAAGGGATGAGGCCGCTTCCTCCTTTCAGAGGGTGAGGCCCTGGCAGAGAGTCTAGCAGAGATGCCTGCTGGAATACGGGGACATAGAAGTGCCATAGAGTTGTGGGGGTGATGGGAGGACAGAGCATTGAACCAAAGGATTGTTCTCAAGCTTTAAGTTCTTTGGATCTTAAGGACTTTGCCTTGTTTAGTTTGGGACTTGCTTGAGACCCATCACACCTTCCTTCTTTCCTATTTCTCCCTTTGGAAATGGGAATATCTACCCTATGCCTGTCCCACCATTGCATTTTGGAAGCACATATCTTGTCTGGTTTCACAGGTTCACAGCCGGAGAGGAATTTTACCTCAGGATGAATTGTACCTTGCGTCTCACCCATACCTGATCTAGATGTTATTAAGGTGAGACTTTGAACTTTAGACTTTAGAGTTAATGCTGGAACAAGTTAAGACTCTAGAGGTTTGTTTGGATGGAATGAATGAATTTTGCATGGGAGATGGACATGAATTTTGGGAAGCCAAGCATGGAATAGTATATACTGAACTGTGTCCTCCACCCCTATAATCACATGTTGAAGCTTAAATCCCATGTGACCGTGTTTGGAGGTGGCACCTTTGGGAGATAATTAGATTTAGATGAGGTCATGAGGGTGGGGCCCTCATGATGGGATTGGTGCTCTTATAAGAAGAGACACTAAACTGTAATCTCTCATACTCTTTCCAACATGTATGGACACAGTGAAAAGGTGGCCAACTTCAAGTCAGAAAGAAAGTTCTCACCAGAACCCAACAATGCTGGCACCCTGATCTTGGACCTCTAGCTGCCAGGACTGTTGTTTAAGCGACCCAGTCTACTGTATTTTGTTATGGTAGCCTGAGCTGACAAAGACAAGGGGCCTCCACACTTTCTCCTTGACACATCACCCTTGTCTCTCAAGTCACTAATCACTCTCTGGAATTAAGTCACTTATTTTTTTGTACTTTGTCATTATCAACTCCACTAGGATGAAAGCTGTATGAGAGCAAGGACCCTGTCTACTCTATCATCAGAGCCTAGAACTGTGCCTGATATATAATAGATACTTAATAGATATTTATTAAATAAGTAAGCAATGAGAGATAAGAGCTAAATCTCTTGCATCATTAGTTTTACAGAAATAACTTTTTCGCTTTCATTAAATTGTAGACCCCCTCTCATCCTTACTATTTCCACTTATTCTCCTTCTCTCTCCCATTCCTTCCTCTTCTGCTTTCAAGAGCAGAATTGCTATTGGACTGATTTGGAATGGTTCCAGCTGGGAGGCAAGAGGAAACAGAAGTGACATCCAGAATCACTTCTACCTCCTTACATTTATGTTTGATTTTAATTGGGAAAAAAAAATTCAGTTCTTTAAAAAGAGTACAAAAGCTAAGAGTCAGGAAAAGGTCAAAGATTATAAGTTATGTAAGGTATAACACAATGTAGTTTTATGTTTACTATAAAGTTCATGTTTCCTTAAAATAGGACCAATAAACATTCACCCAACAGTGTAATTCTCCTATTATTCCGCTCATATACACCTAAATAAACAAAGGCTTATTATAGAAAATACAATGATGTTTTTCAAAGAAGCAAGAGTCCTCAACTCTTCTTTCTTCTGAGTCAATCTTGGCCAAAGGGTATTCAAAACAAATGGGAACCTTCTGTACTTTTTCCAGTGAAAGCTCAGAATGGGCTTAAAACTCAGATGAGCGAACAGACCGCCCTTGGTCCACACCCAGCCCATCATCCCCAAATCCCAATTCTGAGATTCCTTTCAGTCTGCATTTCTAATGGCAACAATTGGCTGAAGTTAAGTAGTTACTGTACTCCGTGGGCGACTGTTAAAGTCTCACCAGATCTCACCAATTTGTATTTGCCTTATACTCAACCTTAGATTCATCATTCACTTGGTTCTTCTAAGTTCTCAAGTTTTAAATCCCTGCCTTAAGATAGAAATCAACAGGATCTCGTTGAACACTATGCTAAAGCCAGGTCAGTCTCCAGCCAGGACACAATGGCGAGGTTGTATTCATTGTTTATGCCCAGTGATCTTCCTGGTTGTTTAGGAACCACATAGTACGGGTTGTTAAATATTTTGAAGATAAGTATTTTGCCCAAAATTCTTCTGAAGAAAATGTCTTTAAGCTGGAAATAAATGTGTTTAAATTTATAGTTGTTTGCAGTGGTATTATGAATTTTCAAGTCAACGAAATAATTTAATATATATTAGAAGCAAAGAATTTAGATACACAGGAAAGAGTTTAAACCTTGTTAGATTTGGCCTAAAGAAAAAAAAAATCAAACTGTTGATGAGAAAAAATATTAAGTGGAAGGATATCTGATAACATACTGAAGTAATCTTTTAGGTTAATCCTGTTCCTGGTTATCAAGGTAATAAAAACATTACTGTTTAGGTGCAACTGATAACTTAATATTGAAATTAAATCTCATAACCACAAAATATTTGCAGTGATACCAAGTAATTACACCTACTTGGTTGGGTTTCATTATTATAGTCTATTTACCACAGTAAAATTTCCTTAATAATCAATAAATTTGTACATAAGGAAATTTTACTGTGGTAAATAGACTATTTCAGAAAAGGTCTATATTTCACTCAAAGGCTTCATGTCACTTCCCTGCCAACTCTCTTGAAGGAATTTCTTTCACTATAGGATCCTCTGCCTCAACATTGAGAGTGAAGACTTTTGGGGAGATTTAGGAGGAATCTCTATATATGTATACTGTGGCATGTCTAGTATGATAGGAGGAGAAATAGGGGGTGGTTGGCTGTGGTCAGAGCGAACTATGCAGTGGTGCAGCTGACAAATCACTTGTTCCCTTTTCTTGAATTCTTTGCGTGTCTGACCTCATCTGTTATCTAGAATTCTTGCCCTGGCCTCTCTCCCAAGCTCCAGATTCAGGTCATTTATCATCTGCTGGACATTTCTACTTGCACAAGCATATTAAGAGACCAAAGGGCCCAGCAGTCCTCAAGCCATGATCCACCATCATCTCTATCAAAGTATATCCTACCTATCCTACCTTTCCAGTGGGATGTCCCCAAAACACATTATAAGGAACTTCCACCCTTACTGCCTAACCACATTCACCTCCTCCTCAGCTCTGCTGCTCCTCCTGTACATCTTTGCTGTCTGAGTGAATGGCCATAGCAGCCCTCCAACTTCTTGAGCCCCACACCAGAGGTCTTGATTCTTTATTTTCCCCTCCTACCTCCATTCCTTCAGAAAGCCTTGATGAATGTGGCTTCAGCTCTAACTCCAATTCACCGGCCAGCCAGCCCCATCATAAACCGTGCCACCCCACCTCTCACCTGGAATACTGGAAAAGCTTCCTAAATGTTTTGTCTGCTCCCATTCTTGCCCCCTCTCCAATTCATTCACAAACCAGCACCAAGAGTGACTTTCCTCAAACACAAATTAGACTGGACTATTTCTTAGCATATAAATCCTGCCTTGGGGGCACCTGGGTAACTCAGTAGGTTAAGCATCTGCCTTCCGCTCAGGTCATGATCCCAGGATGCTAGGATCAGACCCCACATCGGGCTCCCTGCTCAGTGGAGTACTCCTTCTCCCTCTGCTGCTCCTACTTGTCCTCTCTCTCTCTCTCTGTCAAATAAATAAATAAAATCTTTTTTAAAAAAAAGTCCTGCCTTGGCCTCTCATTATGCTTAGAATAAAATCAGGGTCAAGCCTTTTACCATGACCCTGAATGACATCACCATGAACTCCCCAAACTTCATTCAAGCCTCTCTTCCGTTCACTCACAACTCCTTGACTCTGGCTTCCTCTCATTTCTTCAACATGCCAGGCTCATGCCTGCCCAGGGCCTTTGCATAGGCTGTGAGCTCTGCCTGGAACTCTCTTTCCCTCAGTATTCCCTGGGCTGGATCCTTCTCCTCTTTTAGTCTTTTTTTAAGGATTTTTAAAATTTAGTTGCCACAGAGAGACACAGTGAGGGAGGGAACACAAGCAGGGGGAGTGGAGAGAGAGAGGCGGAATTCCTGTAGAGCGGGGAGCCTGGTGTAGGACTCGATCCCAGGACCCTAGGATTATGACCTGAGCCAAAGGCAGACACTTAACAAGTGAGCCATCCAGGAGCCCCCCTTCTAGTATTATCATAAATGACCCTTTCTTACAGGAGCTTTCTCTGACTCATCCTTTTTACAGTTATGATCTTCTATCGCCCTCTTTCTCAATACCAGTTTTGTTTACAGAATTTGGGATGATTTATATTTATCTTATTTGTGGGGTTTGTTTTCTCTCTCCCTCTTACTCACTAAACTTTAAGTTCCAAGAAGTCTGGGACCTTGACCATCCTATTCACCTTTTTATCTCTACCTCCTTAGCATGGCGCCTGGCCCATAGAAATCACTTATTAAGTATGTTTTAAATGGGTGAATGAATGAAAGTCTTATTACCTCTCTGCAACCCCTCCCTTCCCAGGAGATTGTAAACTCTATGTGAGCGGCAATTCTATCTGGTTATCCACACTTCTTTCCCAGAGGCTAAGACTGTGTCTGGCACACAGTGAATAGCCTGTAGATATTTGCTGAATTAAAATGAAATGTAGCAGACTTTGGAAGGCATATGCACTAGAGGCACTGGAGAATGAATTAGGAAGGTGGAAGAGGAAGAAGGCTATCACTTGCTTCTCAGAAGAAAGTTCTATTAGCTTTGTCTTTCCTAGGCACTATTACATACTATCTTATAAATATTCCCATACCCAAACAAAAAAGCAGAATGACAGAACCCTGGGCAGCTTCCATGGAGATAATCTATTCTTTTCTTTTCTTTTCTTTTCTTTTTTTTTTTTTAAAGAGAGGGTAGGAAGAGTAGAAGGGAAGGGGGAAAGAGAATCTTAAGCAGAGTCCATGCCCAGCACGGAGCCCTATGTGGGGCTCAATCAGCTTGATCTCACAATCCTGAGATCATAACCTGAGCCACAATCAAGAGTTGGGCATTTAACGAACTAAGCCACCTAGGCACCCCCGCAGGTAACCCATTCTAGAATTTTCTTTCTTTCTTTTTCTTTTCCTTTTCTTTCTTTCTTTCTTTTTTTTTTTTTTTTTACAAAGTTTTCAGTAAAAGGATTATCCCGCAGAGCTAAAACAGGTGCCGATTCCAGAACCCAGATGCCTACAGCACCATATTGAATGGAATAGTGGAAGCACAGATTTTTCCTGGTAACTGTGACAATTATTTCCTTCAACTTTATGGCCCTGTGATATTTGGCTTCATTTTGTAGACCTGAGAACTCCACCTAGGCGGGAGCAAGTTACAACGTCCCACTCCCCCCGTCCCCTAAAGAGATGCAATTCATCTCTTTAGGCTGAGACAGGCCCTGGATATCTTTACCTGTTTTAACTGTTCAAACCTCCAGTTCAATCTATTTCCACATGTGCACAAAAATGGATGTTCAAGGTTGTACTCTGCAGTATTGCCTATAATAGGAACCCTCCGAATGTCCACAGTGGGACCGGCACCTCCATGGTATTCAATGCTAAGCCAATCAGGGAAATCTTCGTTGAAGACATCTACTGATTCAAAGGCTGCCAGGACAGGCTAGTAAGTAAGGACAGCAAGATGAAAGACAATGTTCTTATTTCTATAGAAATAGGGTTTGTTCCCTGTTCTACAATTTAAAGTGTATATTACACATCTGTACAGAAAAGGAAAGAAAGACAGGGGTTGAAAGATATAAAGAAGATAGAGCTACATTTTGATAGATACTCTCATATTATTCAAGGTTTTTTTTACCATCTGCCATGTATTACTGTTTTTTCAACAAAAACCAGTAGTTACTTTTTTTAACCAACAAGTATTGTCTTATGAATTGTAGAAAGCAACTCTTGATGAAGCTAGAATAATCAACTCATCAGATATTGTTCCCTCATGATTGGTAATAATAATAATAACAATAACAATAATAATAATAATGTAGTTTTCAATTTCCAGAGCACCTTCACATATGTATTTCATACAACCTACTGAGGAATACGTTAGCAATAGTGGTATTAACCACATTTTATAAATGAACAAACACATTCAAATAAGTAGTTAGTAATTGTGGATTCAGGCTGTGAGGGAGGTCTTTGCACATCCAATACTGTAAACTTTCCTCTAAACCACATCTCCTCTGTTCACCAAATATTTCCCGAAGGACAATTTTTTACCTCAACTTCAAATTATAACAAGTTATAACATAGTTATGGTGGGGGGGTTGGCTATGTCGTCAAAATGCAATTAATAGTTTTGGGTTTCTTGTTATCCATTGAACAGCCTGAGTGTGAATTATCCTATTGCTGATTGATGTTGTTCTTTGTTTTATGTGAGAAAAATGTGTGAGTAATTTAATATTCTTTTGACTTCCAATATGTATCAATCTCTTGTCAACATTTTATTTCATAGGCAGGATCTAAGTGCTTTGGTGCATGGTCCTGACCATGATCCCAGAAAATTGCTACCTCTTCTTCTTCTTATTTTTTTTTTTTTTTACAATTGTAGCCAGATATTTTTATTTTGTTTGTTTATTTATTTATAAGTTTTTATTTTTTTAAAGACTTTATTTATTTATTTGCCAGAGACAGAGGGAGAGAGAGCGAGCACAGGCAGACAAAGAGGCAGGCAGAGGCAGAGGAAGAAGCAGGCTCCCTGCCGAGCAAGGAGCCCGATCCCAGGACCCTGGGATCATGACCTGAGCCGAAGGCAGCTGCTTAACCAACTGAGCCACCCAGGCGTCCCTATAAGTTTTTATTTTAATTCCAGTTTGTTAACATACAGTATTATATCAATTTCAGGTACTTTTCATGAGCCTTTGTCACAGTCCCGTCAAGACCAGAGTAGGAAGAATGGGCATTTGATAGAATTCCCATCCTAATGACAAATTTTAGGAAGATAATCCTGAAAGTAGCAAGAGGGTAGATTTATTTAAGAAACACGTGTGGCATTTCAACCTGGATGAACCTTGAAAACATGCTAAGTGAATGTTTTCCCCAGTCACAAAGGGACAATATTATAAGCCTCCATTTATGTGAGGTATTTAAAACAGACAAATTCATAAAAAGAACAGTGGTTGCCAGGGACTGGATGGACGAAGAATGGGGAGTTATTATTCAATGGGTATGGAGTTTCAGTTTGAAATGACAGAAAAAATAAGTGCCGGAAATGGATGGTGGAGATTGTTTCACAAAATATGAATGTATTTAATGGCACAGAACTGTACTCTTGCAAACAGTTAAAATGGTAAATTATACTGTATGTATTTCACCGCACTTCAAAAAAAAAAAAATCCCAAACTATAATCATTTTATATAATTTGTTCTTTTCATTTCGTTTGATACCATGAATGTTAGTAAATGTACTCTCATCATTCTAATAGCTGCAAAACGTTTGTACAAATGCACTATAATTGATGTCACCATCCTCTGCTGTTGCACAGATGTTGTAGGATTCAATTATGTGACATATCGGGTCACACTATATCCCCCATGAACCCTCCTTTGGGATAGCTATGGTCAATCAAAGACATGCTGAAAATCTTGCACTGCAGGCAGAGAACCTTCTACTTGCTCAAAAATATTTATGAAGTGTTAGTGCCTTTAATATAATTAATAACAAATATAATAAATAATACTAATTAAAAATTTTAAAAAAGAAGCATGTGTGGTAGGAGCACTTGGGTGGCTCAGTCAGTTAAGTGGCTAGCTCTTGCTTTCAGCTCTGGTCATGATCTCAGGGTCCTGGGATCGAGCCCTGCATGGGGCTCTGTGCTCAGAGTGGAGCTGGCTTCAGGATTCTCTTGCCCCTCTGCACCTTCCCATACTCACTCACGTGAGCACTCTCTCTCTCTCTCTCTCTACCTCTCTCTCTCTTTAAAATAAATAAATAAGTCTTTTAAAAGAAGAAGAAGAAGAGTATGTCTTGTAAAGCTCTCCCTATGATCCAAGCACTTCCTAAATGAGTAGAGTGATTTAATTCCTATGACAATTTTTTGAGGTAGGAACGATTATCATCCCCAATTTCCACATGAGGAAATAGGCACACAGAAATTATGCAACTCAATTGAGGCTTTGTGACTACTAAGGCACAACGCCAAGATTTAGACCCAGACAGTTTGGCTCCAGAGTCCATGCACAGAACCATCATGCTAGACTGCCTCGGGGAGAGAGGGGAGGGAGGCAGGTGGACCAGCAAGAAGGCTAAATGGCCTGTGTTTAGTAGGTGAAACCAACAGAAAAACAAACTGAAGCTCACTCCCTGACGTCGAGCTTGGGGACCTAAGTAAATTATTATGCCTTTTTTTTTTTTTTCAAGATTTTATTTATTTATTTATTTGACACACACAGAGAGAGAGAGCACAAGGAGGCAGAGAGGCAGAAGGGAGGAGGGGGCAGCAGGTTCCCTGCTGAGCAGAGATCCTAATGTGGGGCTCTATCCCAGGACTCCGAGATGATGACCCGAGTTGAAGGCACAGGCCTAACCCACGGAGCCACCCAGAGCCCCAAATTATTAAGCTTTCTGAGTTTAGGAATACTAAAGCAGTGGCAGAGGTATAGGCCAAAAGGAAAAGGGAAAGAGAAAATTTATAAAACAACATTTATGTTCTAAGCACTCTAAAGCATCACATCTAAATCATTAGATGAGCTATTTTGCTTAATTCTTATAACTCTGAGAGGTAGGAATTAAATATGAGAGAACAGAGGTTCAGAGGGGTTTGGTAAGGTGACACAGGACACTGGATATTTCTCAGTGCTGTCTTGGAATCCTAAGAGCACCCTGCTTCTCTTTGGGGGAACCGCATCTCTCCCACAGCATGGAGTCTTGGTGGGAGCCTAATTCCTGGCATCTGCCTCCCACCAAAAGCTGAGAAGCTATGTCATTCCTCTTTCTGGCAGTTGGCTTATTCAGGGGTGGACAGTTTTGGTTACTTGCAACCGAGAAATCCTAACTGAAACACACAGTAATTATTGTGTTGTTTTGGCAAAGCCAAAACTCAAGCTGAAGTCCATCTAGCGCATAGCTCATGTCCATGTAATGCTTTTCCATCACACCCTGCTGCTCCCAAGGGTTTCGTAGGCAGGATGTGCATACATGGTGATTGCTCACCAAATGTTCAATATGAGAGCCTTTCTGCAAACCATTAAAGGCTTAGTCCATGTAAACTGGCACAGCCACTGTGGAAAACAATATGGAAGTGCCTCAAAAAATTAAAAATGGGGGCATCTGGGTGGCTCAGTCCATTAAGTATCTGACTCTTTGGTTTCAGCTCACATCATAATCTCAGGGTCTGGAGATCAAGCCCCATGTGGGGCCCTGTGCTCAGCATGGAGTCTGCTCGTCCCTCTCCCTCTGCTACTCTTCCTGAGCATGTGCTCTCTCATAAATAAATAAATAAAATCTTTAAAATTTGAAAATAGAACTCTCATAGGATCCAGCGACAGATCCTTTTGAAACCGGTGAACATGAAAATGCTAACTGGAAGAGATACGCACACCCCCATGTTCATTACGGCATTACTCACAATAGCCAAGATATGGAAACAGGGGACTCCTGGGTGGCTCAGTGGGTTAAGCCTCTGCCTTCAGCTCAGGTCATGATCTCAGGGGCCTGAGATTGAGCCCCGCATCAGGCTCTCTGCTCAGCAGGGTACCTGCTTCACCCTCTCTCTCTGCCTCTCTGCCTACTTGTGGTCTCTGTTTGTCAAATAAATAAATAAAAATTTTAAATAAAAAAATAAAAAAAAGATATGGAAACAACCATGTCCATGAGTAGATGAATAGATGAAGAAGATATGGCATGTACACACACACACACACTCACACACACACACTCACACACGCAAGAATATTACTCAGCCACAGAAGAACGAAATCTTGCCATTTGCAATAACATGGATGGACCTCAAACGCATTATGCTAAATGGAGTAAGTCAAACAGAGAAAGACAAATACCAATACAAACACAAATACCTCGTTTGTATACGAAATCCAAAAGCAAAAACAAAGCTCATCAATACAGAACCTGATTGGCGCTGGCCAGAGCCTGGGCAGAATGGGTGAGGGAAGGGAAAGGGTCCCAATCTCCAGCGACAAGACGAATAAGTCACACACACTCATGTCCATATGCGTAACGTAGAGCACGACGACTCTAATTCATCCTGGACTGCATATTTGAAAGCTGGTAAGAGAGTAAATCTTAAAAGTTCTCATCATAAGAAAAAGAATTTTTGTCCCTGTGTGGGGATGGGTGTTAACTACTCGTCGTACTGATCTTTTTTTTTTTTTTTTTTTAATTTATCAGAGAGAGGGGGGGGAGAGAGTGAGCACAGCCAAACAGAACAGCAGGCAGAGGCAGAGGGAGAAGCAGGCTCCCTGCTGAGCAAGGAGCCCGATGTGGGACTCGATCCCAGGACGCTGGGATCATAACCTGAGCCGAAGGCAGCTGCTTAACCAACTGAGCCACCCAGGCATCCCTCGTTGTACTGATCTTTATGCCATATGTACCAATGTGGAATCATTATGCTGTATACCTGAAACTGATACAATGTGATATGTCAATTAGAGCTCAATAAAAATTAATAAAAACCAGAAATAGAGGATACTTATTTAAGGTGAGCAAAGGATTTTGCCAGGCAATTAAATAAAACAAAATTTACTGAGGTATCATTTACCTGTAAAAAATCAGTCCTCTTCAGTGGTGTTAATACGGTTTTAATAACACGCAGCCGAGTAACCATTGTCAGCATCAAGATACAGAGCTCCCTGGTGCCCTTTGTAGTCAACCCCTGCCACCCTAACCCCAACCCCGAGCAAGTGCTGATCTTTCTTTTTTCTTTTTAATCCCTATCACTTCCCCCGTTCCAGAATGCCATGTAAGTGGAATTTTACAGTATGTAGGCTTTTGAGCCTGGCTTCTTTCGTTAGCATGACGCATTTGAGAGTCACCTGTGCTGTTCTGTGACCATTAGTTCACTTATCAGATACATTTTATTAAATGCTAAATTTGTTGCTGGACAGTTAATAAGTATTGATCAGGCTAGGCGCTGTTCCAGGTACTGAGCACAGCAGTGACTAAGAGAATCTGCGTCCCTGCCTCCCATGAGCTGATATTCTAGTACTGGGTAGGGAGGTCGATCAGCAATAAACACGTAAACTGTCCTTTTGACATAATTTAACTTCAAGTATGTGTAACTGCTGCCGTAGGACGCGGGAGACGTGAGAGAGGGTGGCAGAGGTGGGCAAGGGGTGCTGGTTTATCTTGTAAAGTCTCCCTCAGAGATGTGAATTGAGGTCTTCATAATAAGATGGGGCAGCCATACCAAGATCTAGGGGAATTGCAAACGGCAGAAAGGGCAGCAAGCTCAAAGCCCCAGAGAGGAGCCAAGCGTGGCGTGCTTGGGGACAGAAAGAAGGACACAGGGCCTGGAGAGTGGGGATCCAGAGGCAAGCTGGGTGGGGGGGGGCTGCTGGGGGTTAGCTGGAAGAGCCAGTGGGAGCCTGATCAGGTTGATCTTATAGACCCCCTGGAGCATGGGCTTTGTTCTAGTTGTAAGAGAGTCTTAAACCAGAGACGGATGTGGTACGATTTACACCGGATGTGGTACGATTTACACCGGTTTACCTCTCACTGCTGGATGGAGGACAGGGTCAGGACAGAGATGGAGAGCTGTGTCTGTGGACTTCCTCTGGGTTTGAGAAACAGCTGGCAGTGACTTGAACCAGGACCGGAGCAGGGCAGATGGTGAGAAGTACTGGAATCTTCTTCTACCCTGGGAACATGGCGGGGAAAATAAATAATCCTCAAAGCACTTAAATTTCAATGTTTGTTGTAAAGGCTTTGAGCTTAAAAATCTCCTCAGTGCACATCGGGAGAAACACACAAAAGTTTAAAATGCTCCACAGCACCTAAAAGAGGTTAATGACTGATCTGTCCAGTGCAGGTAAACTAGTCTTGATCATTGAGGTCGATTTATCCTAAAATGGGGGGATTCGCTTAGATTCGATGCAGGCACTGACCAAATTAAGCCAGGAGCTCCCGGCACTCCCCTCTGTAGGGAGAATGACAGGGAATGAGCTCACAAATTCCTGGTCTATGTGCACGCACATGGCCCAGGCTTCAAAGGGCTCCCTGCGTAGGGGGGGCTCCAAAGCGAAGAGCAGGAAGAGGGACCTGGTCGGGTCTCACCACAGCCACACTTATGAAGCTTTTAGCTCAGAGACAGGAACCCGAAAGTGGAGTCAGAAATATGGCAAGCCCCTCACCACAGTCAACTATGTCAACAATGTCATGCTTTCCTGTGGGCTTGGGATGTGAAGGCCACCCGGAAGACCCTTAGTGCAGTGATCAGTAGGTGACCGCCATTTTGCCAGCTAACACCAGCCTCTCTTGTAAATCAGGATCTCAGTTCAGAGGAGAGAAGAGAATACGTCTTCCTGGAATGTTCTGTCCCCTTAGCTGTTCAAAGGACTCGAGGGCCTTGTTTGTTTTGAAACAAGGAACCAGCTTCCTCCAGCCACATCTTCCCAACCTCACAAGACAGTCTGGCGGGCGGTCACAACCCGAGGCAGACCCGGTGACTCTCTGTCGCCATCCTATCCCATCTGTGTCCTGCCTTCCCCGTGCTTGTTTGGTTTTGTTTTTAGGATGCATTTACCCGTCACCTGACGGCCTTCTGCTCACCGGACCTTGCATTAAGGTAAAATAGCACGTGTTGGACAGAGAGGTGGCCCAGCACAGGCCTTTCAGAAATAGGGTGTCCATCCTGTGTTCCCTCGGACAGGAGGCGGGAAAGTGGGAGATGAGAACAGAAGAGTCAGCAGGCCTGTCTACAGGTCCCTCTCCTCTTCCTCACCCTGAGCCTACCGCAGGGGAGACAGGGTAGCCAAGACATGGCAAAATCTCTTTGGGGCTTAGGAAGATCCCAGAAAAGGACTTCCCTGAGAAGAGAAAAATGGAGGGCAGCATCGACCTCAATAAAGAGGTAAACTGAGGCAAGCTCAAAGAGATGAGTCTATTCAAGAATAGAAGATTTGGGACACACAAACCATAGCAAGCCGCAGGCGGGTCCGCTGAGGGCTCAGGGTGGGCGCTACTTAGGGGCAGAAAATGCAACGGGGCAGGAATTCAGTCAGAGTCCGCTAAAGTCGAAACACTTGGGCACCAGCTCCGAAATACCGCAGGCAGACAGAACCGGTCCAGTCATACAAACAGGCTGGTCTCAACCAGCCTGACCTGGGTCATTTCTTATTCATGTCTCTGGAATACCAAAGGGAAATCTTTTCAAGGTCAGTCTGAGGCAATCCCTGATTAACGCCCTGTCATTTAAGAAAACTACAATATTTTCAATTTCCTATAAACCAAGCATTTAGAGGAAATCAGTCTCTCAGTCTTTAAGTCTTGTTTTTCTGAGGGCACAGGCATGAACCTTTCTGTTTCATCTCCTCTGGTTCCATTTCAGATTGAAATTCTCTGCCAGGAGGGGAGCTGATCCCCAAGCCCTTGGCACAGGTACAAAGGCCTTCTCGCTCTCCATCCCCAGCTCCTGAAACCTTTTCACAACATGAGAAGCTTCTCTGAAGGACAAAGGCACTTGCAGCTAACACTGTAACCACAGCTAATTACCCTTCTAGAAAATAATTGACACCTAGCTGAGGACAAGAGCAGAACACAGGAGATCTATCCGGAGGAGGAGAGAAGAGGACAAAGAGGGGATACTCACCGACGCATCGGCACCAATGTCTCCTTGGGGTCGCCTGAGCCGCACTGTTCAAACTTATCTTGTGAGCATCTCTTGGTATGGGTTCATTGTTAAAGTCTTTGTCTTGGGCCTGATGGAATAGCATATCTCTTGGCTCAGAGCAGACCCTCAGTAAATGTTAGGTGTGAATATTATGATTGCTGGGACAGCTGTTACTACTTCATGTCATATCAGATACTGCAGGGCCCTCTGGGGACCAAGGGGGCACAACTCCTTCTCGATGAGGGGGTATGAGGGTGAATGTCTGGTCGTGACGCCACGTCACCAGGGCTGTGCCCCCATAGACCAGACTTCTGTGGGAACCCAGAGGAGAAGCCTGGCTAGGGGTCGGTAGGGATGGGTGCTGCTTCTCAACAAATTTGTGGCTGAGAGCGGTCTTGAAGGACACATAGAAGCAGGTCATGTGGAACAGTCTGTGTCTTGATTGCAAGGCACAGAAACAGACTCCAGCAGGAAGCTCTGGAGACACCGGCCAGCTGCAGAGCTTCTGGGAAGGCTCCAGAAGCATCTGGGAAAGCAGTGCTGGTGTGAGGGGAGGTTGCGGGTTGGTGGGGCATCGCAGGGAGCCCCGAGGAGGTGTGCGCTGCTCCCCATACCCTCACCATGGCCAGGAGGGAGGCCTCCCTGCCCTGCTTCTTGGTGGCATTCCTTCCAGATCCTGCATTCCAAACAGCCGCCGTGGAAGAGCCAAGCCCTGGCTCCGCTCCCCCTGACAGTGCAGGTTGCCGTGTCCTTGGCAAACTGAGTAACAGGTCTTTTCGACTTCTGGAAAAGAAGACGGGTGCCATTTCCAAACAGGATGTATGCGGTGAGGAACATCCTCACACGTGGGAAGAAGATTCAGAGGCTGTGCCTCCAAGCATGCTGCATGTTTCCTACACCAGTGAAACAGGGAGGATCGGGCTTTGGGACGGAGAAGCCTGATCTGGGGTGAGGGACAGCGCAGTGACTTCCAAGGACTAAGAACAGCGATTTGCCTGGAACATGGGGTCAGGGAGGGAGAGAGCTAAAGCTGGGCCTGGGAAGGTAGACAGAGTCTAGATCAAGGGAAAGCATGATGTGTTTTATGCCTGCTAAGGAGTTGGGTCTTCACTTTGTGAAGGAGGGCATGATAGGTCTTAAGTTTGGGGGTGGAGGTCAGGGATACAGAAGTGGGAAGGGGACCGGCAGGGCGGATCAGATTTTTGAAGTCTGAGCCGTGTACTCCGGAATCTTGCCAGAGCATGTCTCCTTTACGGTGTTAGATCAGGGACACATCCATAGCCTCTGCTCGTTGTGTCAACCCAAGCCTTCCACTGTGCCTTTCTGTGTCATGGGTGAGTGCCACCTTTCCCAGACTGCAACATTCCCAGTGGTTGTTCGTGGGCTGTAAACCCCTCTCACACTTGAGGGAAATGTAGACACCGGCAGGCGGAAACTGGGCAGGGTGGGAAGGAACCCATTTGTTTAGATGCCACACCGGAAACTCAGTTGCAGCGCGTGTTCCCAGCGGTACAAACACCGCGGAGGCAAATCACTGAAAACAGACATCCTTCGGGCCTCCTACCCTTGTGTCTGCAGACTCCACAGCTTAAACCCGAAGGGCGCTGACAGTCTGGCTAATTCCGGGACTCGTGTGCTGCTAGCCTTTTAGAAATCCTGAGAGGGAGGAACCTTCAGGGAAGGGAGTGTTCTCGGCCAGGAGTTGCTGCTGCCACAGCTTTTGCTTATCTGCGACACTAGTGGGAAAAGGCAAAGGGAAAAACCTGTTTCCATCCTTATGGGGAGGGAAGAAGCAGCAGCAATTCAAACTCTGTGCGACTTGCCATTCCAGCTCACCATCTGCTCCCTGCGTCCCCATCCTATCTGCTCACAGAACCAACGGCAGCATCTTTGCAAGATGATACCTTCTTACGGAGGCCTCGCGCCTTCTCCCCTGCTGGGAGGTCCTTCACTAATGAGGACAGTCCCACTTGTTAATGTCTGGAAAGCCCCGAGAGTGTGGATAAGAGGATCACAGTAGCTCAGGGGGATTCTTACACAGTCCTTGACAGCAAAAAAATGCCGGGAGTAGACAGATTTTGGATCTAGAAAACCCCGTGATCCATTTGTGGGGTCTCACAAAAGTTTACAGTGAAAATACTTCAGGTAGCTACATGTCTACGTCTTTCTGTATGACAGAGAGTGTATGAATTGTTTTTAAAAACTAGCAGGATTTTAAAATAGTTAGGAGACTTTCCCTTGGAGGAAATGTCTTCAGCTCTAATGGCAT
Organism: Mustela lutreola; assembly: GCF_030435805.1. Lineage (NCBI taxonomy): Eukaryota > Metazoa > Chordata > Mammalia > Carnivora > Mustelidae > Mustela > Mustela lutreola. Next base: position 112,069,961 of record NC_081293.1, read on the forward strand.
TACCTGACGAACTAAGGAATCCAGCTAAGGTTTCAAAATGTATTTTGGGGGAGGTAGGCAGTGAATCACTTGGTTCCTTCCTAAAGCACATTACTAGATAAATGTCAGATGTGTGCTTACATTTATTTATTTGTTAAGAAATACCTCAGAGAACCACCATCGATGTGGAAAAGGGCACGACCGTCACTGCTCCCCATCATTGTGGGTAGAGTGGGGCTGATGGGAAATTCAGAGCCACTATCCAAAGACACTGCGGTGACCTTGAAGGAGACATATCTGGCGGCGTATTTACTCACTCAAGGTTTTGTAGACACAGACACAGCCGCAAGGACAGAGCTATTCTTTTCTGTTGTTGCTCCATCAGTATAAAAGCCATTCTTTATTCTGGAACATTCTGGCTAAGTTTGGGGACAATTCAGAGACCAAATCATCTCAGCGTGCTTTTTCACATTATACTATTTTTAAAAATGTGTCTTATTATCATATGGTTTCACTTATTTGTGGAGCATAACAAATAGCATGGTGGACATGGGGAGTTAGGAGAAGGGAGTTGGGGGAATTGGAAGGGGAGGTGAACCATGAGAGACTATGGACTCTGAAAAACAATCTGAGGGGTTTTAAGTGGTGGGGGGGGTGGGAGGTTGGAGGAGCCAGGTGGTGGGTATTAGAGAGGGCACGGATTGCATGGAGCATTGGGTGAGGTACAAAAACAACGAATACTGTTATGCTGAAAATAAATAAAAAATAAATTTAAAAAATGTGTCATTATATTCTTTACATTGAACACTTGCAGAAAGAAAATAAATACAATGATTTCAAAATGCAGTCCCCAGTCTCAATAGATAACCCCTTGTAGTCACTTCTAATCAATATCTTGAAATGTATAATGCTAAGTCAATTAATAAATAGAAATAAGTAAAATAACTATGTAAGTATAAATCTTAGAGATGGAGAACAGACACTATCAGTTACCTCACTTTCCCACTTTTTTTTTTTAACATGATTCATGTGTGTTTCCATCACATATCCAGCCATCACAAGAGTTAAATGAGATCATTGGTGCTTCACCTTAAAGCTGAGTCTCAGGGTGCCTGGGTGGCTCAGTTGGTTAAAGCCTCTGCCTTCAGCTCAAGTCATAATTTCCAGGTCCTGGGATCGAGCCCCGCATCAGGCTCTCTGCTCAGCAGAGAGTCTGCTTCTCCCTCTGCCTATGGCACCCCCACACCCACTTGTGCTCTTTCTCTCTCTCTCTCTCAAATAAATAAAATCTTTTTAAAAAGTACTGAGTCTCAAAACCAGTGTCCATACCATTCTTTACCACAGCAAAAAGGTAGAAGCAACCCAAAAGTCCACTGACAGATGAGAGTGGACAGACAGAAATGTGGAATATCCATGCAATGGAATATTACACAGCATTAAAGAGTGACACAAGGTACAAGATGGATGAACCTGAAAACATGAGAACTGAAGTATGCCAGACACAAAAGGAAAAATGTGTATAATTCCACTTACATGGGGGTACCTAGAGAAGTCAAATCCATAGAGACAAAAACTAGAACAGCAGTTGCGGGATGCTGGGGGACAGGGGAACAGGAGTTAGTGTTTAATGGGTAGTTTCCATTTGGAATGATGAGAGAGTGCTGGAAATGGGTGGTGGTGATGGCTGCATAATGAGGGGAACCGATCCGATGCCACTGAATTGTACACTTGAGAAGAGCAGGGGAGGGCACCTGGCTATCTCTGTCAGTAGAGTGTGTGACTTAATCTCAGGATTGTGAGTTCGAGCCCCATGTTGGGTGCAGAGATCACTTAAAAATAAATAAATAAATAAACTCTTTAAGTACTAAATCTTGTTATGTATATTTTACCACAATCTAAAAAAATGAAACAAAATAAAACAGTCTCAGGAGAAAAGATTCCCAGCTCATGGCCCTTTTCTGTTGCTCAAGGGCCACTTGGATTTTTCTTTTTTTTTTTAAGACTTTATTTATTTGTTTATTTGAAAGAGAGAGTAGAGAGAGAGAGAGAGAGAAAGTGGGCGGGGGGCAGAGGCAAAGGGAGAGAATCTCAAGCAGATTTTGTGCTGAGCATGGAGCCTGACTGGGGGCTCGATCTCTCGACCCTGAGACCATGACCTGAGCCAAAATCAGGAGTTGGGCCCTTAACCAACTGAGCCACGCAGGCGCCCCAAGACCACCTAGAGTTTTCTTAATCCAGGGTCTCCATACTCACTCTTCTCTTCCTGGAGTGCTCTTTACCAGCATTTTGCATAAATCTTGTTATGTATATTTTACCATAATCTAAAAAAATGAAACAAACAAACTTGTGCTGACATTCAGATGTTAGCCCAAGTTTCTCCTTCCAAAGTCTGTGACTTGACCCTGTTGTTTGTTTACTTCTTTGTGATCTGCCTCCCTTCACCAGAATGCAAACTTGCCCCAAATTCCATCTGTTTTGCTCCTGGTGCTTAGAACAAAGTTCATCCCTAAATTGGTGCTCAATGAATACTTGTTGAGTGACCCAACGGGTGACTCTGGCCCTTGAAACATAAGTGTACCTTCTTTATAAACAGAACCTATTTGAAATCAAGAGCAGATTCAAGGCTGTGCCTCTGTTTTCTGGAGTCTGCATTCTTCTCTCCTTTCCCATCCTCCCTTCTCAATTTTCCAAACCCTAACTCCAGTTTAATATCATTTAAGTGAGTAATACCGAACCTCTGGACATGGACCTCACCCATGTTAAAGTCCATTTGGTCCACACCCGCCAAGCTGTCCTGCCCCTGGGGGGAGAGGCCAGAGCTTTAGAGCAGGGAAGTGATTTGAGAGTTGGCCAAATCAACTGTCTTGGTACCTGGGGCCTTAAGGCATGATTCTGGAATGAAGTGAAGGGACAGTAAGCCTTGCTCCCATGGTCACATCTGATTACTGTCATCTGCTGGTACAAGGCTCCCCGCCAGCTGTGAGAGGCCCAGAAGCCATTAAATGAGAGAACCCAGGAGCCCCATGAATTGGTCTCCATTCTAGCTTCTGTTCTCACACGATGTTGGCTTCAACACTGCCATTCTCAAATCTCTTGGGCAGTGCCTGTACCAAGCATGGCCTGAGAGCTGGGAGCTGGCAACTGCTTCAAAGAACTCTGTGTTATTGGGAGATATTTTTGTCTCATGAGTTCATTTCAACCCTTCAAGTTTTACCAGCAGAAAGTTGCACTTCTCTACAACACCTGTTAATCTATGTGATCACAATCCCCAGCGACCCTGTGCAAGGTCAAAGACAGAGATCTGATCTGCCTTTGGTGGGCAACGTGAGTGGAAAATAAACTTATTTCTTATAGGAAACTTTTTTCTAAAATAGGGGCTTTATTTACCCTCATTTAACGTACCTATGATCTTTATTTAGTGTTTTAACCCCAGTCTACAAATCACTTCTAACAAGACAGGCTGGAAATACAGGTTCTTTGTCCCAGGGAGTATTGGGGAAAATATGAATTCAAACACATCACTCTTGGGAAAACGATTCAAGGTATAGACTGGTGGAACGAATGGACAGTAACGTCCATATATTTTTCTTACAGAAGTGAAGAATGCTACATGAGGAAAATAATATGTGTTTCTGGATGATTTTGCCCTCAAATATGGACTTGTTAATGAGTTTACTCACATCGGCCTCTTCCCATAACTACCACCCCACCTCCCTGCCTCTGTTTTTTCAATGATTCAGGTTTCTGTCAAATGAAGTAGGAACTTCTCCAAAGTTTTGCTAAAGCCATTGCGAAAAGAAAAATAATCTAATCTGCTGGAAAGAAAAGCAAGTGTTACTCGCACCTCATCAACTACACAGGCTGAGTCCTCTCCGCGTCTGTCAGCTGGACGATCACGTTCTCCAACGGTGGTCAAGTGCATTGGCACTCAAGCACAATGTCAATGGGAACAGCTCCTTTTTCGGTTTTAAAAAATAACACAAGCATGTGTGGAGGGGATGACTGTGTGCAGAAATTATACAAGTGGGTAGTTATGTCTACATGTATATGGTGAGGGGCTATTATATGACAAGTGTCTCCATCTTCCTCTGCGGAGACCTACTGAAAACAAGACAACACATCTTCGAGTTTGCTATAGTTTGACTAGAGTGGCCAATGCGTTTGTCTTTGAAGGATTGTTTCAAGTGAATACATTTTAAGTATTACAATGATTGGGTTATTTGAGTAGGAGATAGAATATAACAAAATTACTCTTGTTGGAAATTTCTCTAATAGGAGCTTATTGAGTTAAAAATAACTGATTATTGGGGGCGCGTGGGTGGGTCAGTGGGTTGGGCATCTGCTTTCAGCTCAGGTCATGATCTTGGGGTCCTGGGATCAAGCCCCGCGTCGGGTTCTCTGCTCAGCTCTCTCTCTGCCTGCCTCTCTGCCTACTGTGATTTCTGTCAAATAAATAAAATAAAAATCTTTAAAAAAATAACTAATTATGGGGACGCCTGGGTGGCTCAGTTGGTTAAGCAGCTGCCTTCGGCTCAGGTCATGATCCCAGCATCCTGGGATCAAGTCCCACATCGGGCTCCTTGCTTGGCAGGGAGCCTGCTTCTCCCTCTGCCTCTGCCTGCCATTCTTTCTGCCTGTGCTCGCTCTCTCCCCCTCTGATAAATAAATAAAGTATTTAAAAAAAAACTAATTATGGGTCCTTAGGTATTACTCTGAGTTTGAGGTTAATATATAGGCTATAAATACATCCTACTGATATCTCCTCTCTTCTCATATTTAGTTTTCCATCTGAATGTATTTTGAATTTGTTGGTATGTTAAGCAGATAAGCAGAATAATGCTTCCCTCCAAAGATATTTACATCTTAATCCCTAGAACCTATAAATGTGTGACCTCACATGACAGAGGGACTTTACCATGTGATTAAGGTCAAGGTTCTTGAGAGGAGATGATCCTGGATTACCCAAACGGGCCCAATTTAATGGCATGAGTCCTTAAAAGTGGATGAAGAAGACAGAAAAGTGGGTCAGAGAGACGTGACATGAGAAGGACTCAAGCTATTATTGCTAACTTTCAAGATGGAAAAGGGAGCCGTGAGTCAAGGAACAGGGGCAGCCTCGAGAAGCTGGAAAAGGCAAGAAAACAAGTTTCTCATTTGGAACTGCTATAAAAAGGGGCACCTGGTGGCTCAGGGGGTTAAGCGTCTGACTTGATCTCATCTCAGGTCTTGATCTCAGGATTGTGAATTCAGGCTGCATACCGGGTTCCCCATGGCACGTAAGAAAAAAATAAAACCTCCAGAAAAAAAAAAAAAAAAAAACAGAGCCCCGTCGACCCCTTGATTTTTGCCATGTGAGACCCAAATAGGGCTTTTGACCTACAGAACTGCAACATAATACATTTATGTTGTTGTAAGCCACTAAGTTTGTGGCCCTTTGGACAGCAAAAATAGAAAGTTAATGTAGCTGGAAATTTCCAGATATCTTTAGCTGCCGAATTAGGGAAACAACTAGAGAATATGGAAGCTGCCATAGGACCAAAGAATTCCTCTGCACGGTAAAGTCCACAAGAGCCAAACTATAGAAGGAGTCCAGATGTCCACTGACAGATGAATGTGTAACAAAGATGCGGTATATATACACAATGGAATATTATGCAGTCATCATAAAAATGAAATCTGGCCCTTTGCAATCATGTGGATGGAACTAGGGAGTATTATGCTAAGCGAAATAAGTCAATCAGAGAAAGACAATTACATGATTTCACTTGTATGTGGACCATAGGGGAAGGGAGGGAAAAATAAAAAATCATAGAGAGAGAGAGACAAACCTTAAGAGACTCTTAATCATAGGAAACAAACTGAGGGTTGCTGGAGGCAGGGGGGATGGGGTAACTGGGTGACGGACATTAAGGAGGGCACGGGACGTCATGAACGCTGGATATTATACAAGACAGATGAATCACTGAACCCTACCTCCGAAACTAATAATACTCTACATGTTAATTGAATTTAAATAAAATAAAATAAATGTTTAAAAAATTCCTCCGCACCTTTGGTTTCAAAATCATCCGGTCTTAAATTTCACCTTCCCTTCTCTGCATAGGAACAAAAGGAAGAAAATAATCATAATCACGATCATTAACGGAAGTCTTGCTTGTATCATACCGTGCATTAAACACTACAAACACAATCTCACTTAATGACCACGTTAACCCCCATGAAAAAATGGAGGCTTTAAAAGATGAAGAAATGTACCCAAGAGCACAGTGTTAGAAGAGGCAGAACCAGACTGGGACCCAAGCTCCTTTGATTCCAAGCCTGTAAGCACATGACCTGAACTCCGGAGCTCCGTCTGCCTGCTCTAGCCCCATCTTTGTTACAAAGGTAACAGGACAAGTGGCTCTAACCCTGGACTTTCCAGGACTGTCCTGCTTATTTTAAATATCCTGTCCCCTTGTCCTCAAAAGATACCAAGATGTCCCCCAAATTCCAATTTTTCTTCGAATAGCGAGTAAACATTATAAGAAAAAAACACAGGAGTCCCCCCAAACCATTGATGGAACCACCTTCCCTTATTTAGTGTTCAGAAAACAGGCCCAGGTACCACTGTGTCACTTGGTCTCTTACTCATGGTGATTGCATATATACTGCATCCACTAAATTCCACTCCGCCCAGGTAGGCTGTTTCTGCAGCACTAAGTGGAAGGTAACGTGAACTATAATCGCAGCCACTTGATTCTTAGGGCACCTCCAACAGGATAATTTAGGACCTAGGGAAGGACACTGCCATGCAAAGCATCCCAGATGTGTGTGGAGGGTTACACGATTGTCATTCCAGCCTCCTGAGCAGCATAGCTGAGCCCTGAAGCTTCAAGGATCCGCTCCCTAGTTTCAGGTTCTATCAGGGTCCAGGCGGTTGATTCCAGCCTCCTGGGGCTGTGCCGCAAGTCTGAGTTGCTCTGACCCCAAGCTGTGGCCAGAGCAGCCTAGGGTGTCATCTCCAGGCTGCACACCTGCTTACGAATCAGGCTGGGACACAAGGATGACCCCAGGCAGAGCAGGAGACCATCTGCTCCTACCATTTGCTCTCGGTCTGTGATCCTGTTACAATTTATTCTACTGTTATTCAACAGAATGTCAACGTGACCTTCTCTACCCATATCCAAACAACCCATATCCAATCTAGAAGTGAACTAAGAATTCAGTAAGAGAGATAGAAAAGAAAGGGTGTCTTAGTTACCTTTAAAACAAAACAAATGAGGGCACCTGGGTGGCTCAGTCGGTTAAACGACTGCCCTCAGCGCAGGTCCTGTTCCCAGGGTCCTGGGACTGAGCCCGGTATCGCGCTCCCTGCTCAGCAGGGAACCTGCTTCTCCCTCTCCCACTGCCTGCCACTCTCCCTGCTTGTGCTCTCTCTCTCTCTCTCTCTCATCAAATAAATAAATAAAATTAAACAAACAAAAAAATGTTTGTGCTAATTTGACTTGCTCCAGCACTAACTGCAATTTTTATATGCTGATCTTGAGACCGGAAATGACACTTCGGAAAAACAGTTTGACACTTTCTTATAAAGCTAACCAAATGCTGTCATATGACCCAGCGATGCCACTCCTATGTATTTAGCCTAGAGAAATAAAAATGTATGTCTGCACACATAAAAAAAAGACTGGATGTAGATATCAACACTGGTTTTATTCGTTGCCAAAACACAAAAACAGCACAAGCACGTCCGGTTAGGGAATGGTGTAAACTGTGGTACATCCACACTACAGAGTATTAGTCAACGAGGAAAAGGAACCACACAACGACCTATCTGAGTCCCAAATGCAATCTGTTAAGTAAAGAAGCCAGATGCAGAAAGCATGATGTGATGTGTGATTTCAGTGAGACAGAAACTATAGGGACAGAAACACGTCCGTGGTTGCCAGGAGCCGGCAGGTGGAAAAGGGAGTGACTACAAAGGGAATTTTTCTGGATGATGGAACCATTCCGTATTATGATCCCGGCAGTGGCTTCGCGACTGTATGTACTTGCCAAAACTCGTAAAAACGTATATCAAAACGCATGCATTTCATTGTATCCATTACATCCCAATTAACCTGACTTTAAAAATAAACCGTATCTCTTCTTCCTAAAAGAAAGGCAAACCCCCTTCTTGGCTCCAGCAAGATAAGTTTGCATCTGTGTGATCGCTGGACCAAAGGAGCACTGCTGGTCTCGTGTCTCGTGAAATAGTTGATGTTACTCCTCTCAGACTGCCCCCTGCCCCGGCCATGCTGGTCTCGCGTGGACACAGCTGCCTTCCCACCCCCGCCCCGCTGTGTGCACTGTTCCCTCCACTGGGGGTGTTCTCTCCAGGCGGCATCCCTGAGTGGCTCCTGCTACAGATCTCTGCTTCACTGTCACCTCCTCTGAGAGGCTCTCCTTGACTCTCTGTGACTTGACTGACTGCCTGTGCTTATGCTGTCACCATGTCCTGTTGGTTTGCTTCACGGATCTTTTATGTTTTATTCTTTATTGACTGACATGTTTATCACCCGTATTTTCCTAGAGGTGGAAGCCCTGTGGAAGCAGGCATCATGTTTGTTTTGCTTCCTGTCATATCCCCAACTCTTCATCATGGTTTCCAGGGCAAAGTGAATGCCCCTAAAATTCATGTGTTGAAATCTAATCCCCCAGGGTGATGGTGATTGGAGGTGGGGACTTTGGGAGGGTCTTAGGTCATGAGAGTGGGAAGAGTCTTATAAAGGGGGCCTCAGAAAACTCGGTCGCCCCTTGGCAGTGCGAGAACACGTGTTGAATTACCCTGAAACGCCCGCTGTGCCCCGATAACTTTTGCCCTGTGCAATCCCGAGGCATGAACTAGGACAACTCTAAAATATAAAAGAATCAGGTTTGATCAATACGTTATGCAAGAGCTTCTGGGTAAATTATTAAATTATTAATCGTCAGTAAATTATTAATTAATAAGTTAAAGCTTTTCCTAATGAAAAGGTCATTTTAAGACATAATTTCCTACTTAAACCATAGTCCAAGATTCAAATATCGATTTCTTCTGTGGTAATTATAGGCCAAATGTTTAAATTGTAGGCTTATATACTAATTAACTAATTATTTATCCCCATTAATCAAACACTACATCCACAGGAACCACCAAACATCATTTCTCACTCAGGATTTTCTAACGCACGTGATTCAGTTTCTGCATGGACCCTTTGTACACTTTCTTCTCTCTGCCGGGGACACTCCTCACTGATGGCCTCATGGCTCACTCTTGCACGGCCCTGGACACTGGGCTCAAAGTTCACCATATTAATAGGTTCATCCCCCACCATCCAATTCAGCCACACACTCCTCATCCTCTCCACCCTGGCCTCTGCGTTCCCCCTCTCTGATGTTCCTCTGTCACTCTGACTATTTGGTTTACTTGTGTCACCCACGGCAGGTCCCTCCTCACCAGGATAGAAGCTCAAGGGGAGCAGAGATTTTTTTCACTCTCTGACTTACTGTTATTTCCCAGGGCCTAGAACAGTGCCTGGAATATAACGGATAATCAACAAATATGTGTCGATGAATATTGGATAGTTTGATGTTATTTACAATTTCAATGGCCTCCCCTTCCCCCTCTAGATGGAACATGTTTGCCTTCTCAGCGGGTGTCTCTAGCTCGTGAGAGGTCAGAACTCAGAGCACTCCCTCCTCCCTTCCTATCCCTCCCCACACCCCAGTCCCGCACAGCGCCCCCACTTCTCCCTGCCTTGCCGCTTACCTTACCCTCCGGGTCCTACTTCGGTGCAGGAAAATAATAAACTACCCAGAACTAATGGGTATTCATGTGTAAAAAAAAATGTTTTTAATGGAGACTTTAAAAAGAACAATTTCATATTAAACCAAGAAAGGAAGCATGTCCACTGGAGCGTGGGCGTAGTGGTTAATGGTGTCAGCGCCCACGTTCCCTTTGGCGTGCCCTAAATCAGACTTCGGAATGATCCAGGGAGCAGTAGCTGCAGGCTGTGGAGAATTATTTATTGGATTCTGTGATTTGGTAAAATGTCCTGAGCATGTGAGGAACATGTGTGCTCGGTACTGCATGAACGGCAGTCTTCGCCCACACAAGGTACACGCCTTCACTGTAGACAGGCACTTGCCAATGGGTCACGCCCTCGGCTTTGCAATCCAGTATTTCCCTGCAGCAAAGTAGCAAATCGCGGGACATGTAGTGAGAGGAACACTTCCCTGCCCTCAATAAACACCGTGTCATTGCTAGATGAGTAAGTGTTCTGTCTCCAGCTCTACTGTCCCTGGACATTGGAAGGGACAGTGGTTAAAATTTATTTACTAGCTTCTCCGTTCCTGTCCTTTGTATCACATCCACATTCCCATTCCCTACTAGGTGTTCACCTCCTGCTCCTAAGTTTAAGTCTAGGTTGGTGGTTGATGTATGCTGGATGGAATCTGGTGGGGGTGGCATTTGGTGCTGGAGGGGGCACCTAAAATGCCTGGGGCCTCGCCTGCTGCCTCGCTGTGTGTGGGTTCTGATCTCACCGTCTCGGTGGTGTTGGCTCAGGGTGGGGCTTACTGCATTCTTGGCCAGTTCGGTCTGTGCCTCACGAGGAAATGTGCCTGATGGGAGTCTGCGATATGTGTCTTTGCCATTTATGAATCCTCTACAGGCGAGTTAGAGACAAATCTTCCAAGACCTCCCTGAAAGAAAGGTTTAGTAACAAAACAAAACGAAAACACAGGGGCACCTGGCTGATTCAGTCCCTTAAGCATCCGACTCTTGATTTTGGCTCAGGCCATGATCTCAGGGTTGTGAGACTGAGCCCTGTTTCAGGCTCCGAGGTCAACACAGAAACTGCGTGAGATTGTCTCTCCCTCTCCCTCTGCCCCTTTCTTCACTGCTCCTGCTCCTGCTTGCTCTCCCTCTCTCTCTCTAAGAAAGAAAGAAAAAGAAAAAAATACATTACCTCTGCACTGATCCTCTAAGACTTTGCTTAGGAGGACAGGGGGAATATATTTTTAGCAATAAGCCTCACTCTTTCCAGGCTTTCTGGCTAGCACACACATACAAAATGGAATTTTAATATACAGAGTCCACCAAACCCCAGGTCTTTCATTCATTCAACAAAAATTAATCGAGGTCTTTCTGTGCACCTGCAAGTGAGAGTGACAAAGACCGAAGGCCAGGGAGCTGGGCGGAATAGACAGATTATCCCCGAAGAGGCCAGAGTCCCCCCTCCCCAAGCCCCCATCACAACCAGCTTCCTCCCGGGGCCCTTAGGAAAGTGTGCTGGGACACGGAGGTGTCCCCCACCTTCATTTTTTAGGGCAACGTTAATCCCTTCCCTGCAAATGAACTTCGCATGCTGACTCTTCACTCTGATGATATACCCCTACGTATCACCTGAATTTTGCCTCTCTGCATCCCCCACACCTCCAGCAAATATCTTTTTCTTCTGTTTACCCTCTGATTGTATCTTATGTCTCAGTGTGGTGTTCAGAGCATGGACAAGGAGAAGCCAGTGTGTCCTATTGAGGTAAATCCCTAAAGACAAGACCAATTTGCCCCTTGCCCCCCACCATCCTCCCCAGGGGACCTTGGGATATGACCAGGAGAGAAGCAGAAGCCAGCCTGAAGAGAGAGGAGATGTTGCCCCAGCTAAAGTCTTCACAAGACCAGCTGGGTGGTAAAAATACAGGCATGACTGCGTTACACCCCACCATCTCCCACACCCGAGTCTGGACTTGGCAAGTGTTAGCAGTCCTCCTCTCCGGATTATCTCTAGAAATGTTCGTCAGGAGTCTTCACACCCCTTTGGGCAGCTCTGGCTTACACATATAGGGCAGAAAGGGTAGATATTTAGTAATGACGTTTAACCAGTAAGTCCAAGCCAATTGACATGCGACCTTGACAGCAGTTCATGAAGGATAACCTGGCACAGTCAACACTTCAAAAAGATAGCCATATTCTGATAAAGGCAGTGTGATTAACACATTGCTGCATTTATGACAAATGTGATTTCTCCTGCACATTGGAAAAAGCGTTCATCCACTCCAGGGCAGACAAAAAAATCTTCTCCACCATGGGTCTGGTATTTGACCTTAGCCCTGAGCTACTGGAAATAGTAGCAACTGGTTGGCTCAGTGGGTTAAGCATCTGCCTTCAGCTCAGGTTGTGATCTTGGGTCCTGGGATCAAGTCCTGCGTCGGGCTCTGGTCTCAGCAGGGAGCCTGCTTCTCCCTCTGTCTCTCTCTTTCTCTCTGTCTCTCCTGAATAAATAAGTAAAATCTTACAAGAAAAGAAAACAAGAGCAACTATGTATACATTGACTGCTAAGTTTGAATCAGAGCCTGGGCTGATCACTTGATCTTATTTAATCATCTCGTTCCATCCTCCCAGCAAGCCTGGGCAGTAGTTTCTATCAATATCATTATTTTGGAGGTAAGAAAAATGAGGCAAAAAGGAGGTACAAAAGTTGTGCAGCTTTTACCCTTCCAAAGTGTGAAAGTGGCCAACTCTGGTAGCTGAATGCCAGCTACACGTGCTCGAACCTTCTCCCCCACCTCCCCGGCCCCACCCACCGTCTTAACTGTTTACATGACGTCATCTATACTGACTGGCTCCACAGAGGACCTCTTTTGGCTTCTTACAGTCCCTGGAGCAGGGCAGGAGAGGCAAGTGGGAAATCACAGGAAGGTGGAGGTGACCCGAGGACTGCAGGAAGTGGACGGAGGTCTCTTTTGTGCTCCTCTCATTGCGGGAGTGAAATCACCAGGTGGAACGCTCCCCATTCATTCCCAGAGGCCTCTCCACTCAGCATTTACGCCTGCCTGATGTTTGACTTCAGGGCTGCAAGAATTGTGCTAAATAGAGAAAGGATGGCCTTTTTTGTTTCTGCTTTTTTAACCATGAGGTTTGGTTTCATGCAGCTAATGAACTGTGTGAAACAGAAGAGTGTTTATGTGTGTGTGGTGTACACCCCCATTCATTAGGAGGAAAGGGTCAGAAATACTTGCTTTGACCTTGCACGCCACGTTCTGTACTCAAACCACACTCACAAGTGTGAACACTGCAGTGACCTTCCAGTTCTTGGGCGTTACCAGTACTGACTTTGGTTTCTGTCCACTTAGATCTCTCTTCCAGGTTATTGTTTTCATCAGTATAGCATGCACAGACCACCCCAAACTCCTGAGGTTTAGAAGCCGTTGCAAAGTTAACCATGAAGATATTAGAAATTTGTAACTCGTCTTCAGATTGCTTTGGGAAAGAAAACAACCCATTAAAGCCCTCTTTCCCCCAGAGCTCCATCTGTTTGGCCCAGGACCAAGTGAGACCAGGCTGTGGATTGGGGAATCCGAAGAGGCTAGTCCAAGTGGGTTTGGATGCGCCCTGACGGAGAAAGAGAGGTTAAGAAGCCACCATTCTTCCCCCATCTGGGACATCTAAGGAATTGAAATGGAAAGGTGATGCACAGTTTCTGATTGCCTCCATAAGCCACGCACTGGGCTGGGAGCTTTTACAAATATGTCTCAATCTAACTGATACAACTTTATAGCTCATGACTAACACTATCAAGCACACTCTTCTGCATGCTTTTCAAGTACTACCTTGCTTAAGAGTCACAATGACTCGATAAAGCAGATTCTGTTATTATGCCCACTTGAGAACCTGAGGACACTGAGTCATTAAAAGGTTAGGCACATTGCCCAAGGTCCTCCAGCAGGTACAAGGCAGAATTAAACCCGGCTGGAGAAACGTGGCTCTTTACTCTCTGTTGAGCCACCTCTCAGGATCAGGGAGACAAAGCTCGGAGAGGTTACCTGGCTCAAGGTCACACAAGAAGAACGGCAGAGCCAGGGCTCAGAGCCCAGGTTTGTCTGGCATCAAACTGCATTCTTCCTGCTACATCTCACTGCTGCCTGGATCCTGTAATCACTAGAAATATTTCTTCCCAGGGGTGCCTGGCTGGCTCAGTTGCTTAAGTCTCTGACTCTTGGCTTCATGATGTCAGGGTCATGGGGCTGAGCCCCACATAGGGCTCTGTGCCAGTGGGGAGACTGCTTGAGATTCTCTCTCTCCCTCTCTCTCTTCCCCTTCCTCTGTATCTCTCTCTCTCTTTCTTTAATAAATAAAGAAATTTCTTTTTCAAAGAAAGATTTCATCCTAACCTTTAGGACCAAATTCAGATAAATGTCTTCCTTTATAGTTTCTTTCTTCTTTTTCTCTCCCTTTGCTCTCCTCTCTGCTTTTCTCCTCTTCTCTTGCCTCTTTCCTTGCCTTGTTTTTCCTTCCTTCTTTGTCCCTCCCTTGCTCATGCCTCAGGTCTGCCAGTAACGCCCAGAAAAGGCAATGAAGGTGCAAGAGGTTACTGAGCCCTGACCTCATTAATTTTTAAACATGACTTATATAGCTTAATATGACCGGATGTTTGTTAATAACTGAAAAATTAAAAGCTTATCTCAAGAAACGTCTACATGATAGATTGGTCCAATTGTTGTGACAGAAAGGGATTTTGATTTTCATTATGGTCAGCCTGTTGGCTAACTAGGATCAGATCATTAAGTGCTCACTGGATTAATTGCTTAGTGATTTGGTCAAAAGTTTGGTTATTGTTATGGGTGTTCAGTTTAAACAAATGACACAGCCTGATCCCTAGGCCAGATCCTAGGAAGCCAGCAGGCATAGACATACGGGTTACCAACCAAGTTCCTGGTGGGTTGGCCTGGGGACAACTCAAGTTTCTAAGACAGCCAGAAGTCTTTCAAGAAAAGGCATTTACAGAGGTCATCAACACCTTCAAGATTCCAGAATACTCATTCATGTCTATAACACCTTTCACACATCACACAATTCATATTTTTTCTCCCATTCAAGTACTAGTAGTGTATAGGCTCTGACCTTGATCCTACTCTCTTGTTGTTGCCTGTTCATTCCCTTTCATGCCTTCAAGTCCCATTTCTTGTTGACCTCCAGATCCCTAGACTGAACCTTTAAAGAGCCATTTTCCAAGTTAGGTAGTATTTACAGGTTCCAGAAATTTGGATCTGAAACTCTGGGGGCAGGGAGGTGGGGTGGGCAGCATTCAGCCTACTTCCCTGTCCCCATAGACTAGGGTGTCCAACAGAGAAGGGGGATGTGGTTTAGCCACTTTTATTCCCAGCACTTAGCACTAGTAGGCATTCACTGAATGTTAAATGAAAGGCCAAGGAATACATTGAATTGAACACTCATTTGCAGATGTCGGCTGTTTGTTTATTCAACGAAGCATTCATTCATCATTATGCACCACGTGCAGCGGCACTGAGGAGGACAAGAAGCATGGGGACAGCAGGTAACCTCTGTGGCTCCGCCCTCAGGGAGCAGACATTCCGGGAGGGCGGCAAGCCTCAAAAAAGGGCACGCATAAATAAAATAAATAGTAATGACGGTGTAATAAGGGTTAGGAAAGACAAGAGCAAGGATCAACGAGAAAGCACAAGGTGTGGAGATGAGGGAAAGCATCTCACAGCAGCAATGTTGGAAGCTGAGATCTGGAGAATGAATAAGTGCTATGTGAGGAGCTGGGGGGCAGTTGCTCCAGGCAGAGGGGACCACAGATGCACAGGCTGTGAGGCAGCAAATCTTGGTGAAATCAAGGAACAGAAAGAAGTACAAGAACCTGGAGGGCAGGACGGGGCTGAGGCACAGGGAAGAGCTGGGTTGTAGTGTTCGCAGAAGAACCTTCCTCAAACGTTTTGTGTGACAGACCCCACTGTCACAGTGACAGACCTTAAGTTATGCTGAGAACCAAAGGCATCATCAAATGACATGTGAGGGATCCTAGAAGAGAATAAAAAGATTGACTACAAAAGGCTGGTGCATATAAATACTTGTTGACTGGAACATGATAGTCCAAACTGGCAGGAGATGGGGTGACAGGAGAAGGTAGCTCGACTGGCTCTGTTAACAAAGACACCCAAGTTTTATTGCTTTGGGGGCTGAGGTTGTCACAGGGATGGGGGATTTCTATAGATGTCTAGATGTTAGACATTTAAGGAAACTGCTTGCTTGTTTCTAATTCCATAATCTTACCAACTGCTCAAAGTCAAATCCATTTCAGAAAATTTAAAGAATAATTCTTTTTTATGGTAAAGATTTAATTAATTAATTAATTAGCTAATTAATTAAAAGAGCTACTGGGGGGGGGCAGAAGGAGAGGGTAAAAGAAGCCATAGCGGATTCCGTGCTGAGTGCAGAAGGCTTGATCCCACAACCCTGAGATCATGACCTGAGCGAAATCAAGAGTCAGATGCTGAGCCACTCAGGTGCCCTTAAAGAATAAATCTTAGGACAAATTCTGAGTTGTGTATTTACTGAGTACATAAAGGAAGAAAGCAAAGCACAAGCAAGATGTGGGACCAGTCTAAGATATGATTTCCAGTAATCCTGTGGTTTACTCTTTCTGCTTCAGTCATGACACACAGGGTTCACCATGTCTTCAATTATTTATTTTTAATGTTTATTGAGCATTTACTATATACTCAGGTATTACAATAACATTCTACATATATTAGCTTGTTTTACCTCCTTTTGGGTAAGTACTGCTTATGTCCTTGTTTTACAGCTGAGGAAGGTAATGCAGAAAGGGTAAGCACCTGGGCAGTGTGATTCCAGAAGATTTGCTCTTCAAACCACCTCACTAGACTATCTATTCCTTACTTACATTTCTGAGATTCAGATTTTATCTTGGCTCCTTTCAAGAAAATTAAGGTATGTAACAGCACATGAGGAAATCAATTTGCTTTCTCACTCACTCATTTCATTAAAATCCTCCATCAAATTGTAACAGAACTTAAAAAGAAATCAGTATATAACCCAAAGAATAAAATGAGAGCATGTGAGTCTATGATGATGTTAGTAGACAACTGGATAAATAAATAAATAGAGGAGAAAGACCAACTCTTCCTTACAGAATATTCCAATTAGTAATATAGAAGGAATGAAGGGGGAAAAAAAATCACCATTTGAACACCAGAGTAATAACTGCTATAGGCAAGATCCACACGTGGATGCTAAAATTAGTTGGTGAAAGTTTTTTTAAAAAATCAAGGTATTTGCATAGTCTCAAATTATCTCTTCCCCAGCAAAAGAAATTATTAACTAAAAAAGACAAAAATAGTAAGTGTATAGTGGAGAAACCTGGCAGATACCCCTTAACCAAGAGATCGAGGTTAACAAGGTTAACATCACCGCTAATAAGACATAGCTACATTATGCAACCTGATATTATACAATGAGAAGGAACATCACTTCTGTGGTATTGTTTCCAATAAGACATGATCTCAACCTAAGCATAATATCCCAGAACCATCCGAAAATATCAGACAAGCCAAACGAAGCGGCATTCCACAAAATCGTCAAGCAGAACTCTACAAAAGTCTCAAGGTCATGAAAGACTCAAGGTCAAGGAAAGACTAAGAAACTGTCACAAATTGAATGAAACTGAGAACACATGACAACAAATTGTGTGTCATCATCACTGCATCCTGGAGCAGTAAAAGGACAGTAGTAGAAAAACTGGTAACATCTGAATCAAGTTTATAGTTTGGTGAATAGTATTGTACTAATATCAATTTCTTCACTGGGGTGATTGTACTATAACCATATGCAATGTTAACTTTTTCTTTTCCACAGAAATTGCTTTTATTATGTTAGAATATTCCTTGATGAGCTGGCAATTATTCATGTGAAGGAGAGTTCAGAAAACAGATTTATGACTGTATTAGCCTTGTCCTTGATTAGAGATTTATGAATTATACAAAAAATATAACCCAGAGTCAGTTACTCTAGAAGTAGTAGTGGAGAAGGTCTAGAAAGTCGAAGAGGCTGTGAACTGGGAAATCTTCTCCCTGCTTGTTGCCTTTCCACCTGCAGCACTTCTGGTTCAGTCACGACAAACAGGGTTAATCATACCTTCAATTGTACCCGCTGAAATGGGCGCTTGGCGATTTCTTCACGGGAAGAAGCTACTCCGACTGGGACGCTGACACTGGGCTTTGGGGGCGGACCTCCAGTGCTGCTCTCCTGACTTTGACCTTACCAGTACACTCAAAGGCCTAGTGTGCCCCCCTCTTAGTCCTTTCAGTGGGCACTTCCTGGATGGGTGTAGAAAGTCCTGGGGGTTAATGCATTCAGAGGCTCCAAACTCCTTGGCCCTTGTGAATTTACCTTTATTGATGTCCACACCAAAGATTCAGGATACACCACCCACCTTATAGCCCATGAGAGCCGCCACTGCAAATCCTCCTGGACCAAAGATGGCGCAGCGGAAAGGCCACAACCCACAAGGCAGATTTTATCCACAGGCGCTAAAGGATCAATTTCAGCAATAGAGATCTCAGCCACGACTGTATGTTCAGAAAGCATGCTGGTTCCCAGGGAATGGAGAATTGTCTTTCCTTTGCAAGGAAATCTGCTAGTCCCATCTGGCCTTAATCCTTTCTCCTGAGTACCACTTCTCTTCTGGCAAAGGTTTTAGGGTTTAGACAAAATTTGCATTCTCCACACTGTAGCATGTAACGCAGAATGACAGTATCACCTGTCTGCAGTTGAGTGACTCCTTTGCCAGCACTGTCCACAATTTCTGCACCTTCATGCCCCAGGATCCCTGGAAGACTCCCTTCAGGATCAGCCCCCCTCGGGGTAGAGGCATCAGTGTGGCAAACTTCAGTGGCAATCATAGTCAACTTGAACTTCACGAGCCTTAGGGGGTCTCTACCCTTCCTGTAGAGACAGGTTCTCCCGCCTCCCAGGCAACTGCAACCTTGCATTTGATCTCCTGGTTCATCCCAGCCTTGGACTCAGTCATCGAGGGAACACGGCGTTAATTTTAGAGGAAGCTGGGTAAAGTGTCTTCAAGACATTCCGGTACTGATTTTGTAACTCTTTATAATGCTAGTAATAGTGGGATTTTTTTAAAGTTTAAATAATAATAATAGCCAGACGGTCCAATGGAGCATTCCTGCAGAATACAAAGGATAGGCCATCGCAGGAATATACCGTACACTCCAGGGCGCAGGCCAACATTAGATTCCTGAGAAACCTATTTCCAAACAACCCATCCACAGTCACCCCATAGTCCGTTGACCCATAAAATCTAGTTTGCCCAAAAATACATAACCCAACTCTAATCATGAGAAGCATCAGTCCAATCCCAGTCAAGGAACCCTGTACAAATTCTCTGATGAGTACACCCCAAAACATTAAGATAATTGTGATGGGTAGTTTTCTGTGTCCCTTTGGCGAGACTACAGTTTCCAGTTGTTTAATCAAACACTAACGTTGGTGTTGCTGTATCTAGCTGTGGTCAACACCTATCATCATTGACCCTTCTTAAATAAAGGAGATTAGAAGGGGAGCAGGGCCTCATCCAGTCTGCCGAGGGCCTTACCAGGTTTCCCAGGAAAGAAGAAATTCTGGCTCGGGGCGCCTGGGTGGCTCAGTGGGTTAAGCTGCCTTCGGCTCAGGTCATGATCTTAGGGTCCTGGGATTGGGTCCCGCATCGGGCTCTCTGCTCAGCAGGGAGCCTGCTTCCCTCTCTCTCTCTCTCTCTCTGCCTGCCTCTCCATCTATTTGTGATTTCTCTCTGTCAAATAAATAAATAAAATCTTAAAAAAAAAAAAAAAAAAAGAAATTCTGGCTCAAGACCGCACCACAGATTCCTGCCTGAGTATTTAGCCTGCCAGCCTGCTGTACAGATTTTGGACTTTGAACCTTCCAGCCTCTGTAATCACATCAGCCAATTCATTAAAATAAATCTGTGTGTGTGTGTGTGTGTGTGTGTGTGTGTAGTACGTCTGATCCATTGCCCAGTTTGTCCAGAGTACCCTAACTCATACAGCCACCAGTATAACACTGTTATGTTTGTTATTTTAATTTTATTTATTTGAGACAAGGAGCATGAGCGGTGGGATGCGGGGCAGGCAGAGGGAGAAGCAGGCTCCCCGCTGAGCAGAGACCCTGATGCGGGGCTCAATCCCAGGACTCTGGGATCATGACCTGAGCCAAAGGCAGATGCTTAACCATCTGAGCCACCCAAGCACCCTTAACCTTGTCTGTTAATTATAATTCAATTTAAAAAGACAGAGAGGGGGTGTCAGGCTGGCTTAGCAGGTGGAGTGTGGGACTCTTGATCTCAGGGGTATGGGTTGGAGCCCCTTGTTGGGTGTAGAGATTCTTTAAAAATAAAATCTTCAGGGTGCCTGGGTAGCTCCGTCGGTTAAATGTCTGCCTTCAGCTCAGGTCATGATCCTGGGGTCTTGGGATCGAGTCCTGCTCCGCAGGAAGTCTCTTCTCCCTCTCCCTCTGCTGCTTCCCCTGCTTAGGCTCTTTCTCTGTCAGATGAATAAATAAAATTTTAAAAAAACAAAAGCTTTAAAAATAATAAAAATAATGAAATAAAAAGAGAGAGAGAGAGAAACCTCAAGTTTCAATAAACAAACAAATAAATGGAAAGTCTGAGAAACCACCACATCCAAGAGAACCAAAGGAAATTTGACAGTGAAATGTAATAAGGTATGCTGGGCAGGACGTTGGAACAGAAGAAGGACATTAGGAAAACTAAAGAAATCTGAAGAGAGTGTGGACTCTAAGTAATAATGCGCTAATATTATCTATTAATAGAAATGTATCATACTAATTTAAGACGTTAATCCTAGGGAAAACTGGGTGTCTGTTACATGGGAACTCTCTATCTTTGCAATTCTTCTGTAAATCTGAAACTACTTGAAAATTAAAAAAAAAAAAAACTTATTTTGAAAAATACATATGAAGTCTGCCCTTTCCAAGGAAACAAAATAAGGTTTGAATTCAGACACAACTTCCAAAAGGCTGTAGCCAACAAAAAATGAACAAATAGAAAAATATGTAATTATGGATAAATAGGAATATTAACATAATAAACAAAAATCATGGGTTATAGTAAGATTTAGACCTATATATGTGACCATTGAATCAAAGTAACAAGGAAAATTGTTTTGGGGTTTCAGACCCAAAGAATCCTTCATTAACTGTTTCTAAGTTCTGTTCCTAGAGAAGGATCTCTCCTCTTTATCTCTATTTCTTCAAAGACTCATAATTCTGACACAGGGTGAGAGCTCAAATGCATCCAAGGAATGTTGTAATTTCTGCCCAGGTGAAAGAAGAGCAGAGACGATTTCAAGCCAGTGGCAGCAGGGAGATCTGGACCTCACTAGAAGCTATCGCTGGATAAAGCTGTGGCAATGAATCTCACCAGCCTCTCAGCCGAGTGTCTGCCCATTTGAGGAGCCAGACGTTGGGCAAGGTGGCAGGATGTGGCAGAGGAAGGTCCAGAGAATCTCAGAATTTATTACAGTTACACCAACACTTCAATGATCAAACGGCATCTTCTTACCTTTTCTTTGGAATGGTAAATGACGCATTTTATAAGTGGCTTATAGTTTTATCTTCAAGACCCTTGGAGATAAGTATAGGAAGAATGTTAGCTTCCCATGATCAGAAATAAAAAAAATAATATATAATAGAGAAATGTAAGAATACTCATAACCTGGGGGCATCTGGGTGGCTCAGTGGGTTGGAGCATCTGACTCTTGATCTCAGGGTCGTGAGTTCAAGCCCCAGGTTGGGCTCCATGCTGCGTGTGGAGTCTACTTTAAAAAAAAAAAAAAAAAAAAAAAAAAAAGAATGCTCTTAGGCTGAATTATTTTTTCCCCCATCTGGATGAAGCCTTAGAGATCATCTAGTTCCATGCTCAGATTTTGAAGATTAAAATAGGTGGCTTACCCAAAGTCCTAAAACGAGTAAGAAACAGAGTAAGAGTAACACCCAGGCCTCCAGCTTCCTGTCTAGTACTTTTTCATGGCCCTCTGCTACCTATCAGCTCAAAGTCAGGGTCAGGATTGCCCAACAAAACAAAATGCAAGGCACAGGTGAAATTTTCTATTTTCTAATCACCGTATTTTGGAAAGTAAAAAGAAACAGGTGAAATTCATTTGCCAACATTCTATTTAACCCAATGTATCTAAAGTAGAGTCATTCCAGGGCATCTGGGTGGCTCAGTCGGTTGAGCATTTGCCTTCAGGTCAGGTCATGATCCCGGGGTCCTGGGATCGAGTCCTGCGTTAGATTCCCCACTCAGCAGGGATTCTTTCTCCTTCTCCCTCTGCCACTCCCCCTGCTTGAGCTCCCAGTATCTCTCTCTCTCTCTCTCTTTCTCTCTCCCTCTCTCTCAAATAAATAAATTCTTTAAATGTAGTCATTTCAACATAAAACCCATACTTTACAATTATTAGTGAGATATTTCACATATTTTTTATATTCGGTCTTTAAAATCCAGTGTGTTTTTTATACCTGACTGCACTTATCAATTGGGAGGAACCGCATTTTAAATGCCCCATAGCCTCACGTGGCTGGCTAGTCAGTCCGTGCTGGGCAGAAGCCGTCCTGGGAAATAGCACATGGGTAAGCCCATTAGAGACTGCCTCTGAGTGTAAGCCCTTCATCTGATCTACTGCAGAAGATAACGCTATTGTCTTTTATACCCGTGGCTTCTTAAACGGAGTTTTCTTATATCAAAATACAACGTCCACAGAGTATAAGTCAATGGAAAAGTAGGTGTTGGCGAGTGCTCCCACATGTCTTTAGACTGGCTTCCTCAGAGCCCTGGTGGAAATTGATGCTTACAGCCTAGATTTTCTCTTCAAATGGTTATTATGGACATCACTTTTGGGCTGTCCATTCTTGATCAATTTCTTTTCGAAAGTCTGTTCAAGCCTCCATGATGTTAGGCCAAATTTTGAAAAAGAGGAGACCTCTTGCCATCGGAAATGTCTCATTAATCCAGCTTTTCCTCTTGTCCACACTCCTAGAGCTTTTCTTTTCTCCCAAGGACATTTACTGTCTTCCCATGTTCTGCCTGTCAAAATCCACTGAAAATCAGAACTTTGTAAAATGCAACATAAAGGCTGGTACATGGGAGTATTGCCTCCCCAAGGGGACTTTATATCTACTTAAAACAAAAACAAAACCAAAAAACCCTAAACTAATGGACTCAAGTATCCACAGTGGGATCCTGGGATTTGGGCAGAAGCAAGTAGAAGGATTCCACGGTGTTTCTGAAATGACGTTGAACACATCGGGGGTCAACAAATGACAGCCCCTGGGGGCTAAATTCTGCCTTTTTGTTTAGCTCATGTTTTTAAATGGTTGAGGAAAAAAATCAGAGAAGAATCCTATGTCAGGATAAGTGAAAATTACATGAAATTCAAATGTTAGGATCCATAAATGGTTTGGGGGGGACGCAGCCATGCTCATTCATTCATATACGATCTATAGTTGTTTTCAGCTACAACAGCAGCACTGAGCATTTACAGTAAAGACAATATCGAGCACAAAGCCTAAAAAATTTACCATCAATCTTTTTACAGAAAAAGTGTGCCAAACCCTGATGCAGGTGATTTCCTATACTGCCTCCTTCTAGCTATATTCTGTGCACCTAAAACCCTTTTCTTAGAGCTACATAACAGGTCTGTATTTGTCACAGAATCAGAATTCCATGCCTGTTTTTACAGAAGCTGAGGAAATCTGTTACTTGAATAAATTGTGTAAAAATCTGAGTTGTCCATCAAAGACTCCCACGACTCCCTTCACATCACGTGTAGAAGGATGTTCCCACCGAAGAACGACAGCAGACAGACCATCAAAGATTATAATAGAGGGCCCTGCTTGGAACTCCCTCCTTTGCTTCCCCCTTCCCACACCCCTTCTCTCCTTTCCTCCCTCTCTCCTTTCCTTGCTTCCTCTTTCCAATCTCGCTTCTCCACAGCTCATAAAGGGGAGCAGCCCCTTTTCCTTGAAACAAACGATGTCGCTGTAGACTCAGAGATCTTAGTCTAAGAACTGGGAGGAACTGACAGAGCAGCAAAGCACTGATTATGTGTTTTGACAAGTTACTGAGTAATACTTTCTCCCAGTAGCCACAACGCAGGACCCACTCCTGAGCCCAGGCAATGGGGCTAATTTAAGGACGGTGACTTCACATGCTCATGGGGCTGGCACCAGGCCAGGTGAGTCTGTACATGGATGGACAGGTGTAAAGCAGATTCTGCTGTTTTCCCTGCATCGCATGGAAAAGCCCGGACCTAGAGATTTAACCTGCCCAGGGGCACACAATGAGTCAGGAGCGGAGCCAGGATCCACGTTCTGGGGTAACTTTACTAAGTGTGTGGCTGTACCTTTATTTCCCCCCACATACATAGTTTTCTATTGTAAATTTTTCTCTCAGATGTATGCAACCCTCCACCCAGAGCGCCTAAGGTGTATCGGGGGCGGTAGAGTAGGAGTTTGGGCTTATAAACTGGGAGTGCAGAAAGAGGGAGAATATTCAGCTGTGAACAGCCAACATCAGATTTTCAGTTCCTCGGCAAGACGACGGGCTCGGAAGTCAGGCTCCATCAACAAGAAAAGGGTTTTTCGAAATTCTCTTATATACTACTTTTCCACATCAAGGAACGTGTCTGGAAGACTTGATCACAGACTTTCACGGAGGAGAGATCTGTGTAGTAGAGAAAAGCCTGTACTTTTTCCTTCAGGGGTCTATGGGGGGAAGGAGACAGAGTTAGAGAGGAAGGGAAGGACACATGTCCCAATATTCCTTCTCTGTGCCAGTGTCCTTGAGAGAAGAGTGGTGAGATTTAAGGTGAAGAGAAAGCCTAAATTTGAGGGGCTTTGGCTCTGCTTTCTGCTGAGGACTCTGGGAGGACTCTCCTGAACTGGAGACGGCACATGGAGGTCAACTGAGGACTCAACCCAATGAGGCAGGCGCAGGGCCTCACTTCAGTTCCCCTAAGGACACCCACTCCCGTGTGGGATATTTGGGGTGGGAGGACTGGGGTGTGAGATACGGACATGAGTTTAGAATTTGGCTCAGGAATTTGCCAGCAGTGTTCATGTCCGTAGTATCCTCTGGCCCAGTGAAGACGTAGGCAAGGTTGAGGAGTTCGTGAAGTCAAGGGTGACTTCGCCGAGCCACAAGAGAAGGCCAGCCTCCCACCTCAGCTGCAGACACCCACAGAACACGTGGGGGCTAGCCCAGTCACCCTCAGGCATGGCCAGTCCAGGATGTGGCTCCAAGGATCTCACAGTCCCCCACCACAGAGGCTCACATCACACTCCTCCCACCCGTTTCCCAAACACTTAGGACCTTCTGGAAGTGGGGACCAGAAACCTGATAGACTTGAGTGTTGCCCTGAAAGAAACAGAATATTCAAGTCCAAGGACACTATTTACATTGTTGATTGGAATGACACTATTTAATTAGACTCAAATATAACCTGTACCCACTAATGAATACCATGGTGATGGGGGATTTTTAAAGAATATCATATAGGTTATAGAAAAACAAAACCACCGTGTTTTCTGAGTCAAAATCCGAGCATTGTTTGAGTATGTCTGTCCCATCCCAGAGCCTGTGCTGCGACCCTTGCCTTCTGCTGCTAGCTTTACACTAATGGTAAAGCTTCCATCAAAATCCTGGGGAAGTGAAACATTCGAACATTCTTCCAGCCTGTCTCTCAGCTGAAGCAGTGGCAGAGATTATGTTGCATGTTAAAATAAACAATAATGCCTTTCTCATCGAGTGGCTGGGAGAACTAACTGGGGGCTTAGAATGGAGCCTGACAAAAAATCCTCTCTGTTTGCCATCATCATCATTTTTCATTTTCTCCAGGAACTGTTGCTGACTGACTCCCCAGCATCCATCTGTCCCTTTCTCCCACAAGGTAGCAGCCACATGGTTTAAATGGGATTGAGCTCACCCCAAGTTCTGGGGTGGGCCCCCATGGCTGACTCTATCAGAGTAAATCCCTCCCATTGTCACAGTGAAGAGGGAGCAGAGCTCTTAAAGTGGTTCGACCAGAGTGAAAGCTGGCGTTTCTAGTTGATGTTTGGGGAAGAAACCTTTCTCCTTCCTTTGTATAGTGAATTTGTGATCTAAAATTGCAACAGTCCATTTGGCACTACATTATTTTAGTATTTAAATTTTTCTGACCTGAGGATCATTTTCTATCCTTAAAAATTATTGAGAACCACAAAGAGCTTTCATTTATATGAGTTATATTTATCAGTATCTGCTGTACTAGAAATTAAAACTGAGAATTTAAAAACTATTTACTAACTCATTTAAAATAACAATATGGGGCACCTGGGTGGCTCAGTGGGTTAAGCCGCTGCCTTCGGCTCAGGTCATGATCTCAGGGTCCTGGGATCCAGTCCCGCATCGGGCTCTCTGCTCGGCAGGGAGTCTGCTTCCTCCTCTCTCTCTGCCTGCCTCTCTGCCTACTTGTGATCTCTCTCTGTCAAATAAATAAATAAAATCTTAAAAAAAATAAAATAACAATATGTCTCTTATAGGTAAATATAAATAATATTTTTAGTGAAGAAAATAAGTTTTCCAAAGCAAAAGAAAAATCTGAGAGAAGCATCCTTGTTTTTCATATTTTTTCAAACCTTTTTAATACCTAAGTTAACAGAAGACAAGAGGATTCTCATATCCGATGTATTCCATCTGTTGTGATAATACATCTAACCTCTGGAAACTCCCCTGTGTGCTCAGGACGGAATGAAAGTGAAAAAGGCAAATAATGTCTGGGTGTGTGTATTAGCTTTCTATTGTTGCTGTAACAAATTAACATGAATTTTGTGGCTTAAAACAACACAAATTTTTTCTTACCCTTCTCAGATCAGAAGTCCAAAATCCGTTTCATTGGGTGAAAATCAAGGGGTCAACAGGGATGGTTCTTTCCTGAGGTTCTAGCAGATTCCACTTCCTTGGCCTTGCCAACTTCCTTACATTCCTTGGCTAGAAAATGCTCCTCCGTCATCAAAACCAGCAATGCATCATGGCCAGAGCTGCTTTCTGTCTCTGCTTATAAGGCCCCTGTGACTGACACTGGGTAATCCAGTGTAAACACCCATTTCAAGATCCTTAATCACGTTTGCAAAGTCTCTTTTGCATTTAAGGTAATATATTCACTGGCTCCAAGAATTAGAATATGGACATCTCTGGGTATTATTATAAAAAATAGAGTTGACCTCAGGGATCCACCCAAAGGGTCTTGGGACCTCAGGGGTCCTTCTTGGCTGCTCCACAGAGATCCAATGTAATACAAGTTTAAACAAAATAGGAGTATCCCCCCCCCCCCATTTGACAGTTGAGGCAAGAGCAGTTGAAGGCTGGCATGGTGGTTCCACAGGGTCAGGGATTCAGAATCCTTTCCTCTTACTCCACTTTAATCTGTAGGGATTCAAGATGGTTTGTCTGTAAAAGTGTTGTGTTAAAAAATAAAAATAATAGTGTTGCCTTCACCTATATGATTCAAGATGACTAATTGCCATACCCCTAATCTATCCAATGGGAAGGAGAAAAGGGAGGAAGAAGGGTATACCCCTCTCCCCCAAAAAACAACGCTCAAAAACTGTTTCCATCCCTCCTGCTCTTAGCTGGTCAGCCAGATCTGGTCATGTGGTCATACCAACTAAAAGCGTGCTTGGAAAGGTCGCTGGACCATCATG
Organism: Mustela lutreola; assembly: GCF_030435805.1. Classification (NCBI taxonomy): domain Eukaryota; kingdom Metazoa; phylum Chordata; class Mammalia; order Carnivora; family Mustelidae; genus Mustela; species Mustela lutreola. The sequence continues at coordinate 112,097,532 of NC_081293.1, forward strand.
GATCCAGCTAAAAACTCCACCAGAATTGAGTATTCCCTATATCCATTTTCACGAGGAAAATCCAACCTGATGATGGAAATTACCAAGGACAGCAGAGCCAATAAATTCTCAAAGAAATGAAACTGGACCCAACCTTACCTATAGCTTACCTCTAAGCTTTTCAGTAGATGAGCCATTGCTTTTTCTGTATGTTAAAATCTGTTTGATTTGGGGTTTCAGTTTCTGAAGCCAAAAGCTATCTGCTTTAGGAACTATATAGTATTTTCCCAATCAAAAAGTGAGAATACAGGGTTTTGCAAGTGCATGTGCCCTAAAAGACAGTGAGACAGATGATTTAAAATTGGAAACATTGAAAAAATGGGGGATGGGGAAATGGCCACTAGTTTTAACACTAATTCTAGTTGTGACATAGTCTCCTTATTCGCTGAAAATCCAATAAAAAACTTTTTTTTGAGAAGCCTCGAGAACTATGCATTTATTCTTTACCTAGACATGCTATAAGACTTTAATAGAAGATGATCTCATTCAACACAAAACTAAGGTTATTTTATGGGGGGCTGGTACAAAGTCTTTATGATATCAGAACCCTCGGCTCCTTCCACCTTGCTCTACTTTCCTAGAGTGGATGCCTGTATCCACCTGGTTTAAAACAACTCACCACCACATCTGAAGTATCCTCAGCAAGAAAAAAAAAAAAAAAAAAAAAAAAAAAAAAAAAAAAAAAAAAGCGAGATCATTCTCCAGCCCTGTAAGGGCCATGAATTTTCATGGAGGAAATTTATCTGTAACTGACCCTTCAGATTTTCAGAGGAAGGAGGGAGGAGAAGGAGGAAGAGGAAGACGAAGAAGAAGGAGGAGGAGGAGAAGGAGAAGAGAGGAAGAAGTAGAAGAAGAAGAGGAAGAAGAAGAAGGAGGAGGAGAAAAAGGAGGAGGAGGAAGGGGGAGGAGGAGGAGGAAGATGATTTAATTTGGATTTTGAAACAATGTTTTTTTCCAAAACTATAAAATAAAACAAAACACTGAATTATAGGCTTTGGGAATGTTGTGGTAAAGGTGCATGTTAGGCCATTTATCAGTTGGATAGATGGATGATAAAAGACAAATCACAGCAAACTTTTTAGAAAATTACATCAATCTGAGGGGGTTTGAAGGGGCGGGGGTGGGAGGTTGGGGTACCAGGTGGTGGGTATTATAGAGGGCACGGATTGCATGGAGCACTGGGTGTGGTGCAAAAATAATGATACTGTTATGTTATGCTGAAAGTAAATAAATGAAAAAAAAAGAAAGAAAATTACATCAAAAGAGTGAGATGCTGACTTCTGTTATTATGAAGCAGAGATTTTGCAGTTCATACCCCTGAAACTTACAGCAGATATGGGAATGTCCATTTCACAGCCTTGGATGTCAAACTTTTCCCTTTATAGATATTGGGGGGGTAGAGAGAATGTTTAAGAACTTGAATATAAGGAAATGAGTTATCTCAAATTAATAGGAGAGAAACAAACAGCTGCAGACAGGATAGGGTTAACCAAGGGGTCTTAGCCTTAATTGCTGAATCTGGTCTCACTTACTATCTAATACTAAGAAGGGAAGCTATATAATCAAAACTTTATGACAACATTGTTTTGGAGAGTGAAGGCATAAGCTAATGGGACAAAACACAATTTGAAGATTTTTCAAGGTTCTCTAAATATTTAAAGTAGAAAATAATATTTGGGGGTTGATAATGCACTTAAATTAAATGTGAGATAATGAATGTTTGAGCTAATGATTATGTTGCTAAGGTATGTAGAATTCACAATATCCTGTCCTCTGATCTTGGCTGCCTTTCCTTGCTGGGTTAGTTTCGATCACTAAGTGTTGCGGTAAAATATTTTTTAATGTTTACTGGAATAAAAGAGAAAAGCCAATGGGAATCCTCTTTTTAATTTTTTTTTAAATAGAACAAAGCTGAACTCACTGGGAAAGTCAATTATTAATTAACATTAATGAATTTGGTCAAGAAAACTCCTCCCTTTTCAATAAAGGGAGTCAATTTTTCTTCTCTTTCATACCCAAGTGCCCATGATTAGTATGTTCTTTCCCTCTCTCTTTCTACAATTTTGATTACATGGTAAAGAATACATTAAAACTGGCAGTATTTCCTATTCAATCTCTTCATAATGAATTCAACAAATATCCAATGACTATAATAGTAATAATACCAGGACCTTCAGCCCTTAAAATTACACTGGGTTGGGTTGCATTCCTTTGAAAGGTATAATAAATCAAAAGATTGGGAATCCAATCTGATTTTCTTGTAGGAATGATGTTGCAACAGCTGGGTGACGTTTGTAACCAATGGCCTGATGCTATCTATCTATCTGTGCACATGTTTTTAGAAATGACAACCACATTCACGTCTAATCCATTCTAAATTATATGCCCATGTACATAATTAATGGCCAGTGCACTGCAAAAACCAAAGTATAAGGATTATATTGATTTGAGAGTGCCTATGGATGGCAAGACATTCGGTGAGGCTCTGAGGGCACTGCTGAGCCCTTCTAGACATGATTATACCCAGGGCCCAGGAGATAGAGTAGTTCCTGGGAAATGATCTACGCCAAGCAAGGGGATGTAACCCTACTGCTTTGACCTCACATGTGAGAATGGGGGCAGGGGGTAGGTGGGTGGAGAATGAGGAAAGAAGAGAGAAACTTAGGGCATAACTACTGGGTTATACCAGAGGGTATTACCTTCTACCCAAGCTCTGATTGGTTCTGGGAGCCTCTTTTGCAAAGCTTATACGCTTTGCTTTTTTTTACAGGTACTACTTGCTTTTAGTTCCTTTGTTCAGCAGTTGAAGTAGCAATATATTCCTGTCCTATGAACACATCCAGAGGGAAAATAGAATTTTTGCCTTGTGCCCACCAAACCCTTTATAAAGCTTCAAAGGTCAGGGCTATTTAAACAGATACAAAAGGGAAAAGATGATTATAATTTCTCTTCTTATCCGAATCTATTGATAAAACCCAAAATTCTATCTTAACTGTCTTGATTAGCTTCATTGACAGTACTATTGGAGTGGTGGAAGGGAACTTTCATTTTTATTCTGCATATTTCCATACAATGTAATACTTTCTCCCTCTCTCTTCTTTACAAGTGGGTGTTACTTCTAAAAAGTGAGAAAGCGAGCATAGGAAGGACAATATAGAAATGGGTTGATTTGAGACAAATTGAGGGAAAGTAGAAAAGAAAGTGAGATAGATATGAGAGAGTGAGATCTTGATGCGAGATCTTGAGTATTGAGTAGTAAATTTGGGGCTTCATCTACTTCCCCACTGGTTTTTACTCAAATTAGATCAATGAGAATTTACATAAAGGTCTCAGGGATGGCAGGAAAGGGGTTTGACTATGGGAAAACTTTGCTTCAGAAGTGCCCCCAACTCTGCTAGTATGGACCCATGGTGATAGTAATAGCAAACTGTCTTCTTTCCAGAAGAAGTTCTCCAAAGTCTCAATGGTTACTAGCTGTAAAGATGCTGACTACTTCCCCCATCTGGGATTCCAGGGTAAGGTCATAGTCCAAAAGGAAGTTATCCAAAGGGATTCAATGATGAAAATACTATTTTCAGGAAATGAACTTGATAGCTATATATAATATGAATCAGAGGATACAATAGTACAAGGCAAAATCTCTAAAAAGAACAAGGAAAATAGCATTTGTTGAGCACATATTATGTGCCAGGGACTTAAATTTCTTACCTGATTTACTTGTAAAATATCCCACTCTTTCCAAGATGGGAATTATTATTCGTATGAGGAAGGTGAAGAGTGATTGAGTGACTTGCCCAGATTCTCAAGGAAATTGGTGTTGAAGAATCAGGAGCAGAACAGAATGGCCCTTCTGGAGAGGGAAGGATGCAGCTGAGGGACACTAAAGAGAGGAAGGGGATTTGGTGACTCTAGGAGAAAGTTAAAAATGAAAGAGGAGTGCTGTCTGGCTGGCTCAGATCTCTTGATCTCAAGGTCATGAGTTCAAGTCCCACATTGAGCTTGAACTTAATAAAGTTTACTTAATAAAGAAAGAAATAATGAAAAGGGATCAAGACTGATTTCAAACCCTCAAGCCAGGTGGCTAAGTGGTTGATGTGGACAAAGTTAGGGAAACCAGAAGATGAATTTGTAAGAAAGAAGTAGCATTTATCAATGATATGAGTAAAATTGTATTTTATTTTCAAAAATCAAGCAACACAATATGGTATTTGTTGGAAAGCAATCCTCTTCCTTCTCTTCTCAATCTTACTCTCAAAACGCAGTGACTATTAACTTCTTCTTGTGTATTCATTCTTGAAATTTTATTGTACACAAATATGATCATATGTGACTAGTCCTTATTTACATTGCCTTTAATAGCAATGTAAATCTAAGTGTAAATTTAATAGAGCTTTCCAGATATGCCTTATTCTTCTTAAGAGCTATATAGTATTTCAGCGTATGAATGCTGCTCTATTTAACCAGTCTTCCCCAGTTGGTACTTTGGCTATATGTAACAGAGTTGCTTTCATAGGGTATAGTTGCTGCTATTATTGTTTGCAACTTACAAAACATTGTCATGGTGCGAATTCTTGTATGTGATTTTTTTTTACATATTCATGAATATGTATATTCATCTCTAAGACAAATTTCTAGAAGTGGAACAATTAGGTCAAATATTATGTATTTTTAAATCCTAATAAATGTCTTTTAACTATTGATAAATATTGCCAAAAAAAAAAATAGTACTTGCTAATAAACACTTATACTCACCGAACACGAAGGGCCCCAATTCTCCACATTCTCTTTGGAATGAATATTTTCAAACTTTTTTGTCCTGCCAGCCTGACACGTGAGTGATGTGACTGTGTTTTGATTTTAAGCTGCTGCCTGATTCTAGACATCTTAGTCTGGGAAGCTGCAGGGTCACTTAAAGGGAGTATTCTTTTTTTTTTTTTTTAAGATTTTTTATTTATTTATTTGATAGAGAGAAATCACAAGTAGTCGGAGAGGCAGGCAGAGAGAGAGAGAGGGAAACAGGCTCCCTGCTGAGCAGAGAGCCCGATGCAGGACTCGATCCCAGGACCCTGAGATCACGACCTGAGCTGAAGGCAGCGGCTTAACCCACTGAGCCACCCAGGCGCCCCTAAAGGGAGTATTCTTGTAGGCAACTGGGAGTATAGGATCTGCACTTGAATGAGTGGCGAGAGAGACCGATGTTGATTTTGGAATCATGACTGCCAAGAAAATAAAGTTGTGTAGAAGAATGAATGCAGAGTTAAGAAATCAGAGAAATGAAATGAAGGCCTGGGGACCAGAGGTGAGGCCAGAAAGAAGAAGAGCAAGAGGAGATAGATACAAGGAATGGAAGAATCAGGAGAATTCAACCTTATAGACAACAGAAGAGGTGAGTTCCAGAAAAGAAGTAAGAAGTATACCGTGTGGCGTCAGGAACTCAGAAAACGGCCAAAAAGGAGCCCTTTGCTGTGGCAGAGAAATAAAAATGGATTCACCCAGTCTTGAGTATCCAGATGTTGAGACTCTGGTGGACCCTTATGGTGTCTTCTTAGAAAGCACGACTGTTTACTAGAAAATTCTACCATGATGAAGCTGGTGTGAAACCCAGCCAGCTCTTAAAAATCCTCCAAAGATGAAGGTGGCTTCCTTCCAAAATGTTGAGTAATGTTGGCAATCAAGTGGAAGGGTGTTTCGCCATGACCAGCCTGGCCTTTTCAACCCAGGGGACTCAGCACACTCATCATTTTACTGGGAGTCCCACCTCCAAAATGAAGATGAGGCTGGGGCAGAGGCCTGTAATGGTGAAGGTAAAAGGTTAAAATGTTATCTTCAAACACATAAAATGTAACCCTTCATTCCAATATTGCTATAAGAAGTCTTATCACACTACACACCTAATAAAGCAAATTGAAATAACAATAAACAATAAAGGAAATGTGACTTATGCTCGGAATGAGAGTTGTGAGGCCCCAGGTGACTGTCCTCAAGTTTGTACAAATTGTACTTCCTGCAAATACCTGCAAATGTCTGGGCATCCCCCTCCCCCTCCATCTGCCACATCCACCCCCATATTCGGCTGGGGATGGCTTTGCCCCCACAAGGCCTCTCTAAACTCATCCAAAGGAATAGTTTCCACCAGATTGTGTTCTATAGGATAGTTTCTTCTTTTCCCTGTGTGCTCTGTGGTTTTTTTTTTTTTTTTAAGATTTTATTTATTTATTTGACACAGAGAGAGAGACAGATCACAAGCAGGCAAAGAGGCAGGCGGGGGGTGGGGGAAGCAAGCTCGCTGCTGAGCAGAGAGCCCAATGCGGGGCTCGATCCCAGGATCCTGAGATCATGACCTGAGCCAAAGGCAGAGTCTTAACCCACTAAGCCACCCAGGTGCCCCTCTGTGTTCTTTTTGAAATCAAGTCTCAAGCAGGACCAAAATAAGTCACTGGAAGGTTTAATTTGCTTCTGGTTGGTGATTACCGCTTTGTTTGAATCTTTTTTTTCTCCAATCGGAAATGTGAGTTTCTGTCTAGTGTCTGGTCTGGGTGCTAAGAGGGCTTAATAGAGATTTATACTAAACTAGGAATTTTTCTCTTTGATAGATTGGAATCTTTTGGTGGGGGCGGGTCAGTCTTTATGAATACACAAGAGAATAACTGTCTTACTTCCTAAATACTGAAGGAAATAGAGAAAGATGTTCTGTATGGGCAATTTACACCTGCGAAAAGACAGCCTGGGGTCGATTAGAAAAGTCAGTGTGAGGGGCATGTGCATGGCTCAGTTGATGAAGCGTCTGCCTTCTGCTCAGGTCATGATCCCATGGTCCCGGGATCAAGCTTCTCTCTCTCCTGCTGCCCCTTGCCCTCCACGCTGCTTGTGCTCTCTCTTACCAGCTCTCTATCTCTCTCAAATAAATATATAAAATCATGGAGAAAAAAAAAAAGAAAACTCAGTGTGATTTGAAGTCAAAACATAACAGTAAATCTAGGGGAGGTGAAGTTTTCTTGTTCTCTTCCTGACTGAGAGATTTGCGTCGGTGTAATTTCTGCCCATTTGTCAATGACACACCTGCATTTTGCCAGGAAATTTGACTCAGTCACACACCTGAATGGTCAACTCAGAAGAAGAAACATCAGGCTGGTTATTTAAATTGGTCCACGAATTGCTCTACACAAACTGACAGAACTGACAAGTCAATGCAGCCACGATATCAAATCTGTTCACTCTGTGTTCTATAACTATTCACAGTTCTTGGCTTTTGAGAATTTGATGAAAACTAGGGACACTGAGGGCACCTGGGTGGCTCCCTCAGTTAAGCATTTGCCTTTGGTTCAGATCATGATGTCAGGGTCCTGGGATCCAGCCCCACATGGGGCTCCCTGCTCAGAAGGAAGTCTGCGTCTCCTTCTCTCTCCCTCTGCCTTTCCCCCCCCACTAATGCTCTCTTTTCCAATAAATAAATAAAATTTTAAAAAAGAAAATAAAAGAAAACTAGGGACACTGAAAAAATTCACCCCTGCGCACTCACACACACATTTTTACAGAGCTTTCACCGTGTTTCTGAATTCTAACCACAGATGCCTATGAGTACCCAGATAGGCCCTTCTGTTACGTTCAAATTGGGTTTGATTCATAGAAGTTTAATCCAAGGCTCTTCTAATAGAACTCAGTACAGTTGGTAGGCCAGGCCATGGTGTGAAATAAGGTGATTCCAGAAAACTAAATGAAAAAAACCCCATCTCAAAAGTATTGTGAGCAATGTAATGCCACATCTGAAAAAACACTGTGGATAGAAACTTCGTGGTTTGGAACATGAGTGTCCAAAGTCCTTGACTTTTTAAAAATAAATGCTCATTTTCTTCTTCAATTAAGATTTCTTCCACCATCAATAAGAATGGAATATAAAGGGATTTATCTCAATCCCAGTTTGTCCCATTCCATGGGTTGCCTCTTTGTTTTTTTGACTGCTTCCTTTGCTGTGCAGAAGCTTTGGTGTCAAATTATGATTTCAGTGCCAATTTGAAATCTGTTTTCTATTAAAAGAGTGATAGTAACTCTAGTCTTTCATATTCATACTTTAAATCAATATGCTTCTATAATTGTATTATTCACTCAGCGGCCTTTTTAAGCACTGGTGATATTTCCAACATTGTGCCAGGGATAGAAAGATAAATAAATAAAACACAACCCATGTTCAGGAAGCGGGAAAATCTTGGAAATCTAAGAGAAGTATGTAATTCAAGGCGTCATGTCAATTAAGAAGATAAAATTTGACAGGAGAGGAAAAGATTTGCTTCCAAGGATATATGTGTAAATTGATGCACTTGTTATATTAAGGTTCAAGAGCTATTAATTTTTTAAGAGTGCTTCTAAGTAATTATCATACAATGGCATTTTAAAAAGTTAGCTAATGTATTCCACCGAAGATTTACCCCTCATTGAAATGGGCTAAGCTTTTGAGGAAGATTCCTTATTTTGTTGTTTGAGGAAAAACATTTTGTGTCTTAAAAAAAAAAAAAAAAAAAAAGAAGAAGAAGAAAATAAACACCCATCTAATGGCTAAAACTGCAAAGATCAATCATACTAAATGTTGGCAAAGATAAGGGGTAACTAGAATTCTCATACATTGATGGTGGGAAATTAAATTGGTAAAATCACTTTTGGAAAACAACTTGGCAGCTCCATACAAAGTTAATAGATTTCTATCCTGTGACCCAGCAATGCTTCTAAGTTCTTATCCTATAGAAAATAAAACATGTGTCCAAAGAAGACTTTGTATAAGAAAGTTCATAATCGCCCCAGACTGGAAATAACCCATGTGTTCATCAACAAGAGAATGTACAATCAAATTTTGGTATATTCATACAATGGATTTTGATGAAGTCCCAAAAGTTTATTTTCACTTGTTTCCTTTAACTTTGGAGACATATCTTGAAAGAAGTTGTTGTGGCTGATATCGAAGAGATTACTGCCTATGTTCTAGGATTCTGATGGATTCCTGTCTCACATTGAGATCTTTTATCCATTTCAAGTTTATCTTTGTGTACAGTGTAAGAAAATGGTCGAGTTTCATTCTTCTACATATAGCTGCCCAGTTTTCCCAGCACCATTTATTGAAGAGACTGTCTTTTTTCCACTGTATATTTTTTTCCTGTTTTGTCGAAGATTAATTGACCATAGAGTTGAGGATCCATATCTGGGCTCTCTACTCTGTTCCACTGGTCTATGTGTCTGTTTTTATGCCAGTACCATGCTGTCTTGGTGATCACAGCTTTGTAGTAAAGCTTGAAATCCGGTAACGTGATGCCCCCAGTTTTATTTTTGTTTTTCAACATTTCCTTAGTGATTCGGGGTCTCTTCTGATTCCATACAAATTTTTGGATTATTTACTCCAGCTCTTTGAAGAATACCGGTGGAATTTTGATCGGAATGGCATTAAAAGTATAGATTGCTCTAGGCAGTATAGACATTTTAACAATGTTTATTCTTCCAATCCAAGAACATGGAATGGTCTTCCATCTTTTTGTGTCTTCTTCGATTTCTTTCATGAGTGTTCTGCAGTTCCTTAAGTACAGATACAATGGAATACTAGTCAACAACAAAAAAAATGGGCAACTTGATACCTGTAACAACATAGGTGAACTCCAAAAATAGTATGCAGTGAGACAGAAGCTACATGCAAGAGAGAGAGAACATACTGAATGTCCTTTTATATGAAGTTCTAGAACAGACCAAACTAACGGAAGGTGATAGAAATCAGAACAGAGGTTACCTCTGGGGATGGCGTTGGGGGTGGGAAGAACTAAGAGTGACTGAGAAGAGGCAAGAGGAAATTTAGGGAGGAGCTGAAAATGTGCTAAACCTTGATGGGTTGGGTGTTACATGGGTGGCAGGCAGAATAATGGCCCCCAAGACATCCATGCTCCAATGATCCAAGCCTGTGATTACGTTTTCCTAAATGGCAAAAAAGGCTTCAGAAATGTGATTGACGTTAAGGGCCTTTGGATGGCGAGACTATATGGGTGGGCCCAATCTAATCATATAAGCAGAGAACCTTTCCTGGCTATGGTCAAAAAGACAGAATGGCAAGCAGAAGAAAGGGCAGAGAAATGTAACATTGCCAGCTTTCAAGATGGAGGAAGGGTTAAGATCCAAGGAATCTCTCTAGAGAATAGACAGGGAAAGTTAACAGATTCTCCTCCAGGGTCCCCAGAAAGGAACCCATCCTGATCAACACCTTGATTTTAGCCCAATAAGACCCATGCCAGACTTCTGACCTATAGAATTGTAAGATAATAAATTTGTCTTGCTTTAAGGTACTAAGTTTATGATAATTTGTTACAGGATCAACAGAATAGTAATACAGGGGCGCCTGGGTGGCTCAGTGGGTTAAGTCTCTGCTTTCGGCTCAGGTCATGATCTCAGGGTCCTGGCATCAAGTCCCACTTTAGGCTCTCTGCTCAGCAGGGAGCCTGCTTCCTCTCTGTCTCTCTGCCCATCTCTCTGCCTACTTGTGATCTCTCTCTCTGTCAAATAAATAAATAAAAATCTTTCAAAAAATAGAAAAGTAATACAAATATGCATGTGTCAAAACTCACAAAATATACATTTAAGATTTGCATATTTCACTGCAGGCAAATCACACCTTGCTGTGGGTTGAATTGCGCCTTCCCCCAAAGATATGTAAAAGTCCTAACTCAGCACATCAGAATGACCTTATTTAGAAGTAAGGTCATTGTCATTAGTGAAGATAAGTTCAGCCTAGTCGCTTTATAAAAAGAGGGGAAGACAGAGACTAGGAGTGAAAATGCCAGGTGATGCCAGACACAGAGATGGGAGAGAAGCAACCGCAAGCCAAGGAACCTAGGGATGTGGCCACCATAGGAATTGAGGAAGAAGCATCTAGTGTGTCTAGTGTGTCCCAGGGGAGAGAGCTTTTGGATTTCTGGCCTCCAAACCTGTGGGAGAACACATTTCTGTGGTTTTAAACCACTTCGTGGATGGTACTTTGTTATGAAAGTCCTAGGAAACTAATACATACCTCAATTTTCAAACAAAAGGAATCTGTGATAGGAAAAGGAAATACAATGTTACATACCCGGTTGAAGTCCTCTTCATAGTCTTCCCCAGTAAGTTTCCTCCCACTTTCCACAAAAGTAACCACTATCCTTACTTTCTTACCATTCCATTGCTTGTTTTTGTTTTGTTTTGTTTTTAAAGATTTTATTTATTCATTTGAGAGAGAGAGCACAAGCAGGGGGAGGAGCAGAGGAAGGAGCAGACTCTGCTGAGCAGGAAGCCCAACTTGGGGCTCCATCCCAGGACCCTGAGATCATGATCTGAGCCAAAGACAAATGCTTCATTGGCTGAACCACCCTGACGCCCCTCCATTGCTAGTTTTCATACATTTGTTATTTGTCTATAAATCATCCATATGTTGCGTGTCTTTAAGCTTTATATAAACAGAATCATAATGTACTTATTTCATAATTTTTTCTTTCAATCTTATGCTTGTCAGATGAGTTTATGTTATGTACTGCTTTACATTAATTTTCTTCACTGTATAGGGTAGAAGAAGAATAAATGAAACAAGATGGGATTGGGAGGGAGACAAACCATAAGTGACTCTTAATCTCACAAAACAAACTGAGGGTTGCCGGGGGGAGGGGGTTTGGGAGAAGGGGTTGGGATTATGGACATTGGGGAGGGCATGTGATTTGGTGAGTGCTGTGAAGTGTGTAAACTTGGTGATTCACAGACCTGTACCCCTGGGGATAAAAATATATGTTTATTAAAAATTTAAAAAAAAAAATTAAAAAAAAAATTTTCTTCACTGTATAGAATTATATTTTATGAAAAAAGGGTAATTTCTCTATCCATCATCTTATAAATGGACATTTAGGCTATCCCCCTCCTCCCATCATTATTACAAACATTGCTGCTATGAACATTTTTGAACACATGTCAATGTTTCTTAAGGATATACAGTTAAGAGAATTTCCAAGTCTTAAAAGACGTGTGTCCTTAACTTAGCAAGATAGTGCCAAGCGGCTCTCTGAAGTGATTGCCCTTACATACACTCACAACAGTAGTGTAAGAGTTCCTATTACTCATATCCTCATACCCTTGGCATTTCCAAGCAAAAGAGGTTTTACCTCAGAACAAATGAAGCTTAAATTTCAGAACCCTTCAATTGTTTGGGACCCTTCAAATCCCCATAGCAATTCATATTCCTTTATTTTCTTTCTTTAATTTTTTTATTGAGGAGAGGCAGATGGAGAGGAATCTGAAGTAGGCTCCGCCACACCCAGCATGAAGCCCAACAAGGGGCTTGATCCCATGACCCTGAGATCATGACCTGAGCCAAAATCAAGAGATGGACACCTAACTGACTGAGTCACTCAGGTGCCTCCCTATTCCAATGGTGGGGGGGAGACCTTTTAGATGTTTCACTGAATAGCACTTAATGTTATAGATTACTTTGTAATAGATAAATTTATCTTTATGATATTGAGCCCTCACATTCAAAAGATGTGCAGCTATAAATTTTTCTCAGGTTTTCCTTTGATTTCCAGTGATGTTTTGCAAGTTTCTCCCATAAAGTTTTTACATGTCTTTAGACAAAACTTATTCCTACTTGTCCTAATAGATTTGTTGCTATTATAATGTCCCTTCTTTCTTTACCTTTTTTATTTGGTTGTTGTTAGTATATAGGAATGCTTCTGATTCACCTTTGCTCAGCTTGTATCCTGTCACACTTGCAAAAATTTATTTAGTTCTAAAAATAAATCATTTTTAATCTGATCAATGGCTCTGAGGGTCCATCTTTATATGTACTGTTTTCCAATTCTTTCGGCAAACAAACCCAAGAACACATTTTGATCAATGCACAGTAGTTCCAAATAAATACTGCACATTTGTTAAAACAATCAAAAACAGTATCATATGCTCTAAACCATGCCCCATCTAATTCGATTACACAGCATCTGTTTGACCCAAGTTTAAAAATACAGGTGAGATTAATTCAGAAGAAACTCAGTGACTTACCAGATTCTTTCAGAATTGTGTTTTATCAAATACAATCCATTCACTTAAGTCTTGTTCAACCAGTTCTGTCATAGATTCATCTCAGTTGTCATCATTAAGACACTCCAAGGTCCCTGCTTGTATGGAGCTTTCATTCTAATGAGGGAGGCAACCATTACAAGTAGTGGCAAAAATACTAACCTTAAAATTATGATGCTATGTGAGAAAATTACAGGAAGCCGGGAGAGCACTGCACAAAAGATGCTCATTTAGATTGGGGAATTAAATGAGTTCTCTCCAAGAAAGTGGCATTGAAGCTAAGTAACGGGCAGGGAAAGAAGAGCTTTTAAGCAGAGGAAACAATGTCTAGAAGGAGCTGGAAAATTCTAGGGACTAAAAGACACCATTGTGACTGGAGTGGAGAAAACAATGGGGAGAGCAGGGCCAGACAACACTGGGGAGGTGAGCAGGGGAGTATCATCAAGACTTTGAAGACCTTTTACCTTAAGGATAATTATTAGCTCCACAAAGAGCTAGCAGGAAAAGATCACAACTGTGGGTAGCAAGGAGACCGAGAGGCCAGAGGCCATGCAAGGAGTGCTAATGGGGTTCTGTCAAGAGGCAGCGATGGTTTAAGCTAGGGAGGCACATAGAGGTGGAAAACATTGACTTTGTGACATATTTTGGAGGTTGATTCAACAGGCCTTAATGTTGATAGATTGTGCCGAAGTGAGGAGAGTGTTTGCAAGTGAAGAGTGTTTCCAACAGGTTTCTGACATGAGTACAGGGGGTGCTCTTTACTGGAAGGGAAAGAGGTAGAGATGAAGCCCACTGGGCAGGAAAGATCAGGATTTCAGCTTTAGATGTGTCAAGTTTGAGATGCCTCTGGGGGATGCATAGGATATGAGAGGATGGATAGGCATTAAATATGTGGGTCTCTAGGGTTGGAGTTAGAAATCAGAAAGTCACAGGAAGCTCCCTTCTAAATTGTCAGGTAGAACATCAGGGAGGTAATATATGCAGTTTCCTTTTTTTTTTTTTTTTTTTTAACTTCCACGTACACCTCTCTGTGCAAATCTCTGCAAACCAATGAAACACACACACACACACACACACACACACGAGCAGTGAGTGGTATAACCTCACAAGGAACTTGAGGAAGCTGTTGTCACCATCTCATCTACTGATTGGAGTCTCAAAGGTCAAGACCACACTGGAGTCTTTCTATTGTTGTAAAAGTTAATGAAAGTTAATTATTAAAGCTGACAGGTAATTTCCCCAATGCCTTACATAACCTACATATAGACACCCCTGTACATATGGATGCAATCAGAGCCTATAGGACTAAGTGGATGGACACTTCCGACAACGGGACTGCTTGACCTCAGAAATTTGCAGCTGGTGCTCAAGTCCCTCACTGAGCACGCACCAGGTAGGAAGCAAATTTACAATCATTTTGCTCAAACTTGTCTTCTAGTTCTTGCAAATGATATATTTTCTGATCCAAACCTACTTAAAAGTCAGGGTTGTGGGAGCAGGAATGAATGAGTCCACTACCAATAGATTAAAAATGTATGCCCAGAGCCCTAGTGATGTGAAGCAAATATTTGAGTAGACTTTGATTTGACCAAATAAATTGTTGTATGCATTGTTAAGCTCTAGATAGCCTCTTCAACAATGGAAGAGGTTTTTGCCTTAATTATTCACATAATTCCTTTAATTCTGGGCCCCAATCTGACTTTATAGGTAGACCATCTGTTCTGAAGTTTGGTCAATAAAGAAAGCTTTTAGGAAAGGTTTTTCTAGGAGGTAGAGTCATCTGTTAGAAGGTGTTGAGAAGGACCTTTCAGTCCAGAGGCGAGGGATTTATCTACAAGACATCCCAGAAAGTCCAAGAAGGGAAGGGTTGGGGGAAGAGAAAAGGGAAGAGAAAACAAGTAGAATGGAGAGTGAAAAAGGAAGAGAAAGAGGGAAGGAAATTGTAAAGTAGCAGAGTACCATATGTCACAAATAATGTACCATGCAGGGGTACTTATTTTGTGGATTTCTAGTCTTAACAAGATAAAATCTTTCCTTCTACAAAAAGTCAAGAAACGCTCACACAACAGTCTTTAAATATGCAAGTGAGAAACACTGTATTAAATCATTTGACTACATAATTCTCTTTTCCCAAGTAAAATTGCCATTCAGAGAAACAGTACAGTGATTGCCACATAAGGATCAGTCCTGTTGAGAAATTAGGAGGCAACTATTTGATTTCAGAGACAAGTCATTTACAGTGGTTAATACACAGCTCCTACTCAGTCTGGATAAATGGATGAGTATATAAATAAATCAGCCGGTGTATCAGTATCTACTAAATAGCTCATATTCAGCCAAGAAATGAAACAGTTCACAAAATGAGAAATGATATTTTCTTACTAGATTAAATAAGCAATAACTTAGTCCCATTTCTCTCCATAAGGAGGGTCTTTGGTTCTCCAAACAGAGAAAAGAAGAGCTTCCTCAATAAACCACTTCATTTCAAGGAGATTGAACTCCAGCCACCCAGGCTCTGGATTTTGTGTCTCTGATGCTGAAAGCAGGGACATAGGGGAGAGGCTCCATGTTCAAGGGCCTCAGCTGGAGCTCCCTTGGGGTTAGGACTAATCAACATAGCAGAAATGAGTGTGTTTCAGAATCACTCACAAGACCTGGTTTCTTGTTCTGGCTCTGTCACTTGCCAGCTTTGAGACTTGGAAAAGTCATGTATCTTCCCAGATCTTGATTTTGCCATCTGCACATTGGTGGTAATAAGGTCTGCCTTCCCTGCCTGCTTCATAGGACAAAAAAGCAAAAATACTTAGAAACCTACAAAACCTTTATAGAAAGTCCAGGGATCCTCTCTCTTCTTCCATAGCCTACTGGATCTGAAGCGCCTTGCTGTGGCTTATTTTCACATTTCTCTAACGATGTAGTCATTTGGCCAACAAAGTCTTCTGTTCCAGTTCGTGGGTCACTACCCTTTGAACATGACTTGCCCATTCCCTGCTGCTTTCCCAACATCTCTCCTGAACTGATCCGTTCTTTGAGGTCTAAGTCAAGACCTACAGTTCTTTCGTGAAACCTTCCTTGACTCCAACCCACATTCATGGCCCGTCTTCTTCCAATCTGTTATCTGTGACAATCACTTTGGACACCCCCCCCCCCCTGCATAAATGTAAACTTTGGAGTTTGGAGTACATCACTGACCACTTACAGCATTTGTTCACAGTCTAGTTTATTTAAACAACCTTTGGGGGCCGCAACTCTATGTTGTTTCCCATGTGAAGGGGAAAAAAATGATTAAGATTTGGCCCTGGTCCTTGGGAATCTGAGTCTTACTGGGGAGAGAAATCTGTGAACGAACAATGATGGCACAGTACACTATGGTACAGAAAGGCATACAAAGTATGTACAGGAAGGGAATGATTAACTCTTTCTCGGGGACTCCACGAAGGCTTTACCCACATCTTCTTATCTTATACACCTATGTTAGGGACAGAGTTCCTGACAAACAATAGGCCAATAAATGCTGCCTGAAGGAAAGAAGGAACCAACCAATGATCAGGGACAGCTGAGTATTTTTAAGGATGAATTGGAATTCACCAGGAGTCGAAAGAGAAGAACACGGATAAGAGAAACACCATTCTCGAAGACATGAAGATGGGCAACATGGAAGGGGGAGAAGTTGAGAAACTTGTGAGATGGGCCAGAGCTAATCCGTGAAAAGCCTTGCATGCCAAGCTGTGAAGCTTAGATAGGTGTGTGCTTTCAAATTATGTCAAAATAAACCTGTGAGAGTAGAAACCTGGTCATTCTGGGCAAATGCGGAGTAGACATGAAGTCACAGAAAAGTTGGTAGCACTGATGCTTTCAGACAGATCGTAGACTTCTGTCAGACAGCGTTGTAAATAGTCAATACACACGGTCAATATATACTCAGTCCTGAGGCCATTACCTCTGCAATTAAGGCTAAGAAGTCTCTTGACAACAGCCCTACAGGGAGGAAATGGCGTCCCCCTCTACCACTAGGTAAACAAAAGCTTGGAGGGCTTGCCCGTAGCAACACAGTTAAGCAGTGACCGGATCTCACTGTCAGATCTCACCCTTTCCTGCTGCACCTCCTAACTACATGAGGTTTGACTTGGTTTTTCAGCAGTATAACCAAAAATAATAATTGTGAATAAAAAGAATTGTCAACAACAACAATAATAATGTTTAGTGCCTGAACTAAGATTAAGCTAAAGCTAAGTTCCTAGAAGATGTTAAAAGACCTACCATAAGGGCAGCTGGCTGGCTTCGTTAGTGAAACATGTGACTCTGGATCTCAGGGTCGTGAGTTTGAGCCCCACATTGGATGTAGAGATTACTTACATAAATAAACTTTATTTTGGGAAGAAGATTTTATTTATTTCAGAAAGAGAGTGAGCATGAGAGGCAGGCAGAGGGAGAGAGAGAAGTAGGCTCCCTGCCGAGCAGGGAACCTGATGCGGGGCTCAATCCCAGGACCCAGAGATCATGACCTGAGCCAAAGGTAGGGCCAACCGACTGAGCTACATAGGTGTCCCCAATAAATAAACTTGAAAAAATAATAAAAGGAAATAAAGGACCACTATAAACTTACATAAATAAATTTTCTGAGTAAGCAATGCAAGACACATGTTATGTTCTTACCCACTATGGACACTGAACTAAAGTTGTATGAATTATCCCTATTATTTTGGCAAAAAAGGCATTTCAAACCTTTTCCTTTGAGCATCTTGCTTTGAGACTCTCTGAGGGAACTACTCCATGACCTTGGGAGCCCAACTCTGGTCCCATCATCTTTAATTGCTTCTATGTCACTTTATCTCCTCCCTTGATGGAAAGACTCTGGCTTCGCAAACGATCTGGAAGGGTTTATGACTTGCCCATAGCTTCCAAAAGATCATCACTAAAAAAAAAAAAAAAAAAAAAAAAAAAAAAAGGAAAAATGGGTTTTCGTGTTCTAAATGTTAATAGACCCATTGATTTCTCCCAAAGAAACAGCTCTAGGATCAGATTTATAATATAGCCTCCTTAATTACCCTGCTGTGTTTCAAGAATGGAACACAGAATCACAGCTTTAACTAGAAATCATTGGCTGCCCCTGCCCCTGACCCCTTGTAACCTCTCTTTATCAACATCAGAATGGATCCTCCTCCCTCCCAACCCATGTCAAGCCCAGTTACTCCTAATGGCCATTCGGGACTTCTCTGATTTGGATGCCGCCATCTCCCTGACTCCCTCCAGTCTGACACCAACCACAGTGTGGGGCTCTACACGCCCTCACTTTTGGGTTCATCTGTGGCTCCTGATTGGGGTCCCTCTTATGGTGCTTGCTGGAGAATGATTCAGCTTGTTCCCCCCCCAACCCCGTCCCTCCTCCCCTAAGTGTAGCTCTCAAGGTATACCTCTTTTCCCTGTCGTCTGAGGAGCAGTTTGTGACATAGGGCTGGCATCCTCTGGTTTCCCATGGACCGGCACAGGGCTATGGGATGGGGATCCTACCGAAGGACGGGATCGTTGGGGGCCCACCTTGAATCACGGTGGTGGGGGTATCTACTGCAGCTGGGGAGGGGCTGGGAAATGCTCCGCATACCTGCTTGCCTCCGGTTTCAAATTAGCACTAATAAACGAAAAATACCAGCATTGCTTAGGAGCACCTGGATTCAAATCGGCTGTTTCCTAGCAGATAGGGCAGCCCTCTGAGAGATGAGAACTCTAAATAGATAAAAACTGAGGCGTGAAATAAGTCAAGGCCCTTAGACACTTCTGCGTGGAGGAAGCAGGCAGCGTGGAGGTGCTGGGGTCACTGGAAGGCAGGCAGCGACACTCGGTGCCTGGCACTGGACTGGAGATGGGCGGAACGGGGTGCAGGGTGGGGTTCAGGGGTCACGCATATGACCATCCTTAACCACTAGAAATATCAAAGTTATTCATCAACCAGAATAGTTAAATTAAAAAAAAAAAAAAACCTGAACTTCAGAAAATCCCGGAATTAAATTTCTATTCAGAAAAAAAAAAAAAAAAAAGCAGAGAAAGACAAGTGTAAAATAACTAAACCCCAGGACCAAAGTAAGCAGATGTGTGTGTGCATATGAAAGCATGTCTATGTAGAGAGTTACATATGTCATAAAGGCCCAAAAAATTTAAAAGAGCACATCATTGAAAAAAAAAATAAAAGTGGAAATGTATACCAACGAGTTCTAAAAGCATTAGGAGAAAGAGGCCTGAGAGTAAATTTCAATCCCCAAAGACCCACTCGTGCCCAAAGAAACCCAGAGAAAAATCTAAGGCATGAAGATAAATCAGAACGTGGGAAGGCATATGTGAATATGGGTATCATATTTGAGACTGGACTTATGATTTCTAGGAACCGAGAAACATTTTTTCAAGAATTTCTGGGGGAAGGTAATTTGTTCAGGCAAAAAAAAAAAAAGAGAGAGAGAGAGAGATTAAGCCGATTGCTTTGAATTCCTAACTGACATAGATCATACTAAAGCATCCCAGAGATGAGGACATGGAGAAGGACATGAATTTAGGACTGTCTGGAGCCTCTGGGGGCCGAGGCACCACAGGGCTGGTTGACTCAGTGACTCACAATGTGTGCTGAGTGCGGACCGGGAGGCAGCAGCGTTGGGAACAAGGACTGCAGTAAGAGAACAAACCTAAAGTCTGGAATGTGACCCTCAAGGTCTCTTTCTCTAAGTTCTGTAAAGTTCTTGTGGGTTTTTTGGTTCTGTTTTGTTTAGAGAAAGAGAGAGAGAGGAGAGAGTGGTTGTGTGAGCCAGGGTTGGGTGAGGGAGGGGCTGTGGGGGAGGGGGGAGGGAGAGAGAAAGAGAGAGAGAATATTAAGCAGTCTCTGCTCCCAGAGACCCTGAAATCATGACCTGAGCCTAATCTCTAAGGAGTTAGACGCCAGGCGCCTCTGAAAAGATTTCTTAAGCTGCCCTGATTCCCGACCTTGAGCACTCCCCTTGTAGTCAGTGCTTAGGTGTGGAAGGAGGCATTTTCCAATGTTTTGCAGGATGGTAGGAGCCCAGGCCCTTGATCCAGAGGGAGGTATGATGGAACCCACTAAGAGCCAGCCAAGGTCATCCTCAGGGAAGGAAGCAAAGCAAAACAGAGTGATCTCTGCCATCACTGTCACTGGCAAAAAAAAAAAAAAAAAAATCAAACCATACCTTAGCAGAGTTTAAAAAAAAAATGAGTTTTTCTGAGCAACTCGGTGGAAAAATGAATAAAGCAACAAAATAGTGGAATCTCTTTTTTCTGTCCATGGCAGCATCTGACAAAGAAATGCACAGCGCTTAAGTCTTCTTCATCCTACGTTTGGCTAGGATGGATACCCCACAGGATGAAAGCTGTTCTTGAAAGACACCCTGGACAGCCTTTCCAAGAGATCTAAGGTGTCAAGAGTCATTGAACAGGGATTAGCTCTTAAGTGTTTTGTTGGTCATTGGCAAATAAGGACAAAAAAATCCATGCTAGGCATAGCAATGAGTAAGCCAAGCCCATTCAGCTTCATGAACATTCTTCTGACAATGAGGAGTATTGTATAGTTGGTGGGATTTGACACTTGGAACTGGGGTGGAGGAGTGAGTGAGGGGTTAGAGAAGAAGCAGTTTGTTGGGGTGAGAGGAAACTCAGAAAGAACAGAGGGGGTCTAACAGTTGTAACAAAGCCCAAGAACACCCCAAATGCTGGAGGTCAAACCAGAGGGTAGGGCAGAATCCCTCCACAGTGGTCGGAGAAGATCAGTAGAAAGGACTTTAGAGGGGAGGGATTTAGGTTGGGGAGAGAAATGGGTGGTCAAAGGTAGGACAGGTGGGACAAATTGAGGCCAGCATCTGATTTCTGGTGCTGACTTGAGCCCTGCAAACAGTCTGGAAATCCCTTGAGCTGTGAGAGAGGGCCATGTAACAAGGTACAACCCAGCTTGAGATCATTCGGTTAGTAACTGTGACTGAGGTCAGGGAACAAAACTCTGGGTATTGTGAGTAGTAATACAGAAACAAGGTTAGAGGGGAGAATGCTGACAGCTGGAATGATCTTCACTTACTGTTCCCAGAGGACAACAGAGAAGGTAAGTGTCATAGAAGAAACAACAAAGAAATCTGAAAGCAGAAGCTGTGCATTTGACACTTGACTCACTCTAGGTCCTGAGGAAAAGGTCTCAGATGTGTGTGTGTGTGTGTGTATGTGTGTGTGTGTGTGGCAGGCGGGTGCTATTATATTATCATTGTAAGAAGAGAACAATTTTAGAATTGCAAGGGCCTTTAAGAGCTGCGAGAACCAAATAGGTAATATGCATTAAAGGATTTTTTTGCAAAATTAATATCTTAAGCATAACAGCCACAGGACTGAGATAAGAACAAAAAAATGTAAACATCTGACCCAGGAAATGCAAATTGTTAGGATATGAACTATTATCACTTAGCGAAAGTCTGATGTTTTCAGGTGCAATGCTAGATACTTTGAAAACATTCCCATTTACTCTTCGTTAAAACCTTTTAACCTGAGTCTTATTAGCTCAATTACATGGACGAGGCTCAGAGAGGTTAAGCAAATTGCCCGAGATCTTGCCCGAGATCTTCTCTTTAAAAACATCTCCTCACTAAGTAACAAAATAAAACTTTGTGCAACAGTTCCCTCAGCTGTTCACTGGAAAGCTCTCCTAGAAACAATAGAAAAATAAGTGGACAGTCTCCTTGAATTTCACAAATTTCAAGCATTTCACGGAGCTTTCAAAAATTCAGCGGGGGAAACTGAACAGCGTTGACTGCATTGAAAGGGCAAGGAGTAGATTTTAAATGTAATCTGTCCCAGGACTTCGCCATAATCTTGGCAACATTTCTGAGAAAGAAACTAAAGTGAATTATTTTCTTGATGAGATCTCCTCTAACAAGTAAAAAAAAAAAAAAAAAAGCACTCACTGATGAGTAAACTGAGTCAACTTCTATTGCTTTTTGGTGATCTTTTAAGAATAAATAATAAAAGCCCTTGTTTACTTACCCAAAGGAGCAGTGTCCAGCTCCTTGGAGTAAAAAGTGATATCACTGTCTCAAAACACAATCTAGGTCCCTTAATCCTGCCTCTTTTGATCTCAAAAGGTGGTAACATTCAGTTCGGAGATCACTCATCTGTAAATTGCATCACATTATCTCCGAGTTATTTAAGAAGCATGCTCTGTTTGGTTTCAGGCATTTGAACCTGCTAAAGGCAAGAAGAAGGGTTTGCCACATAGTTCCAAAGGTCTTCCTCTTAACAAAGGCGTCAGAGAAAGCAAAATGATCGAACCCATTGGGAACCAGTACGTCGTAGCCAGGCCCGTGTATTCTGCAAATGCTTTCGGGGAGGAACATAAGAAGAAACAGAGACATCACAAGACCTTTCTGGATCATCTCAAAGGGTGTTGTAGGTAAGATATCTTTTAAGGTATTCGTATGAGGAATAAATGAAGCACGTTCTTCTAACTTTCCAAGCTCTCCTTTCTGGCATTAATGCATCACCTTCAGGGTCTTCTTATCTTTGATTTCCCAACCTCCTACTCCCTGCCAGGGCTGGAAAGGCAATCTCTCCAATGAACCCCATCTCAGCTCTCGACACAATCTCTCCATATCCGAACACTCAGAAATGAGGGCAGAGGAAAGTTCTCAACTGAAATGTTGTAAAAGTCAAGCTAAGGATGTCATATAAGCTCTACCATGGCTAAAGAAAATCAGCATTTTTCTTAAAAAAAAAAATCCTTTGGTAGTGACAGCGGTGGGGGGCACTCAATATAGGTAAGGAAGCGAGTGTCAGTGGGAAAGGTGGTGGTTCATTCTTGAATATAGTACCATCTTCACCAATTTTCCACTGAATTTAGGTGCCAAACTTACAACTGGATATGAATTAACTGAGTTGGGGATTTCAATGTTTTCAGCTGTTCCACACAGAAGGCCAAGAAGATTGCCCTGTCTTTGTTCCCCATAGCATCTTGGTTACCAACCTACCAGATAAAGGAATGGCTACTCAGTGACATTGTTTCTGGAATCAGCACAGGGCTGGTAGCTGTACTACAAGGTAACTTTTTTTGAGAGGTAATTGATATGTCCTCGAATTCATCCTTTTCATGTACAGAATTCAATGTTCTTTGATATATTCCCAAGGTTGTGCAATGATCACCATTACCTAATTCCAGAACATTTTTACCACCAGCACCATTCCCAAACCCTCCTGTCCAATTAGGAGTCACTTTCCATTATATCCATCCATCTCCCTGGCAATGACTTTCGGTCTCTATTGATTTGCCAATTCTGGGCATTTCATATAAAACAGAATCGCAGAAGATGTGGTGCTTTGTGTCTGGTTTCTTCCACTTGGCATCACGTTTTCAAGGTTCATCCATGTTGTAGCATGTGAGGGTAATTTACCTCTTTGCATGATGGGTAAAATTCTATGGTATGGCCAGACCACACTCTGTTGATCCATTTATCCGTTGATGGACATTTGTGTTGTTTTCTGTTGGGGGCTACTAGAAATAATGTTGTCATGAACACTTGTATACAAGTTCTCGTGCGAACCTATGTTTCATTTCTCTTGGGTATGTACCTAGCAGTGTGACTGCTGTTACATGGTCACCCACTAGCAACATATAAGTGTTCAAATTTCTTCATATCCTTGCAAACACTTGTTATTATCTGTCTTCTTTATGTTAGCCATCTTCATGAGTCTGAAACTGTGGTTTAGATTTTGATTTCCCTGATGACTAATGATGCTAAACATCTTTCTAGTTGCTACCTGGCAATCTGTATATCTGTGGAGAAATGAATCTTTTGCACATTTTAAAATTAGGTTCTTTTTCTTGTTGAGTTGTAAGTGTTCTTTATATATTCTGGATACTAGACCCTTATCCAAGATACAATTTTCAAGTCATTTCTCCCATTCTGTGGGTTGTCATTTCATTTTCTTGATAGTAATCTTTGAAACACACATTTTAAAATTTTGATGGATTTATTTGTTTTTAATTTGGTTGCTTAAACTGTAGGTGTCAGTTCTAAGAAACCATTGCCTCATCCAAAGTCACAAAGACTTACACCTATGTTTTATTCTAAGAGTGTTATGGTTTTAGCTCCTGCATTTACATCCTCGATCTATTTGCGTTAATAAAGTAACTGACTTTCAAGGTAAAATCTGAAATATTTGAAGACTTCGAGAAGGACTCTTAGGATTCCTTTGCCTGAAATAAGGACCCTGATGCTTCTGTATTTACAGGCTTAGCATTTGCTCTGCTGGTCACTGTCCCCCCAAGCTATGGATTATATGCAGCCTTTTTCCCAGTTCTGGTCTACTTTTTCTTGGGCACTTCAAAACACATATCTGTGGGTAAGTGAATTTGTGGGCTAATGAATGCTCACATGGCTTTTTCTTTATTAACTCCACTTGACACACTCTGTATTGATTCTAGTTCTGCATAATCCAGGAGTCATCGTTTCTTGTAAGAACTGGGACTGGGGAAGTCCCAGTGGGGAAGGAGGGGAGAACAGCCGGCAATCTCTTTATCCACCACTTTATGGTTGAAAGACACCTATGCTTTAGGGATCCCTATATTGATTATAGTGCATTGTCTGTTAATTAGGTCCATTTCCAGTTCTGAGTATGATGGTAGGAGCCGTCGTTGTGAAATTAACCCCATCGGAGAGTACAGCTGCTCTAGAAATCTCTAATAGCTCAATGAGCAATGATTCTTCAACAGACGAGTATAAGGTGATGGTGGCTGCCACGGTCACAGTCCTTTCTGGAATCATTCAGGTGAGTGCTTTCTTGTGTAATTGGCCCTCCCCTCCCCGTGCTGCTTGTCCTCACTGGTACACATCTTTCTGTTCTGTCTCCTTCCTGCCCACCCCGCCCCCACTCTTTTCTGGGCTTGCATTCCACTCTCAGTGGCCCATAGGAAAGGAGAGGGTCTCCTCACCCCAACCCGAAGCAGAGGAGCAGATCCACATTGCAAAGGTGAGGGAACACAGGTCTAGGGAGAAGGAAAAATAGGAAAAGGGAGGCACCAGTGGTGAGAAGTGAAATACCTAATTCAAGTCATAATGACACTGGTGTCTTTGGAACATTTTTTTTTTTTTTTCTGATTCCTCAGGGAATGTAATCTAGCTGGAAGGATTTGGGGTTAAGCACTTTGAACTGTCCATCTCAAAGACTTCAGGAAAGCTGAAGAGAATTATGGAGGGGCTAAAGCCTCCCTCCCAAGCCACACCCCCGACTCCACTGCTGGTGAATAGTGAATAGTGAGAATGGCATGGATTCCTCAAGAGGTTGGCTGAGTTTCTGATGAGTGATATTGGCTAAGACCATTCCTTAAAGAAAGAGAAAGTGAGTTTAAACAAGGACATTAGTGGTGTGCCCACCTGACAGACAACATGGCCAATTCTTTTCTGAATCTAGTGCCTTTGCATGTCTGCAGTTCCGGCTACACAGAGACACAAATGGAAAGGCAACCCGGGGACCCAAGGGAAGGAGACTCTGTCTGTGCATGTCATTGCAAAATACTGAGGCTTTGGGGGAATGAACAACTTTGATCCCCCACTAAACCCAAGCACTTCTGAGATTCTGTACACAGTCACATACCTCTTAGGAAAGTCAAACAACTTGTTTGAGGGTGTATGAATAGAGGTTCGCCATGAATGCCATAGCAGCCAGCAAGCCACTTAAAATTACATAGGAGGGGGTACCTGGGTGGCTCAGTGGGTTGGGCCTCTGCCTTTAGCTCTGGTCGTGGTCTTGGGGTCCTGGGATCGAGCCCCACATCAGGCTCTCTGCTCGGTGGGGAGCCTACTTCACCCTCTCTCTCTGTCTGCCTTTCTGCCTACTTGTGATCTCTCTCTCTCTGTTAAATAAATAAATAAATAAATAGAATCTTTTTCAAAGTTATATGGGAAAAGTTATGAGGGCTGGTGTTGGATAGGATTTAACTCTGAAAGGTATATGGGAATGTCTTCTAAAGATACAGCACCTTGAAGAGGAAGAAGTTTCTTGGGGTGGATGAGACTTACATGCTCCGTGAACGCTCTGTCACATTCTGCCTTGGGAGTTGAATGGGGGAAGGAGGGAGAGGGAGGAACCCAGAACCTGCGATGTTCTGGGAGGCAAGGGCACCTGCTTCTTCATTTACATACAGACGGAACCTTTACATTTTGGATCCTTCCCCCTGCTGGTTCTCTAGTTGCTGAGGTGCACCTGTAAGGCAGACTGCCAAAGGCCTTTGCCCTTCTCTTTCCAGTTGCTCATGGGGGTCCTGCGGGTCGGATTCTTGGTGATCTATTTATCAGAGTCCCTCATCAGTGGCTTCACCACAGCTGCTGCGGTGCACGTCCTGGTTTCTCAGCTCAAGTTCATGCTTCAGCTGACGGTCCCAGCACACACTGATCCATTTTCAATTTTCAAAGTAAGTAGTCCTTTGGCCTTGAACAATCGAAACACGTGATATTTACTATCCTGTTTCTGGGAGGCTTTCCTTTCATGACTTCCACGTGGGGTTTCCTGACCACTCCCGAGAATCCAACAGGTTGTGAAATTTAGTCACATTCAGAAAAAGTTAGGGGCCAAGGGAAGAACACTGAATATTGAACCGCATCTACCATCTATCTAGCTAACGTGAACAACGCAAATCAGGTACCACGTCCCTGAGATTTGACTCTGAAGTATTATTTAAAAGAAAAATAATCTAGGTTCATTATTACAGGCTTTAGTATTTTGTTCCACGATTTAAAAATCCCCCCCCCCCAAATCTTCTCTTGAAAGAAGTGTACTGAGTGATAGCATTTCTCTATGTCTAAAAAGCAGGTCTTGTTCTTTGAAAATGGAGGTGCTTCAGACACCTGTATGCATCCCTGTTTATAAAGCAAAAGGAAATTAACCAATATGTGACTAGGACAGTGTGCCTGGGGCTTAGTGATTCTCAGTTCTCTCTTTTTGTCCTGCTGAATCTCGCTGAAGTTTTGCCTGTTGTATCTGTCTTTGCCCAAAATTAGCTCTTAGTTCTGCTGATCTTTTCTATCATTCTTTTAGTCACGAATTCATGTATTTCCACTCTGATCTTTGTTATCACCTTCCTTTTATGAATTTTGGGCTTATTGGTGCTTCTGTCAAGACGGTCTTCGGAGCTGAGACAGAGTTTGCTCCGTATTGGAACCAGCCCTCTCTCACTCCCATCCAGAGCTACTCTAGAAGGGGAGTGTTCGAGGAGCAATTTGGGATCTAGTGTGGGCCTGCTTGAGCTCTCCGGATCCCATGGATATGGGATCCAACTGGCTATAAAAATTAAAACCATGCTCTGTGCACTATTAGCCAGGAAATGAGTTTCCAAAAGTAACACAGACAGTTAACTATAAATTGTGAAGGGCTTAAGCTTAAAAAAAAAAAAAAAAGGCCAGGAATTAAGGGATACATGCTAAGAAAACTATCGGGGAGCAGAGGGTATTCCCTGGATGGAGAAATGATGCTGATTATAAAATAATAACCCATAAGACCTAAGAGCAGAAGAGACAAGTTGTAAAACTGTGAAAAGTTACCAGGGAATTTTGACACCAGCCAAAGATATTCCCCACAAAAAGGCTACGAGCGTCCCTATACTAACAGACTGCCAGTGCTATGTTAACTTACTCATTCATGGTTAACTTGAGCAGAATAGGGAATCACTCTTCTACCCATGCCAGTCCTTCTTGCCTCAATTTTTTTTAATCTGTCTGGAAATAATCAAATATTGCATCCAAATTATACGTCAGTATAATGCTTGGGAAAGAAATGAAACAAATGAATAAAGAAACAAACAAAAAGTAGAATCAGAATGTATAAATACAGAGAACAAGCTGATGATTGCCAGAGGGGCTGGGAGTGGGGGTTTGGGCCAAGTGGGTGAAGGGGAGCAGGGGATTCGGTTGAGTTATAGAATGAGTATGTCCCAGGAACAAAGGCACAGCATAGGGAATATAGTAA
Organism: Mustela lutreola; assembly: GCF_030435805.1. Classification (NCBI taxonomy): domain Eukaryota; kingdom Metazoa; phylum Chordata; class Mammalia; order Carnivora; family Mustelidae; genus Mustela; species Mustela lutreola. The sequence continues at coordinate 112,125,615 of NC_081293.1, forward strand.
GAGAGATGTCAAATCATTCTATGGTACACCAGAAGCTAGCACTGTGTGTCAGCTGTACTCTAGTTAAAAAAAGATTACAAAAATAAAAATCAAAAGGATTCTTAAAAAGGAAGAAAAAATGTAGCACTTGGCTGTTTTTTGCTTTTATAATTTTAGGTACTGAATTCCGTATTCACGCAAATAGAGAAGACCAATATCGCAGACCTTGTGACCTCCTTGATTATCCTAGTGATTGTATTTGTGGTTAAAGAAATCAATCAGCGCTACAAAGCCAAACTTCCAGTGCCCATCCCAATTGAACTCATCATGGTAACTGATCATCTTAAGGCTTTCCTTCGTAATTCATTAGTCTCCTGTTTTTATGTTGAAAACCTTCAGGAGGTTTTAGTGGGGTGGATGCCTTCTCTGCCATTTCTCGGTGTCAAATTTAGTATGGTTTTCTCTTCATTCTGAATGAATGACTTCCTTTGTGATTTGGGGTTCATTCTCTCTGTGGGAGACGAGGACGGCGCAGAGAACAAGGCCTCAGAGAGGCTTGGCAGACCCATCAGAGCTGCGATTCTTAACCTCTGGTGGCTGAGGATAATTGTTGCAGAACTTTTTTTAAAAAAGAAGCAAAGCCAGGGCTGGAGATTCTGATCTAAGAAGACTGTGCGTGATCTCACATAATTCTAACTTGGGCAATTTGCAACTTTGCAGACTGTGATCGCAACAGGTGTGTCCTATGGCTTTGACTTCGAAAACAGGTTTAAGGTGGCTGTGGTTGGGGAGATGAAGAGAGGGTAAGTGTGTCTTTTATGGTGGCCTCTCCCAGCACTGACTAGACAGTGAGCAGTAAGTGGGAAGGACTGTGAGCCAAACGCATTCATCCGGCTCAGAACCCTCCCTCCCCCACGGGAGGATGAGGAAGGCGCTCTACTCTCCTTCTAGGAAGGAGCCACAAAGGCTCTGTGGTTCTTAATATCAGAAAGTCTGTCTTTGTGGAAGAACTCACCAACCAGATGAGCAAGGATTCACACAGAGGGAAAGTGTAGTGGTCAAAGTAAAAAAAAAAAAAAAAAAAAAAAGGCAAATCAAACCTGCTTCTCCTCCTAAAAAGGAACCAAATGAAACCAGATTTCCTTGCCCATCGATTACTATAAACAATGTGCAGTGTTTTGTTGGAGGTGACTAGAGCCAAGTTCTGACAGTTCAAACGAGACACAGAAGGAATATCCGTAGCCCATTGCTTGAGCGAACTGGATAGGCACACTCTGTCCTTCCTCGTGATCAAATTCAAAACAAGACTGGAGCAACCGTGAACACTGTGGAAGGATAGGAGGTCCCGTTCATACAAGGACTTTGAAAATGCATTTGATTGCATTGCCCTTATTGGGCTGAGAAGAGAGATCCAGTTTTGTGTTTTCTTCTCTCTGTCCTCTGACCAGAGCATCAATTTCTTCCAATTGGCTTACCAAGGACAGGCTATGTTCCTGTTTAAAACAAACAAAGACAAGACCCCCCCCCCACGCTGAAGGAGTAGTGGAGAATTCTAGGAATCAGCATATATATGCATTGTTGACTTTAAAATAACCAATTTTTCAAAAAAGGAAACACGTGCAAAAATATTTTTATCACCAGATAGTCATTTGTTACACTTAATGAACCTCAGGCACCATTTTTCCTTTAAAAGATTCTTGAGTAAGAATTCGTCTGAAACTGAAAGACTATTTCTGGGATTTCTCTCCACCTGTAACTTGCAAGTGATTACACTTTACTGTAAAGTCTTGGCAGACAGAAACTACTGAGACAGATAGACATAGATACGTACATACAAAATTAAAGAGGACCTTGCCAGAAAGGATTTGGGAAATAAAACTTAAACTTGAGATCAATGAGTTACAATCTTTGAGACTCTTCCTAGTAAATAAATCTTGAGTGTCAGCAGACCTCTATTCACAGTGTTTGCGGGCAGGGGAAGGAGTAACTCACATTTATTAATCATTACATTCCACAGAGAGGCCATGTAGCCTGGTAGGTAAGCTCGCCTGTCCTAGAGGCAGCGTACCTATGATTTACTTCTGAGTTCCTTTTTGATTTGGGGCAAATAACTACACTCTATGCCTCCATGTCCTTGGTTCTAAAAATGGGGCTAAAAGTAGTAGCTATTACATTGGATTCTTGTAAGGACTGAGTGTGTTCATACCTGTGACATGCGTGTTTAAGTGTCTGTCCCACAGGGAGTGTGGATCTAAATTAAGGATTTAGGATCCTTAATTTAGGATCTAAATTAAGTACTAGGCTCCTTATATTCTTTTTCCACTCCAAGTTTTTCTGGGTGATGATTGAGTGGGCATTTTTTTTTTTAAGATTTTATTTATTTGAGAGATACAGTGCACTCATGTGCAAGAAAGCACAAGCAGGGGGAGGGGGCAGAGGGAAAGGGAGAAGCAGGTCCCTGCTGAGCAAGGAGCCCAATATGGGGCTCGATCCCAGGACCCTGACATCACGACCTGATCTGAAGGCAGAGGCTTAACTGAGCCACCCAGGCACTCTGAGTGAGCATTTTAAATTTCTGGTGATCACTAATAGAATATAATTGGGAAATAATGACTATTAATTACTACTAATCTGCTGTTAAAAGTATGACACCTTGGAAGTGGTTTTGTGAACACACACGGAAAGTGTGTCATCGAGACAGTCAAGGAGACATGGAGGATGTATTCAGATTCCAGAGGGATCCCGATGATTATAGCTAATAACCACTTCACATCTCCTAGTGTGTAAATAGTATTCATGGCTATTATTTTATTTGGCACCGCCCCTCACAAAAATTATGATGAAGAGAAAACAAGTGTGGTATTCTCCCTTTACAAAGGAGGAAGCTGGCTCAGGGAGGGGAAGTAGCAGAGCCAGGAAACGAATCCCAGTTTTCAGACTGTAAATCTCCATCACTCCGCTCTGTCTCTGGTATTTAGAGGCTAGGACAAAAGAATAATAGCAGGCTTCTGGAGACTTCGGTATAAAAAGCAAATTTCAACTGCATTGTCAATTCGGGATATGTTTTTGGAAAAAAAAAAAAAAATTCCAGACTAACATTCTGATTCATGGCACCTCGTGGTACTTCTTCAAAATTAAGGCTGCAAATATGTGAACACGGTATTCATAAAACACGAACAGCAATGAAGAAAAAGTCAAATGGCTCCAATAAACTTACTTTGAATAAGATTTAGGTCAGACGCACATGTTGACAGGAAGGAACTGAGCATTTCAGTCAAGGGATGTTGACCCGGAGATACTCGGCCCTTTTATAACACAGTTAGCAAATATCATTTGACTGTTCTAAATCCATGAGGTACAAATGCAGAAGGATCTTCTCTGAATGTTTCCCTGACACTGTGTGACTATAAATGGTCTTCCCCGTCAGAGCCACGGTTGGCTCCAGCACTCCTGTGGGTCCCAGGGCAGAGTCCAAGGCCCATGTGTTTGCTGAGGGTTTTTCATGGAAGGTATTGTTATTGATGGAGGGAAGACTCTCTCGCTTTGCTTGTCTTTAATTGTGTTTGCTCAAAGACCTTCATCCATGGTAACTACTGGAGGGATTGTGGGTGATGCTTTTCAATCCCATGTAACAATACAAGTGGAATCTAAGACATTTTGCATGAGGCTTATCGGGATATAAGTGTACCTTCTAATGCGGCTATACTAGCAAAAATATCAGATGCACCGCTATTGTGGGACTGGGTTTGCATTCTGGTGTCAAATTCAGGCAGCTCTGCTTTTCAACAGTAAGATAACAGATTCGAAAGTTTGCAGCGGTGCTCAAAGCTTGCTGGTTGCACTCCAAAATGAGACCAAACTCAGCCTTGATGGCATTCCCTCATGGATTTGCCCAACAAATATTGACCACGTGATGTTCACCAAGAAGACTGCTGGGTCTTGGTCACAGAACGATGAAGTAGTCACAGTCCCTGCTCTGTGTCTGGGAGAGAGCTGTGGGGGAGGTGGGGTAAGGAAGGGAGGTATCCAGGGCTGGAGAAGCACAGAGAACTTCACCTACCCCTGACTTTGGTGGGGAGAGAAGACTTTCTAGAAGGAGGGATGGTGATGAGGAGAAAAGTTCAGGCAGAAGGAAGAGCAAATCAGAAGTTTCCAAGGTGAGAGTACAGATGATTTCTTTTTTTTTTTTTTTAAGATTTTATTTATTTATTTGACAGACAGAGATCACAAGTAGGCAGAGAGGCAGGCAGAGGAGGAAGCAGGCTCCCTGCCAAACAGAGAGCCCAATGCAGGGCTCGATCCCAGGACCCTGAGATCATGACCTGAGCCGAAGGCAGAGGCTTAACCCACTGAGCTCCCCAGGTGCCCCCCAGATGATGTCTTTGAGAAACAAACAAAAGCGTGGTATGGTTGGAGCCTCACTTCCGAGAATGATAGTGATTGAGCAGGAGTGGGGGTCGGGAAGGGATAGATCGGGAAGGAATCCCCTAAGGAATTTGGACTTTTCCTGAGGACAAGTGAGCCATTGAAGGCTGGTGATGCTCAGACTCGCCCCTTTTCCTTTCCAGATTTCAGCCTCCCGTCGCACCCGACACGCAGATTTTCCAAGAGACCATCGGGGACAGCTTCGGCATTGCCATCGTTGGCTTTGTGGTAGCCTTCTCCGTGGCCAGTGTCTACTCCCTCAAATACGATTATCCGATCGATGGCAATCAGGTAAGTTTACAACCTGGGCTGGGCCTCTTTAGGCAACTTCAAGTAATACTCTGTGGACATCGCACCATCGCAGTGCCATTTCTAAAAAAGATTCCTCTTTGTTCTCCTGCCAGGAGTTAATAGCCTTGGGACTGAGTAACATATTCAGTGGATCATTCAAAGGCTTTGCTGGGAGTACCGCCCTCTCCAGATCGGGGGTTCAGGAGAGCACTGGGGGCAAAACACAGGTAGTTGAGGGTCTTCAATGCAGGGGCCGTCCTGGCGTTGGGACCAACTGACGACTCCAAGCTGGGGGCGGGGGGGATGTCGATTTTGTAATGACAATCTTTTCATCTTTACAGATCGCTGGGATTCTCTCTGCTATCATCGTGCTGATTGTCATCTTAGCCCTTGGATTTCTTCTGGAACCACTACAAAAGGTAACGCTCATCTCTCTTTGGATTCTCTCTCTTTCTCAGCTTCGGGTGATGATGAATCAAGGACCCTGGCTCTTCCATTCTGGAAGTGCAAACTAGACAGGAAAATGCGAGCACTGCAAATTTTCGAGTACCCTTCCTGGCCCGTAGTCTGAGGCCAAAGTCTTCGGCAGCATTTTATGAATGCTAGGAACGCAAAAGCCCCAGCTCCCTTATCTGCTCCGCTCTCCGCATGTTTGTAAGCCCTGAAAATAATTAATGTTTAGACAGAAAGACGGCCAGGTGCTACAGCTTCTATGTGGATTGATGGAAGTGAAGATTCCCCTAGAGGCTGAGGTCATCGGGGCCTCTATCAAGTTCAGAGAGTGGTGCTACCAGCCGCACAACCCGTTCTCACGGATCCACCCTGCAGTTTCCAGGGTTTGGTCAGACTCCAAGACCAACACTCTCAGGTTGTAGGCTGCGGGGGCCCTCCACACAGACCTCACACCGTCACCCTCTTGCTCCTTGGTCCATCTCTCCTGAACTGTGGTTTTTGAGGGTTTGGGTTCATGCTTTGTAAATGGCTGCAACCCCCCAATTAAAGAAGTAACACTAGACCCTGGAAAACAAAGGATCTGTAGGAAACCAGACAACAGTAAATACCTTGTTTTTTGTGGAGGTGATGTAATTTTGAGGTGCTCCATGGAACATTGGCCCTTAAGTCCTGGAGACCTCCTTCTAATCCAGGTTCTGCCTCTTTTTCTCTGTGTGCTTTTAGGCAAATTACTGAACCTCTCTGAATCTCACATTCTCCATTTGTAAAAATAGGGAGGAAAACAGCACTTGCCTCACAGAGTTGCTGTGAAAACTAAATGAAATAATGCACATTAAGGACTTGCATGGGACAAGCACTTAATAAATGTAGCCATTATTGTTAGTATATTTATTGTATTGTTATTATTCTACAAACATTATATTATACTTCTTACTACAAAGGGCACAGAGATTGGACACAGCCCATAGTGTTTCTTGGCTGATATCTAGGCCTTTTCCCTTGCTGGTTGGTAGCTAGAAAGTGAATCTGGTCCCAGGTTTCCAGACTAACAGTGTGATCATCCTAAAGAGCCTCACTGGACAACTCTGTCTTCAAGCCATGCAGAGTACTCACTGCCAAGAATATGTGTTCTCTACAGTCTAGCCTACTACTTTCCAAAGGAACGGCATTGAAGGAATCATGGAGTCTCCAACAAAGAAATAGAATGTCTATCTCAGTAAAACTAAGTGCACGCGCAACCCCCCTATTAGAGAATTCTGCCCTATTGTGCTTCTTCCCAAGGGTACCCTTGGGCTCTACATTGCCCATGTTGACTTGGCCAACCTCAAGAAGTCATGCCAGTTAAAAACCTATTTCTGTCATGAATAAAGCACACCCCAGGACATTGTCCATGATGTGAGTCAAAGCCCCACTGACAAAGGATCCGTGTGATGAGTTCTACTTAGGCCATTGTATCTGTAGTATCTGTTTGACTGGAATAGCTAGTTTGCTTCTCTTTGTCATGTGAACTATGCAAAATAATCCACAAGAGGAGCTGGTGATAAATGAGTGCCGAATAAGCATCAACAGTTGTCAGCATCTTTTAAAAGATTTATTTATTTATTTGAGAGAGAGACACAAGTGGGAGGGACAGTAGGAGAGGGAGAAAGAGAACCTCAAGCCACTTCCTGCTGAGCGTGGAGCCTGACACCGGGCTCGATCCCAGGACCCAGATGTCAGGGCCTGAGCAGAAACCAGATGCTTAACCCACTGTGCCACCCAGCTGTCCCTGTTCTTATCATTTTATACCCATTTAATCCTTTACATCAAGTACAGTATGGAGACCTGATTCCTGATAAAAATTGTCCCTTTTCCTTTCTGTGGCTTCTCAGTGCTCTGTAATCTTTACTCTTTAAAGGGCTCTCTTGTGTCTGTATTGCAATGAAAAATTTTAAAAATTGTTTCTCTGGGGAATACTGACCAGGTGAGAAAAAAACGCCTGATGGAAAGAGAAGGGGTAATCCTCCTCGGCAGTGGGCACCTGACATGCTCTATCCTTGGGTCCCCCTACAGAGGGGCACAGCCTACAGTGTCTTGCGTACCCACCTCACCCACCCAGCACAGTGGGGACATCCTACAGTTGCTGCCATGCATGATCAGAACCAGGACAGGGACACTGGCACCGTACTGTCCACAGACCCTACTCAGTTTTCACGATTTTGTAACTGGCATTCATTTGCGAACTAACTAGTTCTAACCAGTTAACCAGTACTTAACTAGCAACTTCCTTTTCATTGTCACACTCAGTCTGGAGTCTGCTTGAGATTCTCTCCCTCTTTCTCTGCCCCTCTCACATGCACATGTTTTCTCTCTCTCAAATAAATAAATGAATGCTTTGTAAAAAAAAAAGTTGAATGCTGATCATCCTCAAAGGTTTGAATTATGATTCTGGGTACTGCAAGTTCCCCAAGTTTGGTTTTTTTTTTAAACAAAGAGCAACCCCTTCTTCCTACCTCCAATAAATAAACACACATTAGACTATCTCTGATTGGGAAAGTTTTATTTCAAGCATTGGTCTTAAGATCTGCCTGCCTCTGTCCCAAGGTACAGGCCAGTAAGTGCTTTCCTCTACCCAGAGCCCAGCACTGTCACCATGGTGGGGACAAATGCATCCCTGGGAATAGGTCAGAGTCTCAGGCCTGCTATGTCCTGTGGGGCACTAGACACCAGAAAAGGGGTGTGTTCTGGGCTTGGCTTGGAGGCCCTTTAAAGGACAGACTTATCTACAACCTTCACCCTTATTTCTGTATGACTTATTTATCTTCAAGTACATCTGCTGTTTGTGTTTTTTTGCAGTCTGTCCTGGCGGCATTAGCACTTGGGAACTTGAAAGGAATGCTGATGCAGTTCACAGAGATACGGAGACTCTGGAGGAAGGATAAGTATGATTGTGTGAGTAGAGGTGGTCGGTGGTATTTAAGAGACAGAGAAATCAGAACAATATGCTGATTTCGGACTCTATGCTGAGCAGAGAACCCAACTGGGGCTCTATCTCACGCCCCTGATGTCCCCGTTTGGAGTGGGGACCAAGAATCCAAGGCCGAACCAACCAACAATGCCACCCAGCTGCCCCTTCCCTTGCTATTTTTAAACTGCATACTCTAATGATCCTTCTTTGGGATTTTAATTTAAAAGGACAGGCCACTTGCAAGAAGGAGATGCTCCATGAAACCCTAGTGGGATATGGTTCCTTCGTTTTTCATTACATCGGATGTTTGTTTCCAAAGAATCTGCAACATCTTTAAATTCTGAACATCTCTTTTGGAAATACCCTATAAAGTCTCCCCCTGCTCTTGACATGCCTTGTGATGAGACGCAGAGTCCATAATTTTATCAGGATCAAAGTCTGGGGCATAAAAAGGTTGTTAACATATCCTATAGTACTTAACAAGCATAAAGTAATTAGCTGTACTTGGTTTACTCTTGTTCCTGGTAGATGATTGTTGGGGATTTTAACACCCTTTTGACATGCTGACATTCTTGTGCAGATAGTGGCCATTTTTTTTTAATTTTTTATTTTTTATAAACATATAATATATTTTTATCCCCAGGGATACAGGTCTGTGGATAGTGGCCATTTATTAAATCGGCAGGCCACCAGTAAGAAATTGGTAGAAGCGTCGTCAATTACTTTGCTGATTTTAACCAACAGCTGTTGGTTCTACAGTTTTAATTGTGCCATATAGACTCAGTTACTTCCTTCACTGGGTCAGGACACACTCTCGGGGAGCCTGGGTGGCTCAGTTGGCTGAGTGTCTGCCTTTGGCTTGGGTTGTGATCCCAGGGTCCTGGGATCGGGCTCCCTGCTCAGAGGTGAGTCTGCTTCTCCCTCTACTTGCTGCTCCCTGCTTGTTCCCTCTCTCTCTCAAATAAAGAAATAAAAATATTCAATTAAAAAAAAAAGAAATGATCTCTTGAGGCAGGTCGCTTGTTCTGCACACTTCCAGCCCCTGCTTTGGCTCTAGACGTTCATGCTTTCTCAAAGCTCTGGACCTAAGACACTGTGGTTGAGTCAGAGTAAATTGTAGTGCGTGTGTTGCCTTCTTTTTACAGCTAATTTGGATCATGACCTTCATCTTTGCCATTGTCCTGGGACTCGGTTTAGGCCTGGCAGCTAGCGTGGCATTTCAGCTTCTGACCATTGTGTTCAGGACCCAATTGTGAGTGTTCATCGTGCTCTGCCTCCATGCAGACTTGGACCTGCCTGTGGGAGGGGGTCAAACATCACAGTTTCAGGGGAAAGTAGTTTAGTTGACAGGCATGCCCATCTATCAAGACCGGCTGGTCCGTTGTTCCTCGTGTGGCTCCCCTCAAGGCCTGAAGGGCCATAGACATGTCCTGACCTCAGAGCTTCAGCCCAGATCTCACCAGCTATTGATCTGTCCCCTGCTTTGCCACCAATTCAGAGAAATCGTATGTACTGCAGAGTGTCTTTGCCCAGTGGAAACTGGAAGTCATTATCCTCTGAGCAAGTGTCAGGTCTTTGCCATAGTCTTGCCATAGTCTTGCCAGACATGGAAATGGGCTCCAGAGAAGACTGTGGAATTTTCCATGTCTAGTGGAGGGTTGTTCCTCTTTACAGGTTGCTGGATTGTTCTCCCATCTAAAAACGGGGCTGAGCTAGAGAACTTCTCAAAGGCCCCCATCATCCAAAAAATCCACAAAGACTAAGCATTCTTGATTCTTAACAACCAGTCCAAACATCTTCCTGATTCTTAAATCTCTGCCATAATGTCACCATTATAATGTCTCAGCCTATGTTGGATGGCATGGTGTGACAGAGAAATAGGCTTTTTGGTGGCTCAGGAGTTCTAGGACAGAAGGTGGGGTGGTTAATGTTAATCTCCGGCTGATGGAATATATTTATGTTGAAGTGTTCCTGCCTCCTCTGATTCCGTCATCTTTTCATTCATTTCTCGGGGACCCGTCCATCACAGAGACAGACCGAGTAGTTGTAGGCAAAACATTGTGCTTCTCCATGCCCTCATCTGTACAACTGGATGATTGTATCAATTTCACTGAATAACTAGGGTATTCTGAACCCAAAGAGCAAAAGCATATGGGAGCACTTTGTAAGCTTGATGGTGGTAAATGGAAGGCGTTGTTCTGGGAGAGGTAAAACAAGGTGTTTGCCCCCCAAGCTGTCCAATGACATGCTGATTCCCCAGCCTTTTACATTTTGAAAGTGAGCCTGCTCATGACCTTGATTTGCTAGGAGAAGTCGGTGTTAGCCTTACGGGCCTTACCCACGCTCACAAGTGATTCACTTGGTGTCGGTTTTCCCTACAGTCCAAAATGCAGCACTCTGGCTAATGTCGGAAGGAGCAACATCTACAAGAATAAGAAGGATTACTCGGACGTAAGGAAGATCTGTTTTTTACTTTGACTTGCTGACAGATAGTAATATGAGTCCTGTGGGCCTGTCTCATGTGACTTCTCTGCCTCACAGATGTACGAGCCAGAAGGGGTGAAGATCTTCAGGTGTCCGGCCCCCATCTACTTCGCAAATATTCATTTCTTTAAACAGAAACTTATTGATGCTGTAAGGTTTGAAGTTGTGACTTTTTTTTTTTGTTTTTTGGTAATTCCACCATATATCTAGGAATGAAATGTTTGCTCTGTAACCAGAGGGTGACTGATTTCACATATGTTGAAGTTGGATTGTGTTCATGTTTTTCTGTCCCGTGTTCCAGAGCAGGTGAAACTGCTTTATAAGGGGTCTATTAATATGTTGGGAAATAAGGCCCTTTAGGATAAGGTTCAAAGCAGAGTCACCTTTTTTTTTTTTTAAGATTTTATTTATTTATTTGACAGAGAGAGCGAGAGCACAAGAAGGGAGAGCAGTAGAGGGAGAGGGAGAAGCAGGCTCCCTGGGGCTCAATCCCAGGACCCTGGGATCATGACCTGAGCCAAAGGCAGATGCTTAACCACTGAGCCACCCAGGAGCCCCAATTTTTGAGTGTTAGTAACAGCACACAGGCTGAGCAGACCAAAGTCATTGACACAATGCCATCACTGTTGTTGTTTGAACCACTTCTACATTTTCTTACACATATTGTTATTATGTGCCCCAATCCCAACCCATCCCACTTAAAGTTATTAGAATTCTGTTACAGGATATTCAGCAGCATCCTATTCCACACTCTTGTAAGACAGCAATGGATTTTTCAGGTTGGCTTCAACCCGCTACGAATTCTACGCAAGCGCAACAAAGCTTTGAAAAAAATCCGGAAGCTGCAGAAGAAAGGCCTGTTGCAAGTGACACCCGTAAGTTTCTTTCTTTCTTTTTTTAATGGGAAAAATTATATTTTTGTATTTAACCACAAGTGAATTATCATTTCAACACGCACTGATTCCCGGAACCAACAAAACCTTAGCGCAGCGTAGACTGCATATACATCTGACAATTTGTGTGACCCAATTATATAGCATTTTAGCAAAAATCTTGTAGGCCTCCTTTGTTTTTCCTAAGGGCCTCTCAAGTCCAGTGAGGCTTTGATTATTTCCTAGGGATGAAACCAGTAAGTTTCTTGACCACATTTCTGGGTATTATAGCTAAAAACATGTAAAATGTATTTCAAGGTGTTGGTTCCATTCCTTTAAGTAAAATGCTAGATAAACCACATATGTCAGGTGTCGGTGTTGGTTTTTTTTTCCCAATGGCATCTTTGAGGATCTCCTTAAAACTTTTGTTTTCCTGGGAAAACGTTGCTTCCCCGAAGGAAAGGGCTTGAGCTGACTTTGACTGTGAGCTTCAGAAACTCACTGGGTATTTTTTTTTCCTTTTTTTTTTTTTTTAAGATTTTATTTATTTAACAGAGAGAGATCACAATTAGGCAGAGAGGCAGGCAGAGAGAGAGGAAGGGAAGCAGGCTCCCTGCTGAGCAGAGAGCCCGATGCGGGACTCGATCCCTGGACCCTGAGATCATGACCCGAGCCCAAGGCAGCGGCTTAACCCACTGAGCCACCCAGGCACCCCTCACTGGGTATTTTTGACACCGGCAATGTTTCTCTTGGTCAGAGCTATCAAGCGCACAATGTTTCTCTTGGTCAGAGCTATCAAGTGCATTTCTTGTCTTCTCTTGCAGAAAGGGTTCATATGCACCAATGATGGTTTTAAAGATTCTGACGACGAGCTGGACAACAATGAGATAGAAGAGCTGGACCAGCCAATCAACACCAGTGACCTGCCCTTCCAGATAGACTGGAATGCCCATCTTCCTCTCAACATGGTGGTCCCTCAAATCAGCTTGCATAGCCTTATTCTTGACTTTTCAGCGGTGTCATTTCTTGACATTTCTTCAATGAGGGGGCTCAAAACGGTAATTACTTTCTTTCTGAATGAACACAACTGATCAGTGGCCAAAGGTAAAAAGATAGAGTTGAAGAAAGATGGTTCTTTAGGTCATACACACTTACCCAGAAGCAAATCGTAATTTTAGGATAGTCCACACAGAGAGTGAGAGTTGGTGGGGTGCATTTACTGAGCTCTTTGAAAAAGCATTTCCCAGGAGGCTGGCATATAATTTTGAAGACAACCACACCCGTATTTCTAACATATGCTGAACTTGCCACTGCACAACTATGCCCATACTCCTATGAAATCCCAGCTCTGTAGGACCTGCAGATCCTGTGGGCACTGTATTGAAGTTGTCCTGAAATACAGAACATTTGGGATGATCTTGGACAAAAGTGGAATAGCAGATCCTTTTGTTTTGTCTTTATCCATTACAAACTGACGAATTTTCACTTTGCTATCCGAAACCTCTCACTCACCCCCCATCACTTCCACCCCCCCAAAAAAGGAGCTATGTGAAAGAATCGATGTCATATGTGATTTAAAAATAGGACTAAAAGCTTCAGGTTGTACTCTGTTTTCTTTCCATGGTTCTGTGAGCATTTCTAAAATAAACTGGTTTCCAACAGAGATACAGAGAGAGACTAAAGAAAATTTAAGACATTCCACATTTACCCCTCTTTTTCTGGGGTTTTCACAGACATCTGCCTACATGAGAACTGAGCTAAGATAAGGTCTATTAAATATGGGTGAACTGAATACAAAATTAGAAAACTGAATCGATTTTGTTTCCCTCAGACTTTAAAAAAAATCTTAATATTACAGAACCCTCAAAACTGCTTGCTTTTTCTTTTCTTTCAGTTGTTTTAGCTTTGGAGAAAACACACACACACACATACACACATAACACACACACACAATTTGTTTCTGGTCCCAACAGTATAGCACAAAGGACAGGGACTCTGCCTTATGTTTCTTTAAAGCCCTTATCCTTGGCTCAGTGCCTTGTAAAGGTTTGATGCTTACTGATGATTGACAGTGATTTTAATGATCATCTAAAATGATCATCAGTAACTCTTCTTATCTTATATGACCTCACTCACATCACCACTGGTATTCATTCTTAGCGTAGGACCTGGAAAACAAATCAAGATTCACTGGTGTTACTACATCCAGTCACTGTGGACAGGAATAATAAACAGGTTACAAGCCATGGGGTTTTGGGTTTTTCTACTTCTGTGCAGCAAGAAAACTCTGGTCAAGGTCATCCCATAAAGGAACTGGTTTTCAGATTAAATCAGAGCCCATCTTGCGAGTGGAAACAGAAGATTTCCCCATCACACTTCCCACAGGAATGATCATTTTTAACTTCTTTCTGAAGAGGAGAGTTCTTTCCTTTGGATTTATTTCCTTCCATCACAGAGCCTTGTTGTTAATTTTAGTGTCTCTTTATATGATTATCTCTTTTCAAAATGTAAAAGGTTCTCTAAGTAACACAATATCCATAAGTCATAATTATGATCATTTTATGTTTCTGACAAGTAAAACTGTTTCCTAAGGAAGATCTACTTTCTTTTTAACAGATTCTGCAAGAATTTATCAGGATCAATGTAGATGTGTATATTGTTGGAAGTGATGGTAAGTTGTTTTTATGTTCTGACAATCACTTCAGGCTCATGGCCAACTCTCAACATAGACGGCCTCTCCAAAGTATAGGTCTTGTTTATGATCTATTAATTATAATAACAATTTATATTAATATATACTAGTATATTAATATAGTAATTATATTATATATGACTTTATATGTATTCCCTTTATTAGGAAAATGGACTATAGTAAGTAACTGGTAGATAATAGGTCCAACAATCCAGAACCAGAGCATATCACTGGTCTATGAGCATATGTCCTATTTTGGCAGAATCCCAATTTTGTGTAAGCCATACTTGCTGCTCTAATCATTAGCCAAGGGAGATTAATTCACTAGGATTTTGCCTAAAGGAAAATGGGTTGATTTTCTTCTGAGAAGTACTAAAAGTTTTCCTCATTGGAATATTTTCCTTCTTATTAGGGCAATAAATGTTTTCTTTTATTAGAAAGGTATCCTTTTGTTCCAGAAAACACCATACTAATAGTACACTGGTATCGTACCATTGCGATCTCCAAACACCTTACCAAACAGCAATAAACTGCATGTTTGCAAACGGAAATTCAAATCTCCAGTCTCAAGAAGAGACCTGCAGCCGAACAATTACTTCTTCCTGTTATTCTTTCTTTCCCACCCTTCAGACGATTTCATTGAGAAGCTTGTACAGTGTGAATTTTTTGACGATGAAGTCAAGGACTCAATCTTCTTCTTAACAATCCATGATGCTGTCTTGCACATTTGGATGACAAAGGACTACAATGCTTCCAAGTTTAATGCCAGTCAGGTACCAGCTCTTTGGTGACTTTCACATTTATATAAAAACCATCTGTACTTCAGTTCCCCTTTCTTTTTCAACATTTTTTTAAATGTTCCTAACCCATGATTCTATTCTGGTTCTCTCAGGAAAAAGAAATGAAATTTGATTTTACCATAAATACAAATGGAGGATTACGTAATCGGGAATGTCAGGTAAGATTCTTCAACAAGGTTAGCTGACATCACAACAACAACAAAAAAGACTGAAAAGCAGTGAGGCCTCTTCCAGCAGGCTACAGAAAGTCCAGCCCTTGTTTGAGCCACTGGGCCTCTTCCCTAGAAAACAGAAGCAATGCCAGTGTTCATGGGACTTTGGGAGAAAAGAAACCCAGACCAGTACAAAAAAAAAAGATAGAAAATAGTGATACTAGGTCTCTATTAATGCAATATTGAGCATACAGAGAGATCTTTATGTTTTCAAAGTACTTACAACCAAGATGTTATTCTACTCTTATAACAATCCAGGAGGCAGAGAAAGTTTGGCTGTTTCCACTTACAGATGAATTAGTGATGGCGCTGAGAAGCTCATACTCACTTCCTGCTTCCCAGGTACATGGGCAAGTCCCCACGACAGAGCCTGGGCCAACAGTGAAAGTGAAGTTAAGCTCCTCTCCTTCCTTACTAGAAGGTGTCAAGTTCATTTAACTGGGTAGTTCTATTTCATTTTAGAACATTCATTTCTAGAATATTCAGTCCTTTAAGGGAAGGTCTCCAGTCTGGGAAAAGCAGAATCACAAATCAAATTAGGTATCTGCTACAGGTCAGGTACATGGCAGGTGTGTCACATTCATTATCTCATCCTTACAACAATATGTGAAGAAAATATCATTTCATAAATGAGGAAATTAGGGAAGGCTCAGAGAGCTTAACTAATTTGCCTAAGGTCACACACCAACCAAAGTGACAGCAACAGGATTTGAAACAAGATCTGTCTGATGCCAAGCCCTGGGCTCTATTCTCTATGGTACACTGGTTCTTGGTGAAAGACTCATGGAATTAGGGATCCTGAGAAAGAATCTAAAGATTGCTATCAAGTATGAGAGGTGGCTGATGGTATTTCTCTTATTTGAGAAAAGGTTTAAGAAGAAACCAAAAAAAAAAAAAAAAAAAAGGAATTTAGATTAGAAATGAAGATGTATCTAGAATAAGATAACCCTAGGTCCTTATTAAAACTTATGCCAAATAAGAAGAGTTCAATGAAAAAGCCATTCCAGAAGTTAGGCCTGAATGAGAGACATTCGTAGAAAGCACCAGTCATGTTTCCAGCCAGCCATGTTTTCCAGGGCTGGATTCTAGAGAAATCCACATGGGTCACCTTGCCTGAGCCCCCTCTAAGTAGAGCCTTACAAGAAATCCTCTCCCCAGTAGCTGGATTCAGAACTATCACCAAGTTGGAAAGGATAAAGCGTAGAAACAGAACGTATACCTAACGAGTCAAATCAAAGCTTCAGAACCAACCACCTAACAGAATGTAGTCGGGACCATCCTGTATCTGTCTCCACATATTAAAACAACAACAACAAAAATTTAACATGAACTCCTCACTACATTACTTAGAGAAAGACAAATCAGGCAACCAGCGGTGACCCACACATGGAAGCTGAATGTGCCCGGCCAGCACACAGAGCCCTTGGAGCTTGTGTGGCCACTGACACAGTTGTGAAGGGGGGTATTGCTACAACTGTTGTACTGTCATTTTGATTAAGTTAAATTAGGCCTTTGAAAGGTACCCTTACATCACAACATGGTATCACATGGGTCTCTGTTAACCAAGTAGCAGTGGAAGGTATGTGATCATTAAAATTCAAGACAAAAAATTTGTGGTTAGTTCTGGTAAATTCTAGGTCTTCATTTTAGCAAGATGGACCACATTTGCTGTAAGATCAGATTATTGAAAGGGACACATCTTCTAAGACCAGAACTTTTAAGAACCAGAACTTTCTATCTTCTTCCAGGTACCAGTTGAAACAAAATTTTAACCAAAATATAATTCAGATGGATCCTCACCTGTAATATAAAGAACAACTTTATACCCAGGAAGTTATTGATAAGTTCATACATTGTATGAAGAACACTTTTACTTGATGGAATTATGTTTCAAACTTTGGAACGAAATTGTTCTAGCATGGTACATTTTTCACATGTGTAGTATAAAATTATGTAAATACTCTTAATTTTGTATCTTATAGGTTTATCAGAAGAAGAAAATGTTTTGTTTATATGTATTTTTATAGCACTGACAGATTCCCATCTAGGTCATGACCTTCATGCATAGATTTTGCAGTGTATTTACAACACTGCTTTGACTCTTGTAATTTATAGTTCATATGAATTTATTTCCATTTTTAAAAATTCCATTGTGCAGTAGATATGTCTTGTTTTGTTAAATTTCTTGTTAGCTTTCAGAAATATGCCTGCTGTGGGTCCCCTCTGTAATGGCCTGGCTAAAAACCTGACACACGAGAATCATCTGAAACCTTGCAATGACACTTAACTTTGCCCAGAGTTCATGATTATCACTATAGCTTTTTAACACACCCAGCCACCTCCTACCCCAGTCTAAACACAATCCTTCCAACGCCATTATCTGTAACTGTAACTAGCTTTTAAGGCAAGTCCTTTCCTTCCACCTCTTAGTATGAGAATTGGATAAGCTAATGAAGATAGAAAATGAAAAAGCAAGAAGGTGGAAAGCAGAGAAAACATGATGGGTAACCAGCTCTTCCTGGTCTTAGAGGAAAGCGAAGATAGTAGGACAAAGACTGACTCTTCACTGCTGGTAATTTGGAACCCACAGGGCAGAGTGTCAGTTCTAGAGCTCAATTTACCTGGAGGATGAGATTCCACACACACGCTTCTCTTTTTTGCTGGCATTGTTCTTGATGCAAAGTTGTATTTATTTTATGTAAAAGATAAATTTGTAACTTTGTAAAAAATATCTTTGTCAATGAGAAAAGTCTCAATCCTTTTAAATCTCACCTCTAAAGCTTTACTGTCAAAGTACCCTTCTATAATCTATTAGTGTCTTTACTGAGTCTATTAGACTTAAAATCAGTGACAGTAAGGTAAAACAAAGGTTTATTTACATAGCTACTCTTAAAAATTAGAGTATAAGCACTCTTTGAAAAAACAGCTCTTAAATTTCTGAGTCATAGATACCTTACAGATCTTCATCCACCCCCACGGACTTTAGGGGACACACACACATACACTTTATATAGGATTTATATACCATGACTTTAACCCCATGAATGTCGAGTTAAGACCTCTTTGTAGAGGTCAGGGAGTGGAAATTGAGATCATAGGCCTGTTTTACTGATCATTTGGCTTGGGAATGGAGCAAAAGCCTGACATAGGATTATGGCTGATGTCTGCATCTTCCCAAATAAAGGGGCTCTTTATAAGCTTCTTGCTAATCAGTTTTTAACATGGAGCACTCCAAGCATTGCGCCTCCATTTCAATCTATTCAACTTTTAACATCTTAAGAGGTTCACTTATCCTCACACTTAAACGTTTTCTTCTCTTAGGCTTCTAAGATGGATATGTGGATATGCTTTTTGGGTAATGGGAACACATGGGGTTGGGCCTCTCCTTACCTAACTCAGAGCAAATGTTGAAAACTGGTACAAAAATCTGATCCCTTATTTAGGAAAAGGCCAAGAGATCATGTTGGAAGACAAAAAGAAAACTTACGTAAGTCAGAGCAAGCACTGAAGGGAAGAGCATATCCAGTGATGCAACTGGGAGATAGAGCAACTTGTGAAGAGACAGATACGGTACTGCAATTAAGGAAGGTTGCTGCTAATACATGCTGAGCAGTTTATCCTTAAAATTTTTCTAATGATTTAAGTATTTGATACACATTCTTGTCTAAATGCAGTACCTTACCATTTGGAAATGCAAATGAAATGTTCTTGACCATACACTGCATAAACTAGAACAGACCATAAGAATCTTTCATTCATTTTTCTGCCATGGTCACCTGCACATCAATCTACTGATCTTTTCCCCCAATCTGCTCCACCAGCATCTTTTATTGCCCCCACGAATGCCAACCCCATCCTTCCAGCTGCTTAGGTTGAAAAATCGGTCAGGAAATTCTATTGACTCTACTTTTAAGATCTGTCTAGAATCAATTCATTCAGGGCTCCTGGGTGGCTCAGTGGGTTAAAGCCTCTGCCTTTGGCTCAGGTCATGATCCCACGGTCCTGGGATCAAGCCCTGCATCAGGCTCTCTGCTCCACAGGGAGCCTGCTTCCTCCTCTCTCTCTGCCTGCCTCTCTGCCCACTTGTGATCTCTGTCTGTCAAATAAATAAATAAAAATTTAAAAAAAATTCTTTAGAATCAATTCATTCAGTTCTCAAAACGGACACCATAAGGTGGGTATTATGTTTGTCCCCATTTTTTTAGAAAAGCAAACTAAAGCAAGGCTCGAAGAGGGTAAGTAATTAGTCTGTTACAGAGTTGCCGGTAGCAGAGTCAGAGTTCAGCTTGGACAGTCCAACTCCAGAGCCAGGCTCTTCTTAATCATTAGGAAGCATCAACTCACTAAAGAAATTAACACCTGTCTAAAAACTGATCTAGCACAAGGCAGACTAAATTCAGGAACAATATAGACGCATTCTACGAATTTGTTCCAAAGTCACTAATTTCGTGTTCTACAATGAAAATGTACCCAGAGGGGCACCTAGGTGGCTCAGTCATTAAGGGTCTGCCTTCGGCTCAGGTCATGATCCTGAGATCCTGGGATCGAGCCCCACTTCGGGCTCCCTTCTCATCGGGAAACCTGCTTTTCCTTCTCCCACTCCTCCTGCTTGTGTTCCCTCTCTTGCTATTTCTCTGTCAAATAAATCAAACATTTTTTTAAAAGTGTACCCAGAAAAGCTATTAGGGAAACACATTATCAATGCCCAGAATCTAACAAACTTAATACTTCCTCGTTATGGCTGTATGTGTACGTATATTTTCATGATACATTTTTAAATTCCTTTGGGGGGGGGGCTAATATCCTTTGAAAAAGAATATAAGAAACCTTTGGAGAAAAATTTAGGAATGATTACCAAGAAAAATCTCTAGATGAGTTAGAATGTGAGCTCCTAAAGGGCAGTGACCATATCTATTTCATTCACCATTTTATACCCATATCATACATATACTGCTTAATTTATGCACATAAATTTATTACATTTTTATACATCATGTCCATTTATTACTTTATATATTCATCCTTCCACAAGTATGACCATCATCTTCTGTGTAAATTATTAAAACCTCTACTAGTCTCTCTTTACCTTCCTCATCTTTTCCAAACACAGAGCCAGAATAATCCTTCCAAAAAGAGCCAGATCATTCCATTCCTCAGAACTCCACGAAGGCTTCCCAGGTCAGAGTAAGGTCAAAGTTTACGATGGCCCAGAAAGCCTGTGATTTCCCCATTCCCTGTTATTACCTCTCTGACCTTCTCTTCCTGCTCGTCTCACTCATTCCAATCCAATCTCCTTACTGTTCCCCAAATATGCCAGATGCAGCCCCCACTTTGACCTTTACAGCCTGTTTGCTTAGAAAGTTCCACCCCATGATATCTACATGGCTAACTCTCATCTACTCCAGGGATTTTTTTTTTTTTTTATTTTGGGTGTAACCTCTACACCCAATGTGGAGCTCAAACTTACAACCCAGAAATCAAGAGTCGCATGCTCTACTAAGCTAGGCAGGCACCTGATTTAAAGAAATTTTTTTTTAAATTTTAAGTATTCCCATTTACTTCAAATTGTTGCTCAAATGTCTTCTCTTCAGTTCACTTAAAACTGCGAACCTCCCACTGCCGGATTATCCTTACTTTTCCTTTATCTCATAGAATTTTATCACACTTCCAACATGTTAGGTAATTTAATGAAATTTGTCAATCCTCTAGCTCTAAAGGCTTATGCACCCCAAGGGCTTAGCATATTGTCAAGCACATACTTGAATGAATGAATGAGTGAGTGAATGAATGAATGGTTTAGATCCCACATAATGGTAGGTGCTCAGTCTATGTTTATTATCAGTCATGAAATACATTTACCATGGATTAAGATGCTGAACCACAGCATGGAGCCTCTTTATAGTTGTCAGCTCTGCAACTAAACTGATTATAGATGGGTAATATACACCACAACTGTTAACAGTACTTAACCCCGAAAGGGCAATGTTCATTGGAAGGGGATCTATACCTTTATTTGTAGCATTAATGTGTTCTATTTTTCCCAAAAGATTTATTATTTAATTAAAATACCAATATTAAAACAAAAATTTAAAGGTTTGAAAGTAACGCTTAGGAAGAAAAGCAAAAGGGAGCAGTATTTTTCAATCTGAAGGCAGGCAAAAGGAGAGTAATTTTAAAGGTAGATTAACAGAAAGTGGGCTTAATGCAATATGAAAATTGGTGCATACAACTATGAGAATAGAAACAGGATATTCTGAGTCATAGAATAACATTTCAAAATACCAGATTTTTTTTAAGATTTTATTTTTTTAAGATTTTTTCATTTATTTATTTGACAGAGATCACAAGCAGGCAGAGAGGCAGGCAGAGAGAGGAGGAAGCAGGCTCTCTGCCGAGCAGAGAGCCCGATGTGGGGATAGATCCCAGGACCCTGGGATCATGACCTGAGCCAAAGGCAGAGGCTTTAACCCACTGAGCCACCCAGGTGCCCCCAAATACTAGATTTTTATCAAGACGTGGTCCTGCCCATGTGTGAGAACTAAACCCATGAGTATTCAATTCTGGGATTCTGTAATGCTTAAAAGATGGGAAAATTAAAACTTAACACTAAAATACTGCTTTAAGAATTGTCTTTAAAAAAAAAAAAAAAAAAAAAGAGTTCTCTTAACACTTTTCCCCTCAACAGAAAACTGAAGGGGCATGAATCAAAACAAAAATTGTTTGAAAATCCAAATGTTTTTATTAATATCAAGTATTTTCACTGGCTTACTTCTCTGTCCCCTCTAAGCGAAGTATATCCAATATTGCTTTATTAGATTGTGCATATACCGTAATAAGTAAATTCTACTTAGTTTCTAGGCCAAAATTTAACAGATTACAGTTACAAACCAGTGAAGAAAAATAAATCCACTTCGGTCAAAATATAGTATGTTTGAGTATGATTACATCAAACCTCAATTAACATCAATATTTGATGGCTAATCTAATAATTAGAAAAGTATACTTTTGTTCTAGGTACTTGTGATTTTTTTCCACGTACAGCTGACCCTTCAACAACAGGGGTCTGAACTGCGTGAGTCCGCTTCCTTATACACGAGGTTTTTTTCTATATGGTATAGTACTGTATTTTTCTCTTCTTCTATTAACTTTCTTGGTGACCTTCTTTCCCTAGCTCATTGTTAAGAATACAGTATATAATACATATAAGATGCTAAATATGTATCAACCGTGTATATAATCAGGCTATTATTAAAATTTGGGGGGAGTCAAAAGTTATACGTGGATTTGACTGTGCAGGGGGGCCAGCACCCCTAATTCCCACGTTGTTCAGGGTCAACTGTACTTATGATATAGGACTTTTTCAAAATGCTGAGATTGGACTACAGGACTTTTCCAGAAAGAGGTAGGACACTCTTCCCGTATGTTAGAACGAAGTCTACAGCAGCTCTGTATACCTCATTATAGTAAAGTTACTTAATGTGAGTTAAAAAATTATGTTCAGATTATCTTTTCCACTTATATTTTAGTGGTATCTAGTTAGTATTTACACAATAATTTTGAGCAAATGGTTTTTACAGGGCAAAATGGATATAGTTTCTCATGGTTTTTGCAACTGATAGTTCCCCAAATACTGTATTATACTGAGAACAAGCATGCCACTGAAGAAATATTAACATTCGACTTGCTGGGTTTCATCTCAAAAAAAGTGAATCTAATTTTACTGTAAAAGTTGTATCAACACATCAACACAGAAAACTTGGCATTCACCCAAATGTGTCATCATTAGGTAAAAATTCATCTAGGCAAAATAGTATTTATGCTTCCATTTTATTGTTTTTAAGAATTAAACTGCCACCTCAGTAGTCTTAAGAGCAATATAATGAAACATACATACATTTAATTTAGACTTATGTCCATCATAGCTTCAAAGGCTTCCCTGAAATAAGGCTGGGATTCACATCTTTTTCCTTAAGGAAAGAAACACTAACAGTAATTTTGTTATCCTTCTCCCCACCCGCCCTCATTCAAACAATAACTGGATGAATTCAAGTCTAACACCATTTAAAAATTTTGTCTGCTGCAACACATTCATCTGATCTGCCTCCCTGCATAACACATATTTTTTAAACCTAACTGAAAAGAAATCATTTTTAAAGTCTATGAGAATTCTCTTAAACATGTGGAAGTTTATCATGATACTAACTGTTTTGTCCAATACATAGGCTGAGTGGTTTCATACCACGTTCAGCTCTAGTGAATTTCAGTAAAAACAGGAGAGCTCCTTAGAGAAAGTTGAAAAGCTCTGAAGTGAATTTGGCTATTTTCTTATCACAAGAAACAAAGAATGGTATTGGGTTTTCAACAGTAATATTTTAACAGCTCCTAAACAGGGGCATGAAAAGGAATCAAGTTTGCACCAGTCCAAGTACCTACAGTAATATGATAGAAGCACTCACCACCACCATTTCACACTAGTTCATACTTCACTCCCACGCTTCTAGTAACAAGAATTTCTCACTACATCTATTGCATTAACACTGGACTCTCAAACTGCTAGATGTGAAAAATCACTCCATTAACTTAAAAAAAAAAAAGCATATTCATTATTTTCAGCTGGTCAAGGTTGAAATGATCATTGATATCATCTCTAACTTCAGCTCTAAATTCATAGATGCCTCTGCATCTGATGATCCAAGATGAGAAACTGTTTTCTGCTTGTATCTGACAGAATTAAATGGTAAATTAGCCATCAGTTCACCCTTTGTCAAAAAGAAGTGTTCTAAATTTATGCACTACAAACTAGTGATAAATGATATCTGCATACTACATTTTTCATGTTTATATTATGCACCATTTTAGGGGGGAGGAAATACTTCACAGGGGTTTATTCAAAGGATATAAAATAATATCCTAAGAGTATTGATTTATACATACGAGATCTGTATAAAACATTAAGTGGTCATCTTAGCTGGACTGTAACAAGCCCCTATAATGCAAAAGCTGACTCTAAAGGCACCTTATAAAGCTCTGAAATTCACAATTTAGTCATCACTTTTCTCCAATACAAAATCGTCTGGTGGTCTGCACTGTTGACTCCCTTTTAAAACGTTCCAAATTTTATAGTGCTTAACCAATGAAAGGAATAGGAAATAATTAACACTTTTAAAATTTCAAGTTAGAGAAAAAAACCTTATCACACAGTAATGAAACCTGAGCAACGCAAGTTTGTGATTACAAGAACGTCCTTCATTAATACAGTATTCCTTGATGGCATTCAAATTGTACTTTAAAACCCAATAGACAAGAACCCACTCAAAGCACAGATCAAACTCTACCAGGAAATGAGGAATTATACAAAGCCTATTCAGCCCTAAATATTTAAGTTTAAGACAATGAGCAGAGTAGAACACACTTCATCTAGATAACACAGTTTTAAACAGTTCTATAAAATAATGTTACTTAAGATTAGTAAATGTGGTGCATCATGTGATTCCCACCATTCGGTAGAAAGAATTAACGAGTAACAGTATCCCCCAATAGCTTGGAGCCTGTAGAGTCAATTGCTTTGGCCGTATCTTTCCAAATAACTACTAATGCCTTTTAATATTACGAACATAAATATGGAATTCCAATGTATTTTGGTGCTCCTGAGGCTGCCTAAAAACAAAAAGGCATCCAAGTGAAGTGCATTATATATTTAATATACCTCAAAATTTCAGTGCCTAAAATGTGAAATAATTCTCTACCATTTAACAGTCTGCCTTACAGTAAATTCTAGTAGATTTTTACTTTTAGGATTTTATTGTAACTTTGGGAAATTAGTGGTAAAACATATGGTTTTAAAAAACAGTATGTGGCTGCACTTAAATTCACATAAAAATAGCATTTTTACAACCATTTTGAAATTTTATCCTCTTACACAGGTTAACAAAATGTATCACAAGAAAAACTAAATGTTGGATTTAACAAAAGCCATATTTTTAGAAGTGGAACAATGAAAAATTCTTCTCAAATTTTTTACAAATGGTCACCTCTGGGTCAATTTACCACACTAGGGGAACAAAGTTGTTAAAACATAGCTGTGCTCAACTGAGCCACTCATCTGCACTACGGTATAGTACTTGAAGTCAATCCTAAGGTCAAGATTTAAAACCATTTTAAGAGACAAGACCCTAAATGTTTTGCGGTCACCTCAGTAAGAGGTACTCTTCCTTCCCCCAAACAGTCAAAGCTTAATTAAAAGATTGACTATACATAAGTTTTTGTTTTTCCTCATCATATCTTCAGTTCAAAGTACTATTAATCATTGGTAATACGGTCTATATCTTGTCTGATCTGGATGATGTGGTCCAGGAAGTGGGGTCTGAGAAGGCGGACCCTGCATTCGTGGAGGAGGAGGTGGCCCTCTCGGTGCAGGCCATATACCAGGACTCATTCCCCCTGGTTGTGTAAATGGAGGGCTCAGAGTTCCTTGATCTTCACTGAACTGGGGTAAAGAGTTAGGATTGTAATGGTGAGGAGGGGGTGCGGTTACAGGCGGACCACCATGCTGAGGTGGGGGAGGTCCTGGAGGAGGATGGTTCATATAAGGTGGCATCTGGGCAATAATATGTCCAGGGGGAGGGGTGATTGGTGGTGGAGCAGAGGTCATTGGTGGAGGTGGAGCTTGGCTATACACCAAGTGAGGAGTACCTGCAGCCTGGGGAGGATGTGGCATTGGATGGCTGATTGGTGGTGGAGGAGGTGGGGGTGGTGCGTAATGTTGCTGTGGAGGCATAATATGATGCGGGTGCGATACCACTGGTTGGCCCTGATATTCAGGATGGTGGTGAGCAGGTGCTGGGGCAGGAGGTGGTGGTTCTCTAGCACCTGAATTTGAGTCATCCTGAATAGGGACAGTTATTAGATTGCTGTGTTTTCTTGTTGAAATACGAAAGGTTTCCTGACTGACTGAGCGAGGTGGAGGTGGAGCCATGGACAGCTCTGCAGGAGGAGCACGGATGTCCTCGTGTGGCTGGGTATAGTGCTCGTGCGGCACGTGCTGCAAAGGGGGTGGTGGCATCATGATGTGCTGCTTTGGCGGGATATGGCTCATATGGTGCTTGTCTGGCGGCATTATAAAGCGATCGGGGATTTCGGCTGGCGGTGGGGCAATAGGAGGATGGACGCTTTCGAGCGAAGCACGGGTAACAGGTTTTCCAGCTCTCATGTGGCGGTGGTTGATATGAGCCTGTAAGTCCCTCTGAGACAAGTACGTTCTCTTGCACCCTTGAACAATGCTACACATGAAGAGAGAACCTCGCGTACACTGCTCGATTCGCTGCACAGGATCACTACAGCTAAATTAAAAAGGGGAAAAAAACGATTTACTGAAAGCAGACTATAAAAACAACGCACGTAACTTCACAGCTACGCCTGTTTCTAAAATCAGTTGTGGAAAACACTGCAGAAGTGCACGATTAAAAGCTATAGTTACTGTATGTGAACCTTTAATCTCTCCCACTCTGTGGTCTGTTCCCTATTAAGTGTCAGCTTTTCCACCAAACTCAGAACTCTTACTACAACAAAACATTACAAGTGCTCATCAAACAGAGTATGTTTTAAGAAAAGACCTAGTCTTAAACTATAAGAGACTCTTAATCTCACAAAACAAACTGAGGGTTGCCACAGGGTAAGGGGGTAGCTAGAGGGTGGTGGGGTTATAAACATAGGGGAAGGTACATGCTATGGTGAGTGCTGTGAAGTGCGTAAACTTGGCGATTCACAGACCTGTACCTCTGGGGCTAATAATACATTATATGTTTATAAAAAAATTTAAAAATTATATATATATTTTTAAAAAAAAGGAAAAGACCTAGTCTTCCTAAGACCTCAAATGATCTGGTTGTCTCAAACAACTCTATGCTTTGCATCCATTTGCAAAAATATGCAGAAGGGATAAACCGAAGATCTGTCATAGTCATGGAATCCAACCTTATTTAGTATTTACTGAACAGTAAGCACATGCTGAGCAAACAATATGACGTAGACGATGCTATGAGGACCACCCAAACGAGTATGATCACCCTACTCATCAGGGCTCCTAACATTCAAAACTGTCAACAACTTCAGTTCAAACCCTGACTTATCCAGAGTCTCTTAAGGAAGAATTACCAGACAATTTCACTACTAAAAGTATTACACACTCCCTTCTAAACTTTAAGCACTAAATTTAACTCATTCTTACTGACTCAGGGTCAAAATTATAACTCTTTTTCATTCACTGTATTTAATCCACACTTGCGTTTGGAGTTTTTTTCAAACAGGAAAAAAGGACTGAACCAGGTATCAGAAGAAGTAGGGTCAAGCATTGGCTCTGTAAACTTGGGAGAGGTTTTTTAATCTTTTTGTTTATTTCTTCATCTGCACCATGGGGTTTAAACATGCATTCTACCTGACTCACCATGGTTTTTTTAATCTACTTTGCCCTACTCAGAGAAAGATATTCTAGGATAAATAAAACAATGAACTAGTGATTCAGCACTACGTATGCACAGATACAAGCCACAATTGCAGAGTGTGTGTGCTGGGTCATCTGAGAAGAAATTAAATGGCTCTACACTCTTGAGTTTGAGTTGAGCCTACACTTCCATCCTTGCTGTCAGGCTGGCTGGCACTCCTTGAACCTAGTAGGTTTCCCATAAGTGGCCATTCGGCACAGTTCTTTTTTTGCTTCTAATCTGCTACAAACTTGGAAGTACCTCTACAGTAACAGGATGTAAGGCACTTTGTTTTGGGTGATGCTTAAAAGCAACAGTGTATGGTATTCATATTAGCTTGGATTTCCATTTCTTCACTTCCTGATTTGAGTCTGATAAGCCAAAGAGGCTTATGTTCTCTAATAGCTAAGGGCCAACCAATGAGGTGCTTACTAGGGAGTTACTCTTAATATCTCGAAGACTAAATTCCTTTTAACTATTAATATTAGAAGACTTAGTGAATCACCCTTTCTCTCTCAGTGATGCCAATCCTCCTACAACTGTCCATAATTCTGTTCTGAACCAATATTTCCAATCTTGGGCTAGCTTCTGACACAGGTCATAAAATCTCAGAAGCCTACAGTTGTTCCAAGGAAGTCTGTCACAAAGCTTTCTCAAGCCTTCTATCAATGGATAGAATTTATTCTGGATCTTTCAAGACCATCCCAAACTGGATCAATATCAACCAATACCTCTAGATCTTCTTTATAACTTGTCTGAGCTGATGCCATGATGGTGTCCTAAGATGTACTCGAGACATAAATAAGATTTGAAGGCAATAAATAAGAGCTTATACTTAACATAGCACTTATTATATACTAGGTACTATATATTCACATACTAGTTTAGTTCTAACAACACAGGGAGGTAGATACTATTATTAGCTCCATTTTACAGATGAAGAAACAACCTGTCACATAGCTAATAAGTGGCTGAATAGGGATATGAAGTCAGGAATTCTAATTCCAAAGTCTCTGGGCTCAATCACTGGTTGATACTACCTCAATAATGTGCCATCAGGGGAAAAAAAAACCAAACAAACAAAAAAACTCTTTTGATTTATAACACTAATTCTATGATGACAAATGTATTTGTTTTGGCCAATCTGAATTGACAGATAATAGCTTCCTAGCCCTATCCTAAGGGGAAGGCTAAGAGCTACTCTGGGCTCACCAAGAAAGATGAGCCATGTCTGCATACTTGATATCCTGCTGCTGATTTACATCATACCCTGACCTTTAACCTAGTTTACAATTCATCCCATCACAAGCTTTATTATTTAAAAATGTAATGATAATCTTACCCTGGACACATCTTATCTCCTTTTTTTTCATGTAAAATAGCACAGTCATAGCAAAAAACATGCTTGCATGGAATCTGTGAACAGAGACATATTAGTTAAGCACAATAGAATTTAAAATATTTCCATAAAAAAATAGACATAGAAGGCACTTGAGAACTATTCCTCAAAAACACCGTTTATTAAGTATTAGAATAAGTACTAGAAAAGCAACAGTTAACCTTTTTCAGTAACAAAGCAATAGAAACCTTGGCCCTTTCCCCAATAAATGTATACATATGCATCTGCTTACACTTTCTGGAAATATAAACACTATGAGTTTTATCCTGTGTTTCCTAGCATGTGAAGCTCCTAATGAAGCCCACACTATTCAAACCAATCTACAGATTTAATGCAATTTTTCACAGAATTAGAACAAAAAATCCTATAGTTTGTATGGAACCACAAAACTTTGAACAGCCAAAGTGTAATCTTGAGAAAGAACAAATCTGGAAGTATCACAATCCCAGCTGTCAAACTAAACTACAAAGCCGTAGTAATTGAAACAGGATGGTACTGGCACAAAACAGACAAATGAATGAAACAGAACTGAGCCCAGAAATAAACCCATGCTCATATGGTCAATTAATCTATGACAGAGGAAGCAAAAATACACAATGGGGGAAAATGCTGTCACTTCAATAAACGGTGATGAGAAACTGGACAGCCAAGAAAAGAATGAAACTGAACCACTTTCTTATACCATACACAAAAATAAACTCAAAATGGATTAAAAAACTACATGTTTGACATGAACCTGAATTCCTAAAAGAAAACACAGGCAGCAATTTTCTGGAAAGCAATCTTAGCAACATTTTTCTAGAGGTCTCTCCAGGCAAAGAAAACAAAAGCAGAAATAAATAACTGGGACTACAACAAACTAAAATGCTTTTGCACAGCAAAGGAAACCATCAACAAAACAAAAAGACAACCTGCGAAATGGGAGAAATTTGCAAGTAAGATATCCAATTAGGGGTTAATACCTAAAACACATAAAGAACTCATACAACTCAACACCAAAACAAACAAAAAACCAAACACCACTCAATAACCTGATTAAAAATGGGCAGAGGACCTAAATAAACATTTTTCCAAAGAAGAGAGATGGCCAATAGTCATGTGAAAAGAAGCTCAACATCACTAACCATCAGAGAAATGCAAATCAAAACCACAATGAAATACCATCTTAAAGGGGCGCCTGGGTGGCTCAGTGGGTTAAGCCGCTGCCTTCGGCTCAGGTCATGATCTCAGGGTCCTGGGATCGAGTCCCGCATCGGGCTCTCTGCTCAGCGGGGAGCCCGCTTCCCTCTCTCTCTCTCCCTGCCTCTCCGTCTACTTGTGATTTCTCTCTGTCAAATAAATAAAATCTTTAAAAAAAAAAAAAAATACCATCTTAAATCTGTCTGAATGGCTAGTATCAAAAGGACAAGAAAGAACATGCTGGTGAGAATGTGGGGAAAAAAGAACCCACACTTTCCACTGTTGGCACAGCCACTGTGGAAAACTGTATGGAAGTTTCTCAAAAAACTAGAACTTGAAGTACCATATGATCCAGTAATTCCACTTCTGGGAATTTACCTGAGGAAAACGAAAAACACTAATTCAAAAAGGCATATGCACCCTTATGTTTACTACAACATTATTTATAATATTCAAGATAGGGAAGCAACCCAAGTTGTCTAATGATAGATAAATGGATAAAGAAGATATAGTACATATACACAATGGAATATTTTAAAATTATAATAAAGCAATAAATAATATAGAAACAATAGTAAAATAAAATAATACAAATAAAAATATAATAATAAAAAATACACTCAAAGAATTAGATCTTGCATCTGCAACAATGTGGATCAACCCAGAGGGTGTCATGCTAAGTCAAGTTAGTTCAGAGAAAGACAGGGGCACATGAGTGGCTCTGTCGGTTAAATATCCGACTCTTGATTTTGGCTCAGGTCAAGATATAAGGGTCATGAGACTGAGCCCCACATCAAGCTCCGCACCCAGCAGGGAGTCTGCTTCTCTTCCTCTGCCCCCGCACCACCCCTCTTGCTCATGAGCACACACACTCTCTCTCCCTTTAAATAAATCTTTAAAAACAAAACAGAAAGACAAATACCATATGATTTCACTTACATGAAGAATGTAAAAAACAAAACAAATACAACAAAAAGAGAAACAGTCATAAATACAGAGAACACATTAGTGGTTGTGGCAAAATAGGTGAAGGTGATTAAGAGGTACAAACTTCCAGCTATGAAACAAACAAGTCACAGGAATGAAAAGCATCATGGTAAGCACAGTGTAATGTATGTAATTGTCAAACTACTATGTCGTACACCTGTAACTTATTTATTTATTTACTGAATGATTTTATTTACTTGACAGAGAGAGACACAGTGAGAGAAGGAATACAAGCAGGTGGAGTGGGAGAGGGAGAAGCAGGCTTCCTGCTGAGCAGGGAGTCCAATGCCAGGCTTAATCACAGGACCCTGGGATTATGACCTGAGCCGAAGGCAGACGCTTAACACTTAATGACTGAGCTACCCAGGTGCCCACGTGAAACTAATTTAACGTCAACTATACTTCAATTAAAAATAAAAATTTAAAAAAAAAAAATTTTTTTTTAAAAGCTCCCAAAGAATACTATAACCATGTTTTATCTTATCCTGTTCCTCCTGAAACTATTCCAATAGCATTTTTCTCTGACAGTTAATGAACCTATAAAACTCTAAAAATAAATCAAAAGGAAACAAAAGTGATGTTAAACCATTTTAAAATTCACAATCCATTACTGTTATTTAGTTATATTATACAGCAAAGCAAGGGAGTACAATTTATGCCCTCTACCAGCAGACATGTTACTGAGTTCAATTTTTTTTTTTCAAACACAAATGTGAAATTACCTTTTTTTAAGGGAGGATGTGTCAAAATTACTATAAAATTACAGCTGGGGGTTGTAACTGTTTTTAATGATTAGTCCAATTCTCCAAAATTCTAAATAGTATTAGTTTTACATTAAGTTATAACCATCAAAAATGAATTACTCTTTAAACAAGAAAAAAATTTTTCCTTAATGAACTGTAATAAATGTACACTAACAGGTATCAAACAGTCCAAAGAAGTAAGTTTTCAGAAGTCAGTTTCCTTAGTATTTTTCAACTAATTCAAGAATTTGTCAGTTAAATGCATGTTATCCCAAAATTTCCCTTAGCTATTTCATACTTATTTAAAAATGTCACAAACTTAGTCATTGAACCGTGATAAACCTACCTACTTAAATTTCAGAATCCTATCTCTACACAAATGTTTACGTTTACTAAAACATTTAATTTAGTAATACTTACCATTCGCCCATAGATTTTAATAGGCAATCCACATTTGTCACAGAAATGAACTGGTGTATCATCCTTTTCACCTAGGATGTTTATCTGTTGAAATGATATAATTAAAATTTCCTTTTTAAGCATTTCTAAAAATTATATTTATAATTTATGCAATTAATTGGTTAGTATTTATAAAAACTGTTAGAACCACTAAGGTTTTTTGGGTATAATTCCCATATATTCCATATCATTAGCTGTGCCACTGTTAGGGTTTTTTTTCTCTTAGTGTTTAAGGTTACTGATTTTACTTGACTTTACTGAAAATTACTTCAAATTATTTTTTAAAATAGTTGAAACAGGACATTAATGAACAC
This sequence comes from Mustela lutreola, assembly GCF_030435805.1. Taxonomy (NCBI): domain Eukaryota; kingdom Metazoa; phylum Chordata; class Mammalia; order Carnivora; family Mustelidae; genus Mustela; species Mustela lutreola. The sequence goes on from NC_081293.1 coordinate 112,158,330, forward strand.
ATCATTTGAGTGTTCTAAAAAGTGTAATAGCTGTAATAAAAGCTCAAACCATTCTTTAAGTATTCTGATTGTTTTTTATTGTTCTAATAAAATTTATTTTTAGTTATACCTGGAAGTCCCAAAAAAGGTGTCCAGGAAATCTTCTCTGATTTCCAAACAGTTCACCCCCTTTACAGTCATACCGTTCTTCTTCATTATAATCAAATCCTTCTGAGAAAAGAAAGTGTTAAAGATTAACTTTTCACAGCCTAAATTTCATTTTGGAAGTACATGCAACATGGCACCACAGACCTGTTCACCGAAAAGCCCATCTGACGCCTTTCAAAGCTCTTCTAAGGACAAGATAATCAAGACTAGTTTAAATTGAGTTTAAAATATCAGCTAGAAATGATCTTGGCAACCATCTAGTCCAATTCTCTTACTTCACATTTGAGAATATTGTAGTTTGGAGACCCATAATAACACACAGACTAGTGGTAGAGCCAGAAACAGACCTCTAGAAATCTTCACTCTCACTCAAGTGCTCTTATTAACTCAACAGACTATCCCTAACATAAAACTTCACTAATTACCATCATCACACTTGTTGCACAAACTTTATCACCACTTATTCTAATCTACCTACAAAAGTGGTATCATGTTACAAGTGGGTGATTTTTTCTTTTTAAAGATTTTATTTGTGGGCGCCTGGGTGGCTCAGTGGGTTAAGCCGCTGCCTTCGGTCATGATCTCAGGGTCCTGGGATCGAGTCCCGCATCGGGCTCTCTGCTCAGCAGGGAGCCTGCTTCCCTCTCTCTCTCTCTGCCTGCCTCTCCATCTACTTGTGATTTCTCTCTGTCAAATAAACAAATAAAATCTTTAAAAAAAAAAAAAAAGATTTTATTTGTTTATTTGACAGAGAGAGATCACAAGTAGGCAGAGAGGCAGACAGAGAGAGAGAGAGGGAAGCAGGACTGGATCCTAGTACCCTGAGATCATAACCTGAGCTGAAGGCAGAGGCTTAACCCACTGAGCCACCCAGGCACCCGCAAGTGGCTGATTTTATTGCAAAAGTATATAATGGAAACAAAGAATTCTTCACGTTTTCTTCTTACAACTTAAAATTAGGTATCCTCTCCTTTAGTCTTAAAACTGAGCCTGATTTCAGACATACCTCTCATCCTTTCAGTTAAAACCTCTCCCTGGTTTATCAACCAAACAGCAGAAGCCGTATCATATCTATTCACAAGGATCCTCCTCTACACTGCATATACCAATAAAGTTATAAAGATCAAATGGGCTCAATTTCTCTGACCCTGACTGTAATCTTCTCATCTCACACAAAAGAAGAGAAAATTAATGGCCAGTGTGATGGTAATTCTAGGTAGAATCCAATTACCTAAAGTAAAGCTGAGAAGACACATCTATCCCTCCAAAATGCCAGGCTTCTCAAGTCTCTTTTGGCCCTAGAACTGGTAAACAGAGTAGCCCAAGCACACAAGTTTTAACTTTACCCACATGGCTAAATTACAGCACCTGTTTATGGAGTGGTCCATGGACATACACACAAATACAGTGATGCAAGGATTCTTCAAAGCTGATCTAGATACTCAGTGCACTACTAATGATCTCCAATACAGAGTAGAGTTCAAAGAGTGTTCTTATAAAGTTACAAATAAGTGACCTTAAGTAAGTTTTATAAGGCCCATTTATACCTTATAAAAGCTGCTGTCATCGAAACTCAAAATAAGGAAAATCAATTTCTCTTATTTATCTAAAATGCAGAAAATTATTGCATAAAACAACAGACAAGAAAATGAGGAACATATAATCATTTTTCAAAGTAGTTCACCCTGTATTCCCATTCTTAAAATTACATGTATATTCATATAGGTATCATAACAGAACCCAAAACTCCTTATTTTGATAAATGCCTAGGAAAAGCACCAATCACTTATTATTTTTTTTACCCCAAATAAGTGAATCTAGAGTAGTCAAACATTATCTTCAGCCTCAGTTTGCTCTATTAAGAGAGAGGACGGTAACAATTCCTTATAGAAAGGGTGTGGGCTTGCGGGGTGAAGAGGAGAGGGAATGAAGGGATATTTGAGAGGAAAAAGATAGAAGGGGGTTGTAACTTTATTGCCTTGTTGGATTATTACAATAAGAATTTACTTGCATACTACTATGCAGTTTTTAGAAATTACTGAAAGAAACCAAAAGACCAAAGAGGGAGCACCCTAGGTTATGGATAGTGTGACTATTTTGATTCCAAAAAGATATCGAGATAGACTGTTGGAATAGAACAGAAAATCTAGAAACAGACATAAATACGTTTAGACCTTTAATGTATGATAATGATGGGATTCCTATTTGGCACAGATACGACAGATCATTCAACAGTTGGGACAAATAGCCAGCTATTTTAGAGAAAAAATAAATACAGCCAAACTCCACTTTATTTTTTTAGTAACCAAATATTTGTCCATAAATGTTTTAATGCCAGCTAACTTTTTCTGTAAAAGGCTAGATAGTGTGTATTTTAGGCTGTGTTGGCCTCTTGTAATCACTCAACTATGCTATTACAGTGTGAAAGAAGCCATGAACAGAACTTAAATGAACGGGCATGGCTGTGTTCCAATAAGACTTTACAAAAACTGGGCTGGATTTGGTCCACACGCCAGTCTGCTGACCCTGTACTGAAGAGTAAGATGGGAAAACTAATTCATGCTCATGAAATAGGGAAAAGGCCTTTCTAAGGATTTTATAAAACCCAGAAGTAATAACAGAAAAGACTGGATTGGTATCCGACTACACAGAATCTCCAAACTTCAATACAATAAAAATTGTATATAGAACATGTAAAAGACAAATAGTGAATGTACACAGTATATGACAAAGAGCCAATCTGTGCATTCACTGGGAAAGTCGTCATAAAAGCCAAATGGTAAAATAATTTATAAAGAACTCATAAAGAGAAAACTAAACAGAAAAAATTAAAGGATATGAACATGTAGATCCTTCACAAAAGAAATAATCAATACTATAAAAAGATATATATATACATATATATAACCCCACTCATAATTTAAAAATATATGTCAAAACAAAAATTTTAAAAGGTTAATAGTCCCAATATTGGTGCGTGGGAATTAAACTGATTTTTTTTTTGGCAAAGCTATTTGGCAATATTCATTAAATTCTAAAATGCACAGTATCTATCAAGTTATAAAATACCTAAATCATGCAAAATGTTAAATTTTAAATGTTAAACCAAGGATGCATGCTAAGCTATATGTACAAGAATATTTACTACAACATTGTTTTCAACAGCAAAAAAGTTAGAAAAATTATTAAATTATGACACATCCATTAAGAAAATATCTAAACCTATTTTCTTAAATGAGCACAACTGTACATCCTGATAAACTGCAAAACTTCAAATGCATCTTACATGCAAAAACGGCAGTTATACATTAAAAAGTTACTATAAAAAATTACTTTGGTGAAGTATTGTCAAGGGAGAGGAACAAATTTCACTTTCAATACTACGTTTTCGGCAACATTATTTAGTTTTTTCTTTTAACAACAGGTAGTATTACTTTTAATAACAAAAGAAAAAAAATCAAAAATATTATAAAGGAAGAGAAAAGTACATGCCAAAATGAGAAGTCAAACAGAAAGACTAAAATATGAAGACAGTAAGATAAAAAAGATCTTAAATAAATAAAGAAGAGCACATGGATTATTTGGTGGAATGAGACTTCCGGACTTCTCAACTTAAACAAATTACCTTCATCCCCAGGTGGAGCCTTTGCAGGCATCCTGTTTATAGTCCTTGGAGCTCGAGGTGCGGTTTTGGTTTTATTCCCTTGTTTGGAGATGAGCTTTATAGGAATGCGTCTTCGAACATCAAGACCACCCAACGATCCGGAACTATTAGTGCCTTGTAACTCATTATCTATGTCAGAAGAAAAAAAGTTGTGATTTCTTTCAGTTATCCTTTTCTGAAGGTTATTCTGACACAGGTATTAAAATTACATACCCAACATTATCAAGGGCTAAATATCTGGGCTCTGATTTTAAATATTATGTTATATAAGTTTAAACACTAATTTTCTCTGTACTGGATAAAACCTTAAAGCAATGCTTTTTGAGACACAGAACTCTAAAAAGTTGACAAAAGTTATAGAACCTCTCTCTGAAGTAGACAAAAATTTTCATGACTCCAGAAGAGTTCACAGAAAACATAAAACCCACAGGCCCAAGATAAGAATTTCTGTCTTTAACCAGAAGAGATTTTCTTAAAAGGAAACAAACAAAAAAAAAAAAGATAAGAAAAAAAAGAATAAGAGGAAGGAGAAGGAGGAGAAGAAAGAAACCATCCCTATTCTCCACCAAGCACACAAAACACTTAGTCTGTGAAGTGAATCTACATTAGGACAATCAAAACCAACACCAAACTAACACTGACAATGGCAAAATTAAATAAATAATGCATCTGAAAATGAGGTCAGTTTTAAGGAAGGTGATTATTTCCTTAAGTGTAAAATGGTTTTTCTAAAAATTATTCAAGAACAGCAAAAATTACTACACCATTTAATAGTAGAAATACTCAATAATGTATTTGTGCTATACCCTTCCTAGAGATAAAATACAAGTGTGTTATTGTGAACAGCATCATAATGGAAAGTTAGAGTTTAGGAGGATGCAAGGTTTCTGTGATTAAACTAGATCTAAACAAGGGACACTTTCTAAGTCCCTGCTTGTTATTAGCTAAGAAACAAATTAACTCATTTCTCATGAGTAATGGGAGCATTATTTCATAGAACTGACTCCATCTGAAGGTTGTCTCCCTTTTTTAAGTCTATGACAAAATATTACAATACAGAAAATATTCACCTTTACCTACTAAAGACACAAAGGGAAATGCCCTAAAATAGGAAATGCAAATAAAATAATTTTTAAAAATAGTAATGTTTTAAATGTGAAAATTACTGAACTGCCCCCACAGGAGATATTACCATCACGACTGATAGGCACATTGTTCACATCACATTCAGTAAAAGCCAAATTTGGAAAGTAACCTAGTACTAATGACCTCCAAGGCTAGTAGGATCAGACACATGTTAATTCACATCAATTTGCACTCTTCCTGAACAATATTTATTTAAGTTTTATTTATCTACAAATTCTCTATACCCTACATGGGACTCAACTTGCCAAACTCACAACCCTGAGATGAAGAGTCGCATGCTTTTCTGATCGAGCCAACCAGGTGCCCCTCTTTCTGAGCAATATTTAGAACAAAATTCAAGATACGTTCTTAACAATTAATTAAATATTTTCAGTCTACTTTCTATTATTACTTTTATAATAGCTAATCCTCAAAGAAAAAAATTCATGGAAAGGAATTACATGGTTAGCTAAACTCTTGACTTAGGATAAACCCAACTTGGTCAACTTTCAACACTTCACAAAATGTATTAACAAGTTGAATAATAGATTTCATCTGCTTCCATTCTAGTTATTTATGTAAAAGTACCTACAAGCAATGTAATAGCCAAAGGACAGACATGAATCAATTTTTTCTTATTCAAAAGGTATTCCTGATTTTTCAATAAAATAAAAAAGCAAGTTAATGTAGACAAATTTAACAGTTCAGTGTTGTCCTTCAGATATTAGAAGGACTCAATGGTTTAACCTAGAGGAATGACCAAAATACCCACACTTCATTATGGCAAATCCTTTTCCCACCATCCTGAACAGGTGTCACAACAGTAGCTTGCTTAGTCTCCCACAATTTTTAGGAAGTCCACTGCCCTTTAACACCTTGCCGCCTACCTCACAGATTGCAAGCCCATAAACAAAGTACAACATTTAAGAGTGACATCATTCTGCGTTTGTCTCTCTTTTCTTTTTAATTAAAAATCAGAAAATACAGCACAATTTCTTTTTGAATACGCCAACTAAAAATATAAAGCCCGTAACTACACAAATCCTTGGATATTATAGAGAAAATGAGAACTAAAGCTATCCCTGTCGTTTATTTTTCTTTTTTATTTTATAAAGATTTTCTTTTTAAGTATTCTCTACATCCGGGGAGGGGGCCTTGAATTTATAATGCCAGGACTGAGTCAGTCACATGCTCTACCGGCTGAACTGGCCAGGCACCTCTTTGAGGCCATTTAAGATGAATCCACTTTAAAAAGGAGTAACACTTTCATATTATAGTTTTTTTTATTTCATTTAGAATTTTATCCTGAAATAAAGGAACCAAGAAATATCTTACCAAATTTAGATTTCAGTTACAACCAAGAGCTGATTCTTAGAAGGACCAAAGAATGAATCAAGGTTAAATCATACTTTCCTGGAGTAGTTTTTCCTGGCAAAATTCTATTAGAACACTACAAGATAGCCTTCATTTTATGTTTGACTTTTCAGCGTAACCATAAATTCAGTCAATTTTGTGTATAATATTCAAGGGTATCCTCAATTTCCCCAAGACCCTCTCTTAATCCTTTGACGTTAAAATCTTTCTTTTAAGATGCCTACCTAATCATAATGTCTTCAATCAACTGGCATTTCCTCAACTTGCCAATGATTTCATTTGCGATTTAAACAATTACCAAATTCACACTTAAGAATCCCATGAAAACCTAAATCTTTTGCAAGGTTTATAACGAAGCAAGGAAAATGACTTAAAACAAAATTAAAAGAATAGAAAAAGATGTGGCTGGTTGGCCCAATCAGTAGAACGTGTGACTCTTGATCTAGGGGTTGTAAACTGGAGCCCCAGGTTGGGTGTAGAGCTTACTTAAAAATAAAATCTTAAAAAAAAAAAAAAGAATAGAAAAGGAGCAGCAGTGTTATCTGAGTAAGAACTAATTTTTTAGGTGGTCAACTCATTTGTGAATATTTTCATGTCAGGATGCCTCTTTCCTTTCTTAGGCAACATTTTAACCTAAAAACTAGGGATAACAAATACTCAGAGACATGCCCAGCCCTACTACAACTTCCCAACATAACATCCTCTAAACTGTGCAATGGGCTTGACCCCCAATTCCAGTAACAGGCTCTAATGATAACTGTTTTGCTAAAGCTGCATGTTTGCTACTCGAACACCAAGGTCCCAGAGTTTCAATTCTACAAAACTTCCAAATACTAGAGTTCCTTACATACAGCCTGGGTCTTGGCCCTCTTCTTCTCTGTATTCTCATTCAAGTGATCTCATCCATCCTCATTCCATAAAATATTAGCTATCTGGTCCTAAGTCTCAAATATGTATTTTCAACCCACATCTTTCCTCTCATCTCCACCTAACATCTTCCCTTGTATGTCCCAGTACACAGCTCATACTTAGCAGTCCAAAATCTCATTCCCAAGTTCCCAGGTCTCAGCTTTACCACTTAAAAAAAAAAAAAAAAAGTCTGTTTACTTTCCAAGTTTTCTCGAACTTAGTAACAGACACTACCTAGCTGTCAAACCAGACACCCTTGCAAAGCTCCTACTGAGTTCTACCATGAAAATATGGAATCTGCACATTTCCCTTTTCCCTAAACAAAGCCAACTTCACTAAGTTGAGCCTCTGTTCTTGTCTACTGCAATCACCGTTTCAACTGTCTATTTTCTATTATTCTTCCTTCCCTCTCTTATGCCATTCCGCATGAACAACCTATTGTCTTTTTAAAAGAACTTCTGTTTCTCCTGTACTCCTGTTCAATGGCTTCACATTGCACTTAAAACAGAATCAAATCTTTACCATGGCCTTCAAAGTCTTTTATGATCTGACCCCTGCTTTCCTTTCCAATCTCTTAGGTCCCTTTTCTTCTTGCTAAGCTGGAGCTGACTATCCTCTATTTTTCCTTCCTCAGAATCTTTGTATTTGCTAGAAATGCTTTCCTCCTAATTCCATGGATGGACTTTTCTCATGTATCAGATCTCAGCGTGTAAATACTACCTTTACAGAAAGACCCTCCCTGACCACTCTCTCTGAAGCTTCCTCTTATTTAGTCTTTACCACAGTTTTTTTCAAAGCACTCATCATGATCTGTAATGTTCACGTTTAAAAAAAAAACAAAAAAACTTGTCTATCTTGTCTTCCCCAACAGAATGTAATCTCCATGAGGTCAGGGACTTAGTCCGTCTAGTTTACAATTCCATCATTCCATCTCCAGGCATACAGGTATCTAGTGTATGTTGTGCTGACTAGCATTATTCACTAAATTTTATAGAGATATAATTTTATATCTATATGTACAAAATTAAGTAGGTATTTGATGATTGAGAGCATCCTAACCAATAGTTAATACAAAAAATATCCTTTTTTCCTATTTACGATTCAGCTGATAGAACTGTACGGAACACTAACTCCAAATGCACTCATTCAGTATCCAAAAACCACAAAGAAGGAAAAGCCAAACAACACATAACCAAAAGCGGAGTCATTCTTACTTGAAGAAAGAGATCAGAATATCTTGAATTTATGCTCTCCTTTGTAAACGCCCCCAAATGATGAGTAAGGACCACAGCCGGAGCGCGGGGCATGCTTTGGACTCAGGCAGAAAAAGCCGCTCCGAGTATGATTCCGAAAACCATATCCGACTCCCTTCTCCCACCTCTAGCCCATGAAAGACCGGAGAGACAATAACGACCCGCAGTGATCACCGCAGCACCCGCCCAAGGCTGGCTGAGACAGCAGGAAGTCTCCAACCCACTCCCGCGCATCGACTCCCAGCGTAATGAGCTTTCCCGACTGAGATTGGAATCTACCCGCCAGTCCCCAACACGTAGAGCAGAGCACCCGGGATGAAGAAAAAAAGCAGCAGCAGCAGCAGCAGCCAGGGCTCTCTCGTCCCCACGAGGCCCGCGCCGCCCACCGTCTGGGCTGGGAGCTCAGCAGAACCAGAGAAGCGGCTGTTGCCGGCACCGAGGCTGTAGGTACCACACCGGACGGTAGGCCGGGAAGCAGCAGGCCCTTGCCGGGCACGGAGAAGGGTCTGTAAGATTTCTTCCTCACCGCCACCCCCCACTCCTGTAGGGCGAGCGTATCCCCTCTCTGCCCGCTGGGCAACCAGTCCCAGGCCGGCCAAGGGGGCATGGAACCGGGACCCCCACTGCCTCCGCCTCCTTACCAGTGTGATCCATGATTCGGCTCGCGGGGCACAGTGGGAGCGGAAGTCAACCGCGCCGGAGTCGCAGGGAGCGCGTGCGCTCTACCTTCCGGAGCCCGGGAGGCGGAAGTGCGACCAAGTTGCCGCGGCTTTGGCCTCCCCGGGTTTCCTGCTCTCTTATCCACTACCCAACTCCGGTGAGGGAGTCAGGCATAGTTCGGGGAGAGGGGGACAAAGAGGTTAAGCAAAGAGCTTCCAAGTCCAGGTTGCTGAGCCTTCTCCTCGGGTGCTTCAAGAGAGAATAGCCTTTAGCTACCGAAGGGAGACACACGGAAGCAGGGAAGGGGGAGAGCAGTAGTAGCCGGAGGAATACGCTCGCGGCAGGTAAGGCGCCTGCCCGCCTCCGCAGAGCGTTGCCTTCTGGGACTTGTAGTGCGCTGGGCCCCCGGAGCCGGTCAGGCCCACTGCGCAGGCTCGGCCGTTGGGCTGGCCCCACCCCGGCGGGCGGAGTAACGGTTTGGAATCCCCCGGAGTGCGCGAGCGCTCGTCTCCTCCGCCCGGTGCAGGGAAAGTGTAAACACGCGCTCGGGAAGGCGTCCTCCAGTGGGAGGTTGCCCAGGGGATGGCTGGGCGGGGAGAGGACAGAAAGGCTCTTTGCTTATTGTCTCCAATTTGCTTTGTCCTGGCGAGCTCCGCAGACCCACGGCAGAGCCGACTTGGTATCAGCCCTGTTCCCACCGCTTGAGTTTCTAAGGGTGGAAACGCCAAACGCTCGCCCAGCGCTCGGGTTTCCTAGCCGGGAGCGCCCGGACCACCGAAGGGCGCGGGGGAGCCGCGGCTGCCCCTCGGCGGGGACGGCGGCAGGGAAGTGCGGAGCGGAGCCGGAGAGGGGGGTGCCCGCGCAGTGCGGCGGGGAGCGCGGCGGGGAGAGCGGCGGGGCCAGCGGCGGGGCCGGCCGGAAGGGAGAGGGTGAAAAGGAAAGGCCTAAAATGAGGAAGAGAGAGTCAGCACACGGGCAGTACCTAGTTCCAGTTCTTGGTCCCCGGGGGCTGTGGTTGCGGCTGCCTTCATCGTCCTCAGCCAAAACAAAGGAAAGTGCCACCGAGTGGTTCCTGGGGACCCTCAGTGCGGCCTCCACCTCGCCGACTCGGCTCATGTGTGTCCACTCCCTTCTCCAACCCTTCACACTTAGTGCTCGGGGATGAGTAGAAACGAGCACAATTAGGAGAAAACACGAGCTTGGGAGCCGAGGGATTTGGGTTCTATTCCTGTCGTCCCTTGGTGACATCATTACCCTGGCTTGTTCACGCTTTCAGTGCCAGAGTTCCTGGATCAATAGAGGGTTGTTGTTGTTATTAATATTGTTGTTATATTGCCCTCCTAATAGAGATGTTTTCGCGGTACTGAATTCTGGACACAGGGTGTGCAGCGGTGTGTTGTATCTAGAGTTATGCAGTAACAGCTTTGAGTCATAAAGATCAGACCTGTGTTCCCTGTTATCTGCTGAATGCTTTAGTGGGGTGGTGGTGTTTTTTTTTTTTTTTTTTTTTTTTTTTTTAAAGACTTCCCCGCTATATCTGAAGCGTTATAATCAAGTTTTTAGATAACAGTTAACAGCTGAGGATAATTGTGAATCAGAGGTACCCCCCTGCTTTTGTTGAAATGTACATTTCTGTATTAATGAGTAGTTTCCAAAAAAAAATTTTTTTTAAGATTTTATTTAAAATCTGACAGATCACAAGTAAGCAGAGCGGCAGGCAGAGGGAAGGGGTGGAAAGCAGGCTCCCTGCTGAGCAGAGAACCCGATGTGGGACTTGATGCCAGGACCCTGGGATCATGACCTGAGCCGAAGGTAGAGGCTTTAACCACTGACCCACCCAGATGCCCCTCCAAGATGTTTTCAATTGCTGAGCTTATTTTTTGTTTTGGAGGTTGGAGGAAGTTTGACCATACTTGACTGTTTCTCTAAATACCGTGCTAATATGATCAGGCATTTTTCACCCACTTGGGGTACAAAGGAAGATAGTTTTCACCTAGGAAGTCCTCTCTTTGTGGGGGGTTTTTTCCCCTCTCCTCCTATTTAGCCTGTCAGCCATACTTCAAATTAATGCAAATCCAGGTTCAAATTAGCCTCTGCCAGTGCTCATATTTAAAGAATTAGAATAAATAAGGCCCTTCAAACTATATTTTACATAATTTAGTCTGTAAATCAGAATTTGTGTCAGCACTTAATGGTGCATACAGTTATGAAAATTTACTGAGGGAAACTCACTTATTTTAGATTTCCTGTTGATAAAAATGTTAGACAAACATTTGTTGAATTATTTGTTTGACATCTGTTGCTTTCATGCACTGCTTATAGCATCTGTGTTCTGTATTCATTTCCCCTTAACTGTAGTTGCCTCACTTTATCAGGGCAGTAGCCGTGTGACAAATTAATGTCTTTACCTAAACTGATAAGTGAAAGTGTACATAGACTTTTATTGATTACTGCCCTTTGGTATCCATTGTTGTTGACCTGTGTGCTGTAATCACAATTTATTAAAAGTCAACATTCTCAGTACGCTCTACATGCCTTCTATGTAATAATCTATTATTATTGTTACTTAAACAACTTTTATAAAATGAAAATTAAAAATAAAATTAGCACAATTTAAAACAACAATAAAAAATTGACATTCATATAGATTTTACAGCTTGGTGCTGTCCTGAGGTTTATAAAAACCAAACAGCATAATAATGGGTGATCTAAAGCACTGAGGTGTGTATTTGCATCTTGCTGACAGACCCGTCTGCTGGCCCACGAATTATAAGCTAATGTTCTTTAAGATGTTTTAGTAACCTTCCATTTGCATAGCACTGTTTACACGAAGAGAAAAATAGGCTGGGTATCAGAGAGCTTGTTTGACTTGTGCTCTTTCTTGGTCCATGTTTGAGAATACTGAAAAATAAGGTATGATTGTACAGAACCCTGAAAAGTAAGATTCCAGAGTAACAGTTAAGAAAGAGCACATAGGGGTGCCTGGCTGGCTCAGTTGGTGAAGCATGTGACCTGGATCTCAGGGTCATGAGTTCAAGTCCTAGGAGCTTGTTTGCGACTCCAATACCAGGCCAGGACATCTCCCTAAGCTCTTTTGGTGGCATCACACTAAGCAGAAGGCAAGAACTGTATAAATAACAATCCCTACAAGGATCAGACTGGCAGCATTTATAGAAATAATTAAAAGCACATACAATTAAATTCTAAGTGTTTTGAGGGAATGCAGTGCTACACACATTCAGAGAAAATAATAAGCAGTAGGACTGAGGGGAGTTATGTAGACTTTATGAAGGGATTTTAGCCGAGCCTTGGTGAACAAACAGGATTTGGAAAGTAGGGGAGCAATGAAAGAGGCTTATCAAATAGGAGCAAGGGCCCAGACTGAGTATTGTAACTTACACAGAGGACAGTGATCAGCTTGACTTGCATTGTTAGTCCATGTCTGAGAGTACTGAAAAATAAAATTAAGGTATGATTCTACAGAAATTTGAAAAGTAAAATTCCAAAAAAACAGTTCAAAAAGAACACATGGGATGCCTGGGTGGCATAGCTGGTAAAGCATGTGACTCTTGATCTCAGGATCATGAGTTCAAGCCCCATATGTGGTGTGGAGTTTAATTTTAAGGGTTTTAATTACAGGGGCGCCTGGGTGGCTCAGTGGGTTAAGCCGCTGCCTTCGGCTCAGGTCGTGATCTCAGGGTCCTGGGATCGAGTCCCGCATCGGGCACTCTGCTCAGCAGGGAGCCTGCTTCCTCCTCTCTCTCTCTCTCTGCCTACTTGTGATCTCTCTCTGTCAAAAAAAAAAAAAAAAAAAAAAAAAAAATCTTAAAAAAAAAAGTTTTAATTACAAAAAAGTACATAAACAAAACCTAGCCTGATATATTATTCATATAAACAGCATAGTTCAGCAAGATATTTTTTTTTTTTAATGAGCAGAACTTCAGTTTGGAGCAGGGGGTGGTGGTGGGGAGTGAATCAATACTATTACCTAGGGCACCTGGGTGGCTCAGTCGGTTAAGCCTCTGCCTTTGGCTTAGGTCATGAGAAAGAGTATCAGCTTTGGAATCAGGAAGAATTGGATTTCAGTCTCAACTCTCCCTGTGTTACTTTGGATAATTACTTAAGGTCAGTATCTGTATCAGTGAAATGGGAATAATGATCATTTTTCTTGCAGAATTATTCTGAAGATGAAAGGAGATGACATGTAGGAAGGCTTCTCCTTACTTGCCAATAACAGGCAGGCCTTCTGTCAGTGTCCATTTCCTTCATTCCTCCTGGTAGTTACTGTCTCTTCAAAACATCCAGGCGCTGTCCTTCTCCTAAGATCTGACTCTCTACTTCATATTGTATCAACAGATTTATTTTATCTACCCCACAGGACCAGCTCCTTGAGGATAGGGTCCATTGGCCATCTATATTTGTGTCGTACACAGTATGTGTATTTGCGTACACAGTATGTGTACAAAATATTTGTTGACTTGAAGAATGTCATCAAAAATAGCATAGCCCTATCAAAACAAAAAGACACATTTTAAACTTCTGCCCACAAATGTGGCAGACAACTGGACAAAAGCTTACAGTATAAAATAATGATGATAGGCAGGCACTGGCCACTAGGATTGTAAAGAATTTGTGACAGCTTACACACCCATATTCAGAGTACACTGGATAAAATGAGCAGAGAACGGATAATGCCAGAAGACAGTGGGTCAGGTCTTCAAACAGGAAGAGACTCAAACAGCACTGTGTGGCCAAGATTCTCTTTGAATGAGGAAAAAACTGTGTCTACGAGTGTGTTTATACATATCTACATACACAGCCATGAAATCCAGCCAATTAGGTGGGAAATTCTAATTTAAAATTTAAGAAGGTGAATAGTTTTGGTAAATAATTTATAAAATTTAAGAAGGTGAATAGTTTTGGTAAATAATTTATTCAACCAGCATTTATTTGTGCCAGACACTCTTCCTTTTGTTTGAATGTATCTGTGAACAAAGCAAGTAACCTGCATTGGCTGCGTGAAACTGACTTTGTAGTGAAATAGAGCCAGTTTAAAAATGTAACTTCACTAATACTGAGCAACAGTGGAAATTGTTTTCTAGAATATGAATGTTACAAACCTGAACAAAATAAGTATAAGTAAACAGAAAGCTTGTGAGTACTAGTTTTTCATGAATTGTCTACTTTTACTGTCTAAAATTGAAAAGCAGTTAAAAATATTAGGCGTAACAACTCCAACTTGAAGAGGTTTTCATAATTTCTTTTCTTAACCTAGAAAGAGCTTTTAGAATGTTAACACCCCTCATGTTAAAGGAAAAAGTTTCCTACTTCTTGTTCTTTTGTTGTATTAATTTCAAGTAAAAGTCACTAAAATTAGAATATTTTCATTAAAAAGAGCATCTACCATAGAGTAGTCAAGGTCTAACATGAAACTGCTTCAGGTATTTTCAGTGAGGGGAATTTAGTGCAAGGAATTGATTATACAGGTAATGGAAAAGCAAGATGTCAAATATGACCGAGATAACCCGCTGATTGGTGTAAGAGTCAGAAGCCACTGAGCCCATTGGCTGAAGGGACAAAGGGATATAGAGTACCATATTATTGTTTTTAATACTTCTTTTTTTATTTGATTGAGAGAGAGAGCGCACAAGTTGGGGGAGCTGCAAAGGGAGAAAGAGAAACAGGCTCCCCGCTGAGCAGGGAGCCTGATGTGGGGCTCAATCCCAGGATCCCTGGATCATGACCTGAGCTGAGGGCAGACTCTTAACCCACTGAGCTATCCACGTGTCCCAAGAGTACCGTTTTATTTTTATAAAAGTATTGCTACCTATCTCTCCAGATAGATGTGTAGATAGCTGCATATGCTGTTTACCCAGTATTAATACTAATTATTTATGGATAGACTGATTTTGAGTGATTCTTACAACTTTGTATTTTTCTGTACTGTTTAAGTTGGATTTTTAAAATTATTCATCCACATATTTTGATGAGCGGAACCACCAGTGAATATCAATTTAAAACTGTGGTAAATTTAGGCAGAGTTCTAGAATCATGAATATATAGTGTTTTCTAGTACTATTACCAATTAACAATATGTTGATTTCTGCAACAGATAAACTTTCTGATTGCACTCAGTTAAGAAGTTTAAATTAAACATGAGGCCAGTTAATTATGCCTTGTGTTTTGGTAACAGCATTTTCCCCATTTCCTTGATAAATATTTTTTTATATCTCAAAGAGTTCATATGATCACAATATCATTACGTTGTTTCTTCAAAAAGTCAATGTCATGAGGGGAAAATGTTTTGGAGGACTTTTCTACATTAATAAGACTAAAGAACTATACCAAATAAATGTAATGCTTAAAGCTTCATTTGATCCAAATTCAGAGGGAAAGAGCTACAAAAGCTACTGGAGAAATTTTAATCTGAATTGGCTAAAATATGATATAAGGGAATTGCTTTCTTAAGAGTAATAATGCTACTTTGATTAAGAGATGCATGCTGACAGGGTAGAAGACCATGATGTCCATAAGAGACTTTGAACAACAAATAGACAGAGAGGTATATAGACAGAGAAGGCAAATATGGCAATTAATGATGTAGGCAGTGGTGTACTGTTGTTTTCTTCTTTCAACTTTTCAGGTGCTTAAAATAATAAAAAGTTGGGGGAAAAAACTAGACAGACTCATTTGCAATAAAAATAAATGGCAAAGAAATTAAAATCATATTTGATGTTATGCACTGAATGTTTGTGTCCCCCACACCAAATTCACATGAGGAAACCCTGACCCCCTAGTGTGGTGGTGTTTGGAGGTAGAGCTTTTGGGAGGTAATTAAGGGTAGATGAGGTCATGACGATGGGCCCCTCATGATGGGATTGGTATCCTTGTAAGAAGAGTCACCAGAGAACATGTTTCTCGCTTCACCAAAGGTCCTGTGAGCGCACAGTGAGAAGCCAGGAGAGCGCTCTCACCAGAGCCTGACGGTGCTGCCACCCAGTTCTCAGACTTCTAGCTTCTGGAACAGCGAGGAAATAGATTTCTGCTGTGTGAGCACCCCGGCGACAAGATTCTGTTACGGCAGCCCGAGCTAACTCACACAGATTCTGGTATCAGGAAGTGGGTCCTGCTCTATCAAATACCTAAATATGGGAGAAGTCTGAGGTACACACAAGGCATATGGACATAAAGGGCGATTCTGGTGAGGTCGCAGACAACAGCGTATTACTGGAGGAGACTGGAGGAAGGGCGGTCCTTACGTAAAGTGAGATTTGGCTAGACTTGCTTTAAGGTTTTGGGGAAGTTAGAACTTGAAAGTGACACAACTGGATTAGGAGATTTCCAAGCAACTGAGAGAGGAGCAGTTCAGCTCCTCCTGACTGCTCACAGGGAAAGGCAAAATGAGAGAGGCGAAGCGGCAGTGAAGCAAAGAGGAACCAGAATGTGAAGATTTGGGAAATTCTCAGCCTATCCCTCTTGCACAAAATGCGAAGGCTTGTTTGGGACGCCTGCGTGGCTCTGTTAGTTAAGTGTCTGGCTTTGGCTCAGGTCATGATCTCAGGGTCCTGGGATCGAATTCCACGTAGAGTCCCCTGCTCAGTGCGGAGTCTGCTTCTCCCACCCACCCCCGCTTGTGTGCTCTCTCTCTCTCTCAAATAAATTAAAAAAAAAAAAAAAAAAAGTTTGTTTTGAAGAGAACACCAAGGTGGTGCTCGAAAGTCATCTGACAGAGATCACGGGGGCAGTAACTTGTAGACTTGCTCAGCCTTCCCAACAGGAGCCAGGACACAGAGGTAGGATTGTACCAGCAGACACACTGCCCGTGTGGACTGACAGGGGCAGAGAAGACGGGATGGAATGAAAGATGGCTGCTGGATGCCTTGGATTTTCCAGGATGAGACCGTGGAACTCTTTGGCCAAAGGCAAACGACTACCCTTCAAGAAGAGGGAGAAAGAAGCCCACAGGTGATTTCCGAGATCAGCAAGGCTGCCACTCCCACTCCAGCCCGCGTGTACACAGGAGAGGCTGTGCAAAGGGCACAAGGCTGCCCCCACCTCAGGTTCAAAGAGCAGGACTGCTCAGCAGAACCTCATGCACAGGGCCCACACAGAGAGCCACCCTTGGGGGATGACCCTGCCACCCCAGCGGGCCTGCAGGGCAGAGTAGCGAACCAAAGTGGTTTATTCTCCAGGCCTAAGAGCTAATGGAATTTGTCTTGCTAGGTTTCAGAGTGGCTGGGACCCTATCACCCCTTCCTTCCTGTTTCTCCCTTTGGAAATGGGAATGTCTACACCATGCCTGTCCCACCACTGTATTTTAGAAGCGCATGACTTGGCTGGTTTCACAGATTCACAGCCGGAGAGGAATTTTACCTCAGGATGGATCTAGAGCTTCACCCATACCTGATCTAGATGATATTTAGGTGAGACGTTGGGCTTTAGACTTCAGAGTTGATGGAATGAGGTAGGACTCAGAGTCGCTGGGATGGAATGAATGTGCTTTGCATGTGATAAGGAAGTGAATTTTGGTCGTCTCATGGCAGAATGTGCCCTCTGTGCACATATCTGTGCACAGAGATATGTGTGCCCTCCCCAAAATATCTGTGCCCTCCCCAAATTCCTATATTGAAAGTCTTGTCCTCCAGTGTGATGATGTTTGGAGGTGGGGCCCCTGAAAGGCCATTAGGATTAGATTGACATGAGGTTGGCGCCCTTGTGATAGTCTCAGTCCCCTTGGAAGAAACAACAGCAGAGAACTTGCTCTCTCTTGTTGTACACATACCCAGAAAAGGTTCCATGAGGCGGAAAGAGAGCTCTCACCAAATCCTGACACCCCGACACCGAGACTGGACAGAACTGTAAGAAAATATATTTCTGCTGGGGCGCCTGGGTGGCTCAGTGGTTTGGGCTGCTGCCTTCGGCTCGGGTCATGATCTCAGGGTCCTGGAATCGAGCCCCGCATCAAGCTCCCTGCTCTGCAGGAAGCCTGCTTCCCTCTCTCTCTCTCTCTCTCTCTGCCTGCCTCTCTGCCTACTTGTGATCTCAGTCTGTCAAATAAATAAATAAAATCTTTAAAAAAAAAAAAAAAGAAAGAAAGAAAATATATTTCTGCTGTGTTAGCCACTGGGTCTGTGGGATTTTTGTAATGGCAGCCCCAGCTGACTAAGACATCTGGGAATGACTTACTTCTAACATACTCCACAGAAAAGGTCTGACAGCACCTGAGGTCTACGCCACAGAGAAAAGGCCCTCCTTCCCACCGAACTGCTCACTGAGATGCTGGAGAGTGACACACTCTCCCTTTGTCAGGAATAAAGACTCGGGATTGTCAGAAGGGGGCCTGAACGTCCTAATTTGATGTGTGGGGAGGGAGAGCATCAGTCTTCAGCTATCCCACTGACTGGGAATATTTGCTTCTCTCTCGCAACTCTAAAGATAATAAAATATGCAGGCTTAGCGTGCCTGCACTGTGGCCTGCAGGCGAATTTAGGATGCAGAGGAGTGGATCTTGTCTGCCCAGTGTTCAGTGCGGGACATTTCTTTGGCCCTTCTGAGTGCCTCAGGGGGTGACAGCTACTTCCTTGGAACCTGTTAATACTTAGGTGGTCTTCAGGCACCTCCCCCACTTCCCAGGGGCTAAACCACACCAGTGACATCACCCTCCACTGTATAAATACACTGGCTCAGCAGGTAAGGCCTTGGACTCTGCAGTTGTCGCTCTGCCATTTACTTCCTGAAAGGCAAGTCTCAAGCTTTCTTTGTCTCACATTGCATCTTTTGCACAATGGGGATGGTGATTCCCATCACTTAGTATTGTTTTGGAGATTAAATTAGCTGATGAATTTTATACAGATTAGCATCACATCTAACAGTAACTGTTAGCCATCTTCCTCTTCATCCCTACCCCAGGTCGTTAAAAATCCTAGACTCCTTTGCTTTTGTTCACTGTTTCCTTTGCTGTGCAAAAGCTTTTGATCTTGATGAAATCCTGACAGTTCATTTTTGCCCTTGCTTCCCTTGCCTCTGGCGATGTTCCTAGGAAGATGTTGCTGCGGCTGAGGTCGAAGAGGTTGCTGCCTGTGTTCTCAAGGATTTTGATGGATTCCTTTCTCACATTGAGGTCCTTCATCCATTTGGAGTCTATTTTTGTGTGTGGTGTAAGGAAATGGTCCAATTTCATTTTTCTGCATGTGGCTGTCCAATTTTCCCAGCACCATTTATTGAAGAGGCTGTCTTTTTTCCATTGGACATTCTTTCCTGCTTTGTCAAGGATTAGTTGACCATAGAGTTGAGGGTCTATTTCTGGGCTCTCTGTTCTGTTCTGTTCTCTATGTGTCTGTTTTTGTGCCAGTACCATGCTGTCTTGATGATGACAGCTTTGTAATAGAGCTTGAAGTTTGGAATTGTGATGCCACCAACCTTGGCTTTCTTTTTCAATATTCCTTTGGCTATTCGAGGTTTTTTCTGGTTCCATATAAATTTTAAGATTATTTGTTCTATTTCTTTGGGGAAAAAATGGATAGGATTTTTATAGGGATTGCATTAAATGTGTAGATTGCTTTAGGTAGCATAGACATTTTCACAATATTTATTCTTCCAATCCAGAAGCATGGAACATTTTTCCATTTCTTTGTGTCTTCCTCAGTTTCTTTCATGAGTACTTTATGTTTTTCTGAGTATAGATTCTTTGTCTCTTTGGTTAGGTTTATTCCTAGGTATCTTGTGGTTTTGGGTGCAATTGTAAATGGCTGGTGCAACCACTCTGGAAAACAGTGTGGAGGTTCCTCAAAAAACTGGAAATAGAGCTACCCTATGACCCAGCGATTGCACTACTGGGTTTATATCCTAAAGATACAAATGTGGTGCTCCGAAGGGGCACATGCATCCCAATGTTTATAGCAGCAATGTCCACAATAGCCAAACTATGGAAAGAACCTAGATGTCCATCAACAGATGAATGGATAAAGAAGAGGTGGTATATATACACAATGGAATACTATGCAGCCATCAAAAGAAATGAAATCTTGCCATTTGCGACGATGTGGATGGAACTAGAGGGTATTATGCTTAGCGAAGTGAGTCAGTCGGAGAAAGACAACTATCATATGATTTCCCTGATATGAGGAAGTGGAGATGCAACATGGGGGGTTTGGGGAGTAGGAAAAGAAAATAATGAAAGAAGATGGGATTGGGAGGGAGACAAACCATAAGAGACTCAATCTCAAAAAACAGACTGAGGGTTGCTGGGGGGAGTGGGGACGGGAGAGGGTGGTGGGGATATGGACATTGGGGAGGGTATGTGCTATGATGAGTGCTGTGACATGTGTAAACCTGGCCAGTCACAGACCTGAACCCCTGGGGATAAAAACACATGTGTTTATTAAAAATTTAAAAAAAAAAAAAAAAAAATCCTAGAATCCAAGCTGTTTAGACAGAAATGTCCACTAGGTGGCACCAGCCACGGGTAAATAAAATCTCCCACATAACACTGTATTTCTTAAGTTTGGGGGTTACAGGATGAGACAGGGTGATAAGGCAATGTGCATATATGTGCATATATAGATATAAGTACAATTTGGCCCCAAAACTCAGCGTTTGATTCATAATAATTTCCTAAAGCTGTTGTCTAAAACAATTACAAGGCAAACATGTTCTGGTTTGATTCTCAGACTGTAGGAGATTCTGATGCTGGGGATTCACAGAGAAACTTCAGGAAAAACCTCCTAGACTATTTCCAGGTGTGGAGGTGTAAGACTCAGTCAGGTTTGAGTAACAACCGGGGCCTTTGTTTTGCAGAGATCTCTTCCTCCAGTTTTGTGGAAGGAGTATGACTGGAGAGCTGAGCTGGGTATGACTGGAGAAGGGCTCTGCTGAAGACCAGAGATCTCCGTGCCATCTCCATGCACTGTGGGAGGAAACTTCTGGAAGGACAGGGAAGGGACCGGGCAGCTGAGGTAGGGAGAGAAACTTGGAAGTGCACAAGAGTTCAAATAGGAGTTTTAGCAAGTTTTTCTGTGTGATAAGGAATATCAACAGTGTTTTTGCAATTAAATAAGCTTTTCTGACATCTGAGAAAATGATCTCAAGGTAAAGCAAGAATAAAACGGTCTGGGCGTTTGAGTTACAACACCTTTTTACTTTTCTTTCTTATTATTCCCTTCTGTTATCGCTGAGTTTTCAAATGCAGTCTTGTTTCAGATATCTTGCTTATATTTTAGGAAACTAAGGGAGAGTTTTGTGGCCATCTTTGGGCTGAATAATTACACCAAGTCGAACGCAGGTTCAGAAGTAGGGAGGCAGGGTTTGGGAATTCTCACTGAGAGAAATCAGATAAAAGTCTGGAATTCCAACAATTTCATCTCGGGATCAAAGAGCAGGACAATCCCAAACAACTGGCCACGGTCGCAGGCTAAGCCCGCTGAAGGCCTAGGGGCTGCAGGCCGGTCCAGAGCGGGGAAGAGGTGACAGACAGAGCCTAAAGGGCAGAAGTGAAGCGGATATGTGAGCACACGGGGAGCAGAACTGGTTAAGAGGAGAAATTGAAGAGTAGTTTGGGAAGTGATGTTTACGCCCTTCGTGCTTAGAAAGAAAAGAAAGGCCAGTGGCAGGCCCATCCCTTGGGCTTCCTGACCCGGACTCCCAATCTGTCCTTACTTCCTTAGTATCCCGTTGGAAAGGGAATTCCTGGTTCTATAAATGCCAGGTTCCTCTTGTCCACACACCAGCAGCTCTCTTTTCTCATGCGTCTTTGGTTCTTTCTCTACTGGCTCTGTTTTCCTCACACACAAGAAATGTTGAAGTCTCAACCTTTTAACACAAAACAAAACTCTATTCATTTTGCATCTTATGGTTCATGATCTTATTCTAACTTCCCTTTGCTTCCAGCTTCTGGAAGGAGCAGTCTCCCTGGCCCCACTCCTCTCTTCCCTTGCTGTTCCCTCCGTGCCGTCCAGCCGTGTTGCCAATCCCCGACTGCAAATGGTCACACTGACATTAGCGGTGAAGTTCATGTCCAAATCACTGGGTAGTTTTCAGCCCAAATCCAACTAAGCTGTTGGCAACATTTACAACTTTATTTATTTATTGTGTAAGTAATGAAGTAATGTATGTTATCTGGTTATAGAAACAAAATAATTTGTCTACGATTATGTAAATTTATTCAATAATTATTGAGTGCCTACTATTTGGCTGACACTGTTCTAGGCCCTGTGATGTAGAGTAGATGAGATCCTGTCTCAAGGCTGTAGCCAGGTCTTAACATCGGAGTTCTCTATCCCAGGGCCATGTCAGGAGGCATGAGACTTTGGTTGATGAGACAGCCAAGCCCCCATAAAGGTGCCAGTATGTGACTACCTTCTCTGCTTGCTTCGCAATCAGAATTTCAGACTGCCCGCTCCAATGCTATTGTCATCGTATAATTAACAAATCTCTTAGCAACATAGTATCTTAAAGTTGCTGAAAATGTGGTACTTTCAGAGGCAATAACCACTGCTTATGCTTCCCAATCCCCATCCCCTCCTCCAACTAAGCTTTCCTTGTATCTTCTTGTGGCTTGCTTCATATTAGGGGTCTTGGGGTCAGACTCACAGTACGCAAGTAAACAATTAACAATTAGGACTGTAAATGCTAGTCTAAATGATCTTACCTAAGATCAAGTGTAGAACTGTCAATGACGTGAAGGAAACAGAGCAGGGCAATGTGATATCAAGCACCACTATGATCTGAATGTTCATGTTCCCCCCAGTATCATATGTTGAAGTCCTAATCCCCCGAGGTAATGGTATCAGGAGATGGGGTCTTGCGAGGTGATCAGGTCTGAGGACAGAGCCCTCGCGAATAGTAAGATCAGTGCTCTTACAAAAGAGACCCCACAGAGACCCCCTGCCCCCTTCCAAGCTATAAAAGACACAGTGAGGTCACTAGAGCGTGTGAAGTGCTGGTAGATCTGACTCAGTGCAGAGACGGGAACTGAGGTGCAGAAGGGGCAGGGATCTGTCATGCAAGTGGGGGAGTTTGCGTTGACAAGAGCAGAAATACACCTTTTAAAGCTCTTCCCCTTAGCTGTAGCAGAGTCACTCTGGACTCTCCCCTTCTTCTGTGATTGTTCCTTCCCAGTCTCCTTTTCAGACCCCTTTTTAATTGTGGGTGACAGCAGGTTCTGTCCACAGCTGTCTTTGATCCTCTACCTGTTCCAAAGACCATTGTGTTCCTAACCACACTGGCCTAGACCACTGGACTTCACACTCTCATGCACCAATGCTGAAATGCAGATACATATATTTTTTAATCTCCCCAATTCTATTTCTAACCCAGACCTATCCTCTGACCTCCTGATTAAGCTGCTTATTTGATTCCTCCACTTGGATGGAAGCTTCTTGAATTTAACATGTCCAAAACTGGGATTCTTGGGTCCCCCTACACACACACAAACACACACACATACACACACACACACACCAAAAAAACCAACACTAATGGTGGGGGGAGAGCTGCTCATTGATGGCCCATATTTCAACTCTGCATAACCTGTACCCCCATTCTTTTTTTTAAGTGATCTCTACACCCCGCGTGGGGCTCAAACTCACCACCCTGAAATCAAGAGTCACACGCTCCACCAATTGAGCCGGCCAGGTGCCCCCCTTTCTTTGATGTACCCCATTCTTTGAGACAAACTTTGGAAATTCTTTCATTCTCACGTAAGTTTCATAGTGACAGCACTAGAGCTCTACCAGTTCTCCTTCCTTCCCTAGACACTTGGAAGAATGCTATTTACCCATCTCCTTGCAGTCAGACTCAGTGACGGCAGTCACCGTGGCCACTGAAGTGTGGGGGAAATTGCACATATGGCATCTGCGTGGAAATATTTAGGAACAGGTGCACAATTCTCTTCAGTGTCTACCCCCTGCCCCGCTGCTTTCTTTGTCCCAAAGTTATCATTTGTTGAGATGCAGATGCCTAAGATCAAAGCAGCCCAGAATGCTGAGCCATCGCGCGTAGGACAGTTGCCCAGAGAGTCATCTAGACCTGTAGCTCACGGTGAACAAGGAAAAAAAATGAAAAACACTGTTGTCTAAGTCCCCGAGATTTTTGCTGTTTTTTAATTCTGAGGTGTGTGCGTGTTGTGTATTTGAGGTTACTGCACTATAATCGAACCTATCTTGATGATATAAATGCTGTGCAAATGCATATTTAAGGGGCGCCTGGGTGGCTCAGTGGGTTAAGACGCTGCCTTCGGCTCAGGTCATGATCCCAGGGTCCTGGGATCGAGCTCCGCATCGGACTCTCTGCTCAGCAGGGAGCCTGCTTCCTCCTCTCTCTCTGCCTGCCTCTCTGCCTGCTTGTGATCTCTCTCTGTCAAATAAATAAATAAAATCTTTAAAAATAAATAAATAAAAAAAAATAAAAAAAATAAATGCATATTTAAGACACAGCTCTTCCAGCCTCCGCTTCCAACTAGCTGACCACCCCTGAGCCTCTCCTAAATAGAAATTCTGGAACTGTCCGTGCCCCAAAACCCTCTTCACCTCTCCCGAATTTCAGTTATCATCACCATCCACTTAGTCACTCAATCCTGAATCCAAAAACAGGGATTATCATAATGCCAACCCCTTCCTCATGCCCACAGTCTGATCACAGAGCTTCCCGGATATCTCAGGTCTGTCCTGGACATCTGCAGTGGCCTTCTTCCTGTTCCTGCTTCTGGTCTTGGGATACACAGGATACTTCCAAGGTCAGAAGTTAACAAAGAGTCCCTAGGAACACTTCTGCCTCCCACCTCTGACCCCCAGCCACCTACTTGCTCAGTCCACAGGCAACCACAGTGACTGGATCTTTAGGTGCCTGTGCAGAGCTAGTTGCTCAATGTCTGTGTATCTGTCAGTCATCTTCCAGAGACACACAACTGACCACCTCCCACTTTAAAGCCTTTCAATAACTTTCCGTTAGATTCTGGAGTGTTTAGGACCCGGCACTGGCAGTCTCCTCAGCCTGCTGGTCTCTCAGTTCCAGATAACCCCCTTCTCTGTTGAAACTGTTCCTGCCTCTGGGTTCTTCCCTATGCTGTTCCCTCTGCTTGGACAGTTTTCCTACAGATCTGTGCATGCTAATTCTTTCCTTAAATATTACCTGCTCAGGAAGCGTGCACAACCTCCTCACCCCTGTTTTTCTCTATCACAGATGGCCCCCTGCTTGTCGCCTCCCAATCTCTACAAGTAGTCCTCATATATTTACTGGGATTTTCACTTGTTTATTGATCATCTCCCACATTAGACCGTAAGTTCGAAGAGACCAGAGGTTGTGTCTGTTCTGTCTGGTTTATCACTCACTGTATACCCCGCTTCTAGCTCTGTGCCCATCACAACATAGAGGCACAGTAAACGGATGGATGGATGGATGGATGGATGGATGGATGGATGGATGGATGGATGAATGAGGTACTGATGGGAAAGTTAGTGTCTGAAAAAAGGGGGGGAAAGGCAGATGACACTAAAAAAGAAACTAGCTTCAACTATGTAAGCAGGCAAATTTGGCCTCCATACTGTTTCTCTCCAGAGTACAGATTTTAGATTTTAATCCTGAGCTTCCTCCCTGGTGTTTGGGCGTGTCTCTGGTTAAGCCAGCCATCCCGTGCAGAAAGGGGAAGGTGAGGAAGAGAAGAGTGAAACATCGCTCCTGAAGTTTGAAGGCCTTGAGTTCTCTGGGAGGGGTTGGTTTCCACGGTTTTCCAGACCTTGTATTTTGTCACAGACATCTAATAACATCTAATAAACAGAGGTATTAGGCAGTCACATCTTCCTCTGTTTTAGGGACCAAAAGTTCTGTTTGTGTTTTTTTATAAGCAAGTAACACCAGAAAAGGCAGTGACTCCCACACTGAAACAGCAACATGTTTGTTAGGAATGTTAACTCCATAATCTCAAATCAGTATCTACTTCTGCCTTAAATGTTTTAATACAGCACGAGTTTTCCTCATTGCTTTTATGATTACATTTATCATTCTAGATAACAGAATACTAAAACTGTCTTAAGGATAAACTGGAAAAATAAAAATCACATCCCTTGAACAAGCTTTTCAAGTCACAAAAGCTAATTAATATGTCCATTTTCATCTGTCACTCTCTCCTTGGAAACCAAACAACAAAGCTTCATTCATCTACTTTAATTTCACCTTTGGAATTTATCTCTAGGTGTCCAGGTCAGCTGATTGGATTAGCTAGGTAATGGGACCCAGCCATTTGGCCTTTATCTCTTACCAGAGTAGAGGATAAAATCCAAGCTCCTTACTGTGCTCCATAAGACCCCTCATCACCCGGCCCAGTTCCCCACACCCACCCCGGCCTCACTGCTCACCACTTCTTCCCTTACTCAAGTGGAGAAAGGTCATGGGCTCACAGGTGTGTTGCAATGGTACAGATCTCTCCTGTTCACCTGAATATTTCTGTTCCAGGGTAGAGAAGGAAGCTCGAGCCTCCTTTTATATATGGTATAGACAGGGAGAATGGGTTCAAGGATCCTGCTCTGCTAGATTCACCACAAATGGAAGAGCAAGGAAATGAATTCACCTGGAAAGGGGTAGGGTTGACTGCTTGGATCAACAAGGCAAAGATCAGAGGCCCTCCTCAGCCATGCGGCAATGCCACCATGTTCACAGGTGCTTTGAAGGGCACCACAATGACCCAAATGTGTCTCCCTCAAATTTATATGTTGAAACCATAATCCCAAAGGGATGGTATTTGGAAGTGGGACCTTTGACAGGTAGGGGGTCAGGACAGTGGAGCCCTCACGATGGGGTTAGTGCCTTTACAGGAAGAGGCCAGAGGGCAAGCCAGGTGAGGACAAAACAGGAAGATGACCTTCTGTAAACGAGGAAGAGGGCACTCGCCAAAAACCTGACTATGCTGCCACACTGATGTCAGACTTCTGGCTTCCAGAACTGTGAGAAATAAATGTCTGTGGTGTAAGCCACCAGCGTATGGTCACTGGTTACAGCAGCCTGAACTAAGGTAAGAGCCTTACCTGGTCTCCCTGGAGACTCCGCTGACTTGCAGTACTGGTCGGACAGGATGTGCACCATTCTCTTACATCTGGACAGTGACCTTCAGATGCTCCTGCCGTGAGATGTAGAGCTTCTCCATGACTGGGATAGTGATGAGTAAAGACGGAAAAAAAAATTGCAAACAGATTCTAAAATAGATTATTAGGTGGTCAACTTATCTAGGCTGTAGGAAGTGTAATATCAGAGGCGCTCTCAGAAACAAGGCCTCAGGATATCCTTGTTTGGCCTGAAGTCTGGGAGTGGTGCAATGTGAAGAGGTGTATCTGTGCTTGGAGTGCTTTTTATTTTATTTTTTGAAGATTTTATTTATTAGAGACAGAGACAGCATGAGCCTGGGGGGAGGTGGGCTGAGGAGGAGGGAGAAGCAGAGTCCCCATTGAGCAGGGAGCCCCAGGACCCCGGGATCACGACTGAGCCCAAGGCAGATGCTTAATCAACTGAGCCACCCAGGCGCTGCTGGAGTGCTTTTTTAAAATGGGCTCTCAGAAGGAATCTTGTGTTAAAGATAGAGTTAAGCATCTTGATTGTGGTGGGGTTTACATGATGCTGTACTTGGGATAAAACTGCACACAGCTGCACACATACACATACACAAAGAGTGTATATATAACTGGCAAAATGTGAATAAACTCTGTGGTTTGTACCAGTGTCAATGTCATGAGTTGTATATTGTACTTTTTATGGCTATGCCAGATGTGAACACTGCGGGAGGCTAGGTGAAGGGTACGGGAGAATCTGGCTGTACATTTCTTTGCAAATTCCTGAGAATTTGTAATTATTTCAAAAAGTTGTTTTGTTGAAGTTGGGCAGGGATACTCAGAATACTGGCACACTTGATCTAAAACAGTGCACTTGGGGATGACCTTCAAGCTACATCTCATGCAAAAACAGTTCCTCTGTGTCCAGGCCCAGAGATGTCCCTGAAGAAAAGAATGAAGTGTGCTGCCTTCGTCAGCAGATTGAAAATGAGTTTAGAGCCTAGCAGAGCCTCCAGCTTCCTGAAGCTCTTTGTGCATCAAAGTGGATTCCCCAGCCCCTCTTCTGGAAATCTGTAGGGTGAGCAGGTAGATAAGGCAGGTGAGCTGTGGTAGGCTCCAAGAATAAGCCCAGGAAACTCTGAACCACTGTACACTAATCTGACCATGATTCCCAAACCATACTGGCCTTCTTTAGAATCACTGCAGCTTAATTCAGTCTTCCAGCAATATTTATTAATCACCTACTATGCACCCGGCACTCTTCACTCCTTGCCTCACACCATATACCCAAAATCAGCTCCAGATATGTGTCTAAATGTGAGAAATAAAATTCCTATTAGAAAACATAGGAAAATATTTTCCTTATCTTTGGGAAAGATTCCTTAAAATATATACACCACCCCCCAAAAAAGCTAACCATTAAGGAGAAAAATAATAAATTGAACTACATTAAAATTAGAAAGGCACAATTAAGTGTGAAAAGGCAATCCACAGAATATGATGTGGGACTGCCAGCAAGTGGTCAAGAAAGAAATCTTGAGATGTTTTCAGTGCAAAAAGGGACTTTTCTTACAGCACAGAAACAGGGCTGGTGGGTAGAAAGAGCTGCCCTGGGATTGTGAGGAATGACGATTGGTTACTGGGGGTTAGGAATAGCATAGGTCTCTAAGGAATTTGGAAGCAAGCCTTCCAGAACCTTGAGGGGCTAGCTGCTGTTAAGATAAAATTATTTACTACTGTCTAGTAAGACACTAGCCATGAGATCCTTCAGATGTGTATCAGTGGGTCATATGTTTCAAGGATGATTGCTAATTTATATCCCGGGGTGGGAGATATTCATGATTATCAGAGGGATGTAACACCAGAGCAAAGTTACAGTTATAAAACATTAAAGAGAGTCTTTGAGGGAACTGTAGGAGTGTTACAATCTGTGTGCTTCAGGAATCCTGCCTGGAGACTGGGAGCTGCAGCAAAGGCCAAGCTTTGCTCCTTTTTCTCCCATTAAATAGAATAATGTATTTGTAATGCATATTTCTACCTGCTGGGGAGAACAAATTTTCTCTGCCCTTCAAGATCCTTCTAGCTGGTCTAGTAATCAACTTGATTAAAGACAGCTTAACAGAAGAAAATTTAATTTAATTTCCTACATATAGGGAATCCACACAGATGCAGAGATTCCAAAGACAGGTTAAAGGGGTACATATGTCATTCAACTAAGGAGAAGGGGATAGGAGTCTGGCACCTCAAAGGGATGGAATGCAATTGACAGGAAGATGAGAAATAGTAAATGATCGTTAAATGTTTGCAGGGTCACTGAGAAACAATGGGACACAGAGGACTTTGATCAAATAGGCCTTGCTAGGTCTCTCCTTGTCTACTGTACCTAGTTCATATAATATAGTTATCTATGATGATAGCTTTCTTCCTGGAGTAGGTCTTCTGTCTAAATTGTTTTAGGCAGTTGTGGGGGAGGTAAGGAGCTTTTCCTGAATCTGCTAGGTTTTAATTGCTTTTAACTCAAAAATAATCTTCATGCCAAAGTGGACCATTTTGGGACAGCCTACCCTTGCCCCATACACAACAAGGGATTTGTATCCTTACCATATAAACTCTTATGAGGCCATTAAAAGTAGATGACAAAAAGAAAAATTGGCAAAGGGCTTGGGTAGACAATTCCCCAAAGGGGATATTTAAATAATAATAAACATCTGAGGAGACACTTAACTTCTTTAGTGATTAGCACAAGGCAAGTTAAAACCACAGTATGATACTACTACACACCCCACAAGAATGGCTCAAATGGAGGGGCACCTGAGTGACTCAGTTGGTTAAGCAACCTCTTGATTTTCGGCTAAGGTCATGATCTCAAAGTCCTAGGATTGAGCCCCTCATGGGGCTCTGCGCTCAGCAGGGAGTCTGTTTGAGGAGTCTCTCTCTCTCTCTCTCTCTCTCTGCCCCTCCCCCACTCATGCTTTTTCTCTCTCAAAAAATAAATCTTAAAAAAAAAAAATGGTTCAAATGGAGAAGAGACACAAATCAAGTGTTGACAAAAATGTGTAGCAACCAGAACTCTAACTTCACAGCTGAAGGAAGTATAAATTGGCACAATATTCTGGAAAACAGTCAGCCGTGGATACTAGATGTCTGGTGCAGGGTCTGCTAGAGCAGAATGTGTGCACGACCCAGTGAATCCACCCCCAGGTGCATACTTCAAATTGTGCCTATGTTCACTGAAAAACAACAACAATGAGAATGTTTGTGGCAGCACTATTCATGAAAGCCAAAAGATGCACACACAAGTGTACACAATCGGTAGGATGGATAAGGAAGTGGTCGTGAGTCCAGATAACAGATGCGTTCCAGCAGTGAGAACGGATGATTGCTGCGTGCAGGAACGTGGATCTCACGACTGTAATGTTGAGTGGAGCGAGACACAAAGTGGGGGGAGAAATAATATTCTTTGATTCCTTTTATTTGAAGTCCAAAAAAACGGGCTTGAGTGATAGACCATAGAAAAGGCCCACAGTGACCCCCTGACTGAATCCAGGGCAGGCCCATCGAGCGACCAACCTCAGAACATCTGTAGACCCTAACTGACCAATGGGCTACCTACAAGTAGGCAGTTACCAAAAAAGTGAAGATTCGATATGTTGCCATACCTCTTTCCCTTCCCCCTTTAAAAAATGCCCCTCATGGCAGAAAGCTTCTCCTCTGCTCTCAGGCCTGCCACTCCCTTGGGGCATATTCAATAAACTTGTCTCCTTTGTTCTTCCTCAAGTGAATTTTTTCAACTTCCCATGCCATCAGTTCCACCTGATTCTTGCTCCAGTTTGGGGGGTCCACATCCAACCAGACAGACACCACATTTAGATCACACAGGTGTTAGTAGTTACCAGTAGAGAGCTTGAGAGGGCTTCTGAGCTGCTGGTTATGTTCTGCTTATTGACCTGGCTGCTGGCTATCCTGGTATCCTTGTTTTGTGGAAATTCCTCAAGCAGTACACTATACTTTGTATCCTTTTGATATGTACATATGTTGTACAAGTGTGATAAGTTTGCTTAAAGGACACCTGGGTGGCTCAGTCCATTAAGCTACTGCCTTCAGCTCAGGTCATGATCTCAGGATCCTGGGATCGAGCCCCACATCAGGTTTCCTGCTCAGTGTGGAGTCTGCTTCTCCCTCTCTCTGCCCCTCCCCCCACCTGCTTGTGATCTCTCCCTCGCTCTCCCTCAAATAAATAAATAAAATCTTTTTAAGATTTTGCTTAAATTAATGAAAATCATTGCACAAAATAAACTGGAAATACTTGGGTAAGAATTATAAGAATTAACTGAGATTGGGGCACCTGGGTGGCTCAGTCAATTAAGCATCTACCTTCGGCTCAGGTCATGATCCCTGGGTCCTGCATCGGGCTCCCTGTTCAGCAGTAAGTCTGCTTCTCTCTCTGCCCCTACCCCCTTTTTATTCTCTCTCTCTCTCAAAAAATAAAATCTTAAAAAAAAAAGAATTAACTAAGATTATTCGTAACATTGTTATTACATTGAAAAGCCTTTATAAAAAGACATTGCGCACAAATAGAAGTGGAGCTATATTTTAAAGTTTTATTTATTTTTATTTGAGAGAGAGAGAGCATGAGAGGGAAGAAGGTCAGAGGGAGAAGCAGACTCCCCATGGGACTCCAGGATCATGACCTGAGCGGAAGGCAGTCGCTTAACCAACTGAGCCACCCAGGCACCCCAGAAGTGGATCTATAAATAATATAGCAAAATGATGGCTGATGAGAGCAATGGCAAACTGAAAATGTAGCTTTTTTATTATATTTAATAGTCTTGTTCAGAAAGGACACATCAGAGTAGTATGAAAGGCTACTTTACATTTAATAAAAAATATGTGCAAATATTTCCAAATGTACATGTTTGATTTTTTTCATTTGTTATTGAAATTCATATACAACACTGGAATCTTATTCTATAGGTTAAAAACATAACAGAAGACAACTTTAATTTCAAGTAAAATTTCCATTGACAATACAGATTTAAAAGTATGGTTACTATTCACAAAATGCACAGAAAAGGCAGTATTCCTAGAGTGTGCTTGGGAAACAAGTCAGACTGTGTTCTTGTAATAGTCACAAGTGGACCCAAGATTTTACAAGACTCTAGCCTTATTGTAAAATAAACTTTGGTATTTCCTTCAACTAATTAAAAAAAAGGGCAGTGCACATTTCCTCTATTAAACAGAGGTATTCATCCATTTTCTGCAAGACTGTTCTATTCACTCTTAGAAGATGTGTCACTATTACAGGCAGGTATTGATGTGGAAATGGGATAATATCATAATCCTAGTTAGGCTGATCCCAACAGGGGAGATATCTGTTCCATATCAGCAAAGGATAGTACAACCCATGAGTGAAAGAATATTGTTGCATTGCAATCCATAGCAACTCACTCCAATTCCGGTATGCAGAATGATTTGGGTAAGGGGAAATGACAGTGATGTTTTAGTGAACCAGTTTGATATGACCACTGATAATAATCCTTCAGAAGTAGATAGCCTGTTTCTGATCGTATTTAAGAAACACAGAGATAAGACATGATGCCTTTGCATAGCTGAACACATTTGGGAGTTTCACACACTTGTGCCAAAGGTACACTACAAATCTCAACCAGGCAAAACAGTGTCTTAGTTGGGGACCTGCATATTTCTTTCTCCCTAGAAATAAAGTACAACTTCATTCACTGCGGTGTGATATATGGTAATAGTCCTCAGGACTAAAGTCTATATATTATATATAATACCTAGAAAACCATTGGCACTCAGAAAAGATTACGTAAAAATAAAAGATACAAAATGTTCTGGTTTAAAATATGGATTTTTAAAGACCTATGTATTTTCAATGTGTATATTCCAAACCAACGTTTTGTCTTTTGATATTAAGTTCATTTAGAATGTTCTGTCTTAAAAAAAAAAAAAAACATTTTAAACATAGACTTATATATAAGATGTTCACTTCTTAAATTTTTGGGGGGGAAAGGTAGTCAGAATTCTGTTACAGATCACTGGACATGCTGCTTAAGTTTTAGACAAAAATATGAGCTCAGTCTTATATCAAAATTTTTATGTTCAAAATAACACAATTTTTGCATTATATTTTAAATAGACCATACCTCTTTATACCTGTACATAATGATCATTCCTACAAACTAAATTAAAGCTACATTTTTAAGCTGGAGACAATCTGTCATATATTTTATTTGATCTTAATTGTGATCCATGACTATTATCATACCAAAAAATGACTTCTACCAACCACAATAATCTTATTGCTTTGCTTCTCTGGATCAGTGTTTGTAAAACAGATCAGCCTGGCTCTATAGTTTTTAAGTGAATCTTTTTTTAAAAATTTTGAGCTCTGTTTACATATCTGGTCACGTATAATCACATTGATTATTAAGTACTAAGTTTGCATTTTAAAAACTTTGCTTATGCATTTACTAAAAGCGACTTTTGAAGACTTTGATTGATAAATGTGTTAATTAAATTTCTGCAGTTATTCAGTGTGACCCTACACTGTGACCAGTGCCATTCTTGGGTATCCAGTTCAGTGAGAAATGGATTTCTCTTTATGACAATCCTTCCTGATTCACCCGCCCACGGAGGCTGTTGGGGCACACTTATCCCAACTAACAAAGGGACTCCAGTACCCACGAGAACACTGTCAGCAAATCTGTTGGGTGGACGGGGGAACAGCAGCATCATCACATCAGCAGATCTGGACGTGACTAAATCACCTGGATAATTCTCCTCACCATTTTGCACATTTTAGAGGTAGGCTATCCATTTTATAAATAAAGCCTTTCCAAAAAATTCTTAGTGGTTCTCTTTCATTGACTAAGAGGTTAAAAAAAAAAAAAAATCAAAGCGTTTTAAAAATCGAATGGGAAGAGAATGAGTGTTTCAAGTCCAAAGAAATAGTCAATGCAGAAAATGTTTGCATAGAATGACATCGGTGGGTGAATTCTGCCTTGCAGTTCTTGCTTATAGCAACCTCCTGAGCCCGCTTTCAGGAAGCAAGACTACGCATAGCCTGTGGAAATGAAGGGGAAACAAAGCGTTCATACCACCGAATTCTCCTTGAGTCTACGTGCTCTTTGTTTTTTACAACTATGATTTGATAGTTTGGCTTACTCACATTTGCTCATCTTGGGTGTGTATAGGGTAAAAACTTTATTTTGTACCTCATTGTTCTTAGATTTATTTAAAAGCGAGACGTACTATTGATCAAGCACTTACTATGTACAAGACACTATTATTCTTTCACATGCGTCCTTTAATTTCCACAACTCTATGAAGTATTACTATTTCCATTTCATGTGAAGAAACTGAAATGAAGACATGGTCAGTTATCTTCCCCAGGCTACCCAGCCAGTAGGTAGTAGATTTGGGGCGGACACACGTCTGTCTTGTTCTAAAGCTCATACCCTCTATGTCAGGTACTAATGATGTATTCTATGTTGGCTAGTCGAATTTAAATAATAAGAAAATTTAAAAAAAAGAAACACAGCTCATACCCCTCAAAACCACTCCACTCTACTATTACTCCTTTGCTACCCACAGAAACCTTACCTGAATGACCCTCTTATCTGTTACTTGGATAATGATGCCATTAGTTTATGTGGCAATCAGAAAATACTTCTGTAATGTGGAACTTCTTAAGTTCCATTTTTTTTAAAGATTTTATTTATTTATTTGAAAGAGAGAAAGAGAGAGAGAGCTGAGAGGGGAGAAGGTCAGAGGAAAAAGCAGACTCCCCGCGGACCTAGGAGCCCAATGCGGGCCTCGATCCCGGGACTCTGGAATCATGACCTGAGCTAAAGGCAGTCACTTAACCAACTGAGCCACCCAGGCACCCATTAAGTTCCAGTTTTGTTTTGTTTTTTGTTTTTTGTTTTTTTAAGACTTTATTTATTTGACAGACAGAGATCACAAGTAGGCAGAGAGGCAGGTAGAGAGAGAGGAAGGGAAGCAGGCTCCCTGCTGAGCAGAGAGCCCGATGCAAGGCTTGATCCCAGGACCCTGAGACCATGACCTGAGCCGAAGGCAGAGGCTTAACCCACTGAGCCACCCAGGAGCCCCAAGTTCCAGTTTTTTTTTTTTTAAAGGTTTTATTTATGTATTTGCCAGAGAGAAAGAGAGCACAAGCAGGGGGAGTGGCAGGCAGAGAGAAAAAGCAGGCTTCCCACAGAGAAGGGGGCCCAATGTGGGGCTCAATCCCACACCCTGGGATCATGAGCTGAGCCAAAGGCAAATGCTTAACCTAATCACCCAGGCGACCCCTTAAGTTCCAATGTGATGAGTTCTTACTTAGCTAAAACTCACTAAGCTGATGGACTAAGGACACAGGACCTCTGATTTTCACCCTAACAATGTATTTTTCCCCACAAAAATCTCTGCCTGTCATCCACACTGCCTGATTTTACCATAAGGGTTTGAATATTATTTTTCTCAACATCTTTTATCGAGATCTGGAGTAAGGCAGAGAAGGCACGCTGATCAGATTTGTATATGATAGCAAGTAGATGGGTCATTAATATGCTGGGTGATGAGTTCAGGATTTGAAACTACAGTAATAAATTAGAACCAACAAGATGTAATCTAGCAAACATATGCATAACCCCGCATTAGGGTAGAAAGCCAATTACATAAATATAAAGGGGGAGCCTACCTGGGCCATAGTTTGTATAAAATGCCCAAGTTTTTAGTTGGTCCCTGCTCAACAGAAGTCAAGGTTTTGAGGGGCGCCTGGATGGCTCATCGTTAACCATTCAAATCTCGGCTCAGTTCATGTACTCAAGATCGTGAGATCAAGCGCCCCGAATTGGGCTCCAGGGTCAGCAAGAGTTTGCTTGTGAGTCGTGCCCTCTCCCCTTACCCCTCCCCCGCTCACTCTCTCTTTCCCTCTCTCTCTCTCTCTCAGAGAGAAACAGAAAAAGAGAAAAAAAGAAGCCAAGATTTTGATGTGGCTGCAATGAAAATAAACACATTTTAAAGTCGCAGGAACAGACGTGTCTCGACAAGATCAAGGTCGGTCGTGGCTGTGTACTCTCCTCACTGACCTGACTCCACCTGGGATTTTGTGTCCTGTTCTTGACAGAGAAGCACTGACAAATTGTGTGCCCGTGAGGAGTACCAGAAAGGGAACAGGAGGAATCTCGCCCGGAGTGGAGTCCGGTGGACCCATGAGAGCTTCTCTCAAATACGTAAGGGCTGGGCGGTAGGAGGGCTTGTGTTGCTGTGAAGGCGGATATTAAAGAAAGGCTGCATCTAGTTTTGGAAGCAAAACTAGCACTTGGCGACATCCAATCACGTGACAAACTCCCTTGAAAAGCTACCGTTTGCCAATATCTGGAAATGTTCACGTACAAGCTGAGTGAACATCTGTAGGGGCTACGATGTGGATGTCTTATTCCAAGACATCTTTCAACTTTAAAATTCCTGTGATCTTCCTTTGTTG
Organism: Mustela lutreola; assembly: GCF_030435805.1. Lineage (NCBI taxonomy): Eukaryota > Metazoa > Chordata > Mammalia > Carnivora > Mustelidae > Mustela > Mustela lutreola. Next base: position 112,195,008 of record NC_081293.1, read on the forward strand.
GTCCCACTTTAATTGGTGGTGGAGCCACAAAGGTCAGTCAGATACTATTTTTAGGTCAAGGTTCCTAGAAAGAGTCTGACGTCCCAAGAGCATCAGAAATACATGGAATCGTGGGGCACCTGGGTGGCTCAGTGGGTTAAGTGTCTGTCTTCAGCTCAGGTCCTGATCTCAAGGTCCTGGGATCAAGCCCTGCTCAGCGGGGAGCCTGCTTCTCCCTCTCCTTCCTGCTCCTATTGTCTCTCACTCTCACTATCTCTATCACAATCGATCTCTCTCTCTCTCTCCCTCTCAAATAAATAAATAAAATCTTTCCAAAAAATACATGGAATCAGTTTCAGTTGGAGGGTGTGTCTTGTTTACCATTATCAGTCAGGTGAAGAAAATTCTGTGAGGTTCCTCCTGTCCCTCACAAACTTCTGAAGTTTATAAAACTCCCCGGTTAGAAATTCCCTCAAGCCATCTTTCCCCCTGCCCACTTTCCTGAGGTGGGGCAGGAAGAAGACATATACAGAGGCTTAAGTATAAAGTCAGGACCAGTATATTGGCTGCTTCCAATCACTGAACATGCCTATATGTCTGGGCCAAAAGGTCCCCTAGGTGCTTAACGTCTTTAAGGGACAGTTCTTGTTTTCCACTTTCCCCTTTCTGTGAAGCCATCCTTTTAGTATCTTTTTCAAAGTCATTTTCCCTGAATGGTTTTATTCAGACACAGACACTATTTGTATTATTCTATCCAGTCAAGGTTCAATCCACATTATTTTCTCGGAAAGGAAATAATGATCATACCTCATCCTGGACATCAAGTTCTTCTTCAATCAGCTCTGCTTCCATTAATTCAAGAGGATCTTTACAGTCCTGCATGAGAGTGATCTTGACCAAGAGAACAGAGGATATTTATTGGAACGATAATGACATCAGCCCACCCTGCTACTCCCCTGAAAATTATTTGAAGCTTTGCTGGTGCTTCTCGTCTCTAATCTCCACACCACGAAATCCTTTTCAGCTTTCTTGTTCTTTTACATTTCCCACCTCAGGATTCTTCCTCATACTACTTTTTCCACATTCAATTGTGAACATGTCAAGTCATGAACGGTCATGAATGGCCATTGTCTCGCCTCCTTCTCATCTCTCTTCCCCAGCCTCTGAAGTGTGCACCGCTTAGCGAGTCACCCTGTCTGCCTCAATGACTCAGCCATCAATTGTGTTTCTCCTTCAGCAGCTAGGCTGAGAGCACTTAGTACCCCATCGAGCACACAGTGAGTGCCCAGTGAAGGGCTTGTGACCAATGACAATAAGCCGCTCCCAGCTGAATTGGATGGAAATTAATTTTATTGCCAGTGGAAGCCACACTGTACGGACCACTCTCTGGTTGACTGTTCAGGAAAGTTCTGCTTTTTAGCAGTAGCATGCAATTTAATCTTCCACACAGAGGAAATCAATAACAATCTGGGCCTTGGTTGACGTATGAAGGGTATTTCTAAAGCAATTCCAGATGTGTATCAAGGCAAGGGTGTTGTTTCGAAGTACTTTTGAGCGACTTTTCATTTCAGAAATAAATAACCCAATTCTCTTTGCTTGGGTGGAAATGCATTAAAGACTTCTTAAGTCCCTGTGCAGATGGCCATGACGTAAAAGTCAGGGGGCAGGTAGAACCACCGCTTGAGGCTATCCTAGGATAAGCCTTGTGATGGTCACAGGGAGAGGGTCCCATCACTGCATCCACAATACCCACACATTACATTTCCTGAAGGAAAGGAAAGAACCAAAGGCCAGATTTATTGCTATCCATCTACTGGGTATGAGGCTTTGTGCTAGGCAGTGAGGGCACATAAAAGTGTAAGTTCCTGGTGTGACAGGTTGTCAGCACTGCTCAACCCTCTACTTAGTGAACCAGTGCATGTATGTATGTTTTAAGTTATATGCTATGTTATAACATATAAGTGTATGTTATAAGCCTATATGTTATAAGTGTATGTTATATGTTATGTTGTATGTTATAAGCCCTCAGTGATACTCAGGCTAACACTTGTTTGAGGCCAGAAAAAGCCATCCCAGCCACGCACTGATGGCGGACGAGGCCTCCATGATGCCAAAAGACTGAGTCTAGCCCTGGAAGGGGCACTTGTGGTTTAGCTGTTTCTGCAGCATTCCTGTCCTGAGAGCTTGAATCAGAAATAGAGTAAAAACAAATAACAAGGGGACCTGGGTGGCTCAGTGGGTTAAGCCGCTGCCTTCGGCTCAGGTCATGATCTCGGGGTCCTGGGATCGAGTCCCGCATTGGGCTCTCTGCTCAGCGGGGAGCCTGCTTCCTCCTCTCTCTCTCTCTCTCTCTCTGCCTGCCTCTCTGCCTACTTGTGATCTCTCTCAGTCAAATAAATAAATAAAATCTTTAAAAAAAAAACACACAAATAACAAAACAACCATTTTCATGCTGAGAAAGAATTTGACACCTCACTTCTAAATAGTTTTAATGTGAGGGTTTTTTTTTTTTTTTTTAATGCTTTGTATGATCCTGCTTTGTTGTTGTTATCTATGGGTTAGAGAATTTTAAGTTAGAAAATAGAAAAAGGTTTATGAGTTTTCAAAGATCAGCCTCTTGCATGTAGCTTGCTTGCTTTCTTCTCTTCTTTTTTTTCTTTTGAGATTTGTGGTTTTACTACTTTTTTTTTCTTTTATGTATTTCAGATCCACACCTTGATATTTAGTGTTAATATATCTCCCAGCAGTATTAAGCAGTCTCTCCACTAACAAGAGCTGAAAAGAATAATGCACTATTGTTTTCTAGATTAATTTTACTTCAAAGATCAGCTTCCGACCTACAATAAAAATCTACTCATCCTATTTTTAAAAAGAAGTAACCAACTGAAAATACAGTACACCGTGTCACCGAAGTAATTACTACTGTTGTTATTTTATAAGTATTTGTTTTAGTTGCCCAAGTTCATGGTCAGAGGGTCTATGAAAGAAGAGTTTCTTGGCCTAGGCCCAATGACCCAACCCACTGACCTGTCCAATGACCCAAGCTGAAATGCTTGGGTTTCTGAGGATATCAGGAGAATTGACAAAAATAGGGAGGCTCCTGGAAAACCAGGGTCTTTTCTATTTTGTTGGAAATAATTAACTCTGAGCTGATTCATGACTTTTCTTTTTTTCCCTTTTCAAAGATCACTCGTGACCTAATGGATCCTATTTAAAGACATTTACCATTGAGATTTTCCAGCTGGCTGAAAATTTAAATTGTATACACAGTTGTGCATTTGTATACCTAAATCACAGAAAATCCAAGATTCACCACCTATATTCTAAAAAGGCATCTTTATAGCTAATGTCTACTTTTATTAGTAAACCTGCACATTGTAAAACGGATATGTATCTGGTACCACCAGGTGCTTTCCTATAAACTATCGTATTTAGTTGTCCTACCGACCCAGTAAGGTCAACATTTTTACTCCCATTTTAATGATGAGAAAAGTGAGGCTCTGGGAAGTCAAGCAGGTGGCCCCAAATCCTACTAGACTGGGATTCAAACCAACATTTGTGGAATTTTTTCTCTTCACAGAAACCATCAAAGTTTAGGAAAGATACCTATGTAGAAAGGTTAAATGTTTATTTACCGTTTCTAAAATGGAATCTTGAACTTCTCGAGATTTAACCTGGTTCTGTAGATGGAGGACAGCATCATGGACGGTCAAAAAGAATATGTCCTTTCTAATGTTATCATTAAAGAAACCACACTTCTCCAGTTTTTCTATCACATGATCTTCAAAAGAAGGAAATAATGTTCAGTCTCTAGGAAAGCACGTTTTTAACATCAGCCCATACTAACTTTTGTCAGCTCCTCATTTTTTTTTTCCCTCATTTTCAAAATGTGACCCGGCTCTCAGCTGACTGACCTTCTTTTCCAGAAGAACATGGAATGGTTATACCCTAACTGGCTGGTGTGGGCAGACTGGGCTCCTGACCATCTTGTTTTTGCCAGGGCACCACCCTCGGGCTGCCAGAAGGCTGGCTGCTAATGGCTCCCGGCTATGACCTTCTCTGAAGAATTTCCTTGGCCACCAGTCTAAACCCCAACCGTGGGGCCTATAGCCCCTGACGGACTGATACGGGGATAAAAAGGATGGCCTGCTCGCCTCAGGAAGGATATCCCCGTGATGTTCTTCCTGCTGGGTGCCCCCTATGACATCAGGCTCAGGCAGACCTCTAAAACCATGTCTTCGTCCAGCCTCTTCCCTTGCCCTATCCTCTTCCATCAGCCCCTCACGAATTTCTCCTGTACACTCTCAATCACTTGCGCAAGAATCCTTATCTCAGGGCCTGCTTCTAGGGAACTCAGCCTAAGCCGTAGCATGTTTCTATATACATACACTGGTGCACAGACAGACAAAGACTCAGACCCTGGAGGATCCTCTACTTTCAAGGGATCTATGTCATCCCCATGGTAAGTTTCCCCCACTGACCCTGCACTGCTGTCAGGACATACTTTCAGATGACTGAAATACTTACCAGCTTTACTGAACAAATAGGAAATAATATCTTTGCAGATTCAAAAAATAACCCAGAGAGATTGCATAACGAGTAGAGTTTCTGTTTGCGGCACTGAAAAATTTTGGAAATCGATCGTTGTGATGGTTACACGACACTGTGACTCTACTTAATGCCGCTGACTTAATTGTATACGTCAGTGTGACTAAAATGGCAACTTTTATACTTAGACATTTCGTACCCTAATAAAACATAGTTTTTTAAAAAAAGGCTGATTTATGTACCCACATTCCAAGGCAGAGGAAAAAGCTTAGAAGAAAGTCTTAGAGGCAGATATATTTGTATATGCACTTACCTTGAAGTGATGCAAAGTACACATTTACATCAATTCTGTGAAATTCTTTGACAATCTAAAAACAAACAAAAAAAATTGTAACAGCGAATGACTTTATCTGTCCACAGTTACGGAGCATTCCATTACCTGCTCAGGAGAAATGTGAACACTTTCATGGTTAACCAGGACATCGAGGAAAGTGGATTATTAGGGGCACCTGGGTGGCTCAGTGGGTTAAAGCTTTTGCCTTCAGCTCAGGTCATGATCCCAGGGTCCTGGGATGGAGCCTCTCATCAGGCTCTCTGCTCAGCAGGGAGCTTGCTTCTTCCTCTCTCTCTCTCTGCCTGACTCTCTGCCTACTTGTGATCTCCGTCTCTCCAAATAAATAAATAAAATATTTTTTTAAAAAATTAAAAATTAAAAAAAAAAAAGAAAGTGGATTATTGGAGAAAAGTTCATTCTTGGAAAACCACAGAGGTTTTCGACCTGCAGTGATGGCAGGATTAGGGATGAGAAGACCATGTCTCCAGAGACGGCAGCAGATGTTGCCATCTGGATGGCACAGAGGGGCTTCACTGATATTTGTGGAAGAAAGGGAAGAAAATACAGGAAGCTTCCTAACACAGCCCCTGTGGATTGGAAACAAGAGTATGTGTTTCTATCTTTGAGAAGAAGACATGTAAGCATGGATATGTGGCCACTGGATGCCAAATGCAAAAACTGACCTAAAAAGTCCTCTGTATTTTGACTCTGTCATTGTCAATGTCCTGATTGTGATTTCTGTACTCTAGTATTGCAAAACGTTACTGTGGGGAGAAACTGGGTGAGGGGTACATAGGCTCTCTCTGTATTATTTCTTACAACTCCATGTGAATCTACAGTTATCTCAAAATTAAAAATTTAATGAAAAAAAATCTAGATACAGCCAAAGCAATTTTGAGAAATAAGAACAAAGCTGGAGATATCACAACCCCAGGTTTTGAGATTCACTACAAAGCTCTAGTAATCAAAACAGTCTGATATAGGCACAAAAACAGACATATTGATCAATGGAACAGGATAGAGAGCCCAGAAATAAACCCACACTTATATGGCCAATTAGCCTATGATGAAAGAGGCAAGAATACACAATGGGGAAAAGATAGTCTGTCAAACAAATGGTGTTGGGAAGACTGGATGGCTACATGCAAAAGAATGCAAGTGGGCCACTTTTTTATATCATAACACAAAAATAAACTCAAAATGGATTAAGGGCCTAAATGTGGCACCTGAAACCATAAAAATCCTAGAAGAAAATATAGGTAGTAATTTCTTTGACATCAGCCATTGAAATATTTTTCTAAATATGACTCCTCAGGCGAGGGAAACAAAAGCAAAATGTAACTATTAGGACTTTCTTAAAATAAAAAGCTTTCGCACAGCAAGGGAAACTATCAACAAAACAAAAACTGTAAACAAAACAAAACCCAAACCCAGCAACCTACTGAAAGGGAGAATGTATTCACAAATGAAATGATATATCCAATAAGGTGTTAATAGCCAAAATATATAGTTTATAGAATTCAACGCCTCCATACCCCAAATAATCTCATTAAAAATGGACGAGACCTGAATAGACACCTTCTCTAGAAGACCTATAAATGGCCAACAGACACATGAAAAGATGCTCAGCATCACTCATCATGGTAAATGCAAATCAAAACCACAATGAGGTATTACCTTGTCAGAATGGCTGGTATCAAAAAATACAAGAAGTAACAAGAGTTGGCAAAAATGTGGAGCAAAAGCAACCTTTGTGTGCTGTTGATGGGAATGTAAATTGGTGGAGGTCCTGAGGAAAACAGTATGGACCTTTCTAAAATAATTTTAAAAAGAAGTAACATATGATCCAGTAATTCCACTACTAGGTATTTATGCACTCAAAGAAAATGAAAACACTAATTCAAAAAGATATATGCATCCCTCTGTTTATTGTAGCATTACTTAAAATAGCCAAGATGTGGAAGCAACCCAAGTGTCCAACCATAGATGAATGGGTAAAGAATGAATGGGTAAAGAAGTGGTGTACACACACACACAAACACACACCAATATTACTGAGCCATGAAAAATAATGAGATCTTGCCATCTGCAACAACATGATGGACCAACAGTCACATGAAAAGATACTCAACGTCACTCATAATGCTAAGTGAAATAAGTCACAGAAAGACATACCATATGATTTCACTCACAAGTGGAATTTAAGAAACAAAACAAATGAACAAACAAAAGAGACAAACAAAAACAAAAAAACAGTCTTTTTTTTTTTTTTTTTAACCCCAGAGTCTTAAATACGGAGAACAAACTGATGGTTACCAGACAGGAAGTGGGTGGGGGATGGGTGAAATAGGTGAAGGAGATGAAAAGTACACTTATCGTGATGAGACTGAGTGATGTATAGAATTTTTGAATCATTATATTGTTTATCCAAAACTAATATAACACTGTATGTTAATTATACTTTAGTAGAGTTGCCTGCGTGGCTCAGTCGGCTAAGCATCTACCTTTGGCTCAGGTCATGATCCCAGGGTCCTGGGATCAAGCCCTGCATCACACTCCCTGCTCAGCAGGGAGCCTGCTTCTTCCTCTGCCTCCACCTGCTGCTTTGCCTACTTGTGTTCTTTCTCTCTCTGTCAAATAAATAAATAAAATCTTTTTTTAAAATTATGCTTCAATAAAAATATACAAATTAGTAAAAATTAAAAACAAAAAAACAAGACACAAGACCTATGGGCAATAATAAAATAGAACGTGACATTTCTGGGGGGAAAAAATCAAGACCTTTACGCAAGTATAATGTTTGGAGATCTCATAATTGCCCTTAAAGCATTTGAAAGAACCACTGGTTAGGTGTGGAAACTATCCTGGCATTAAATAAGTTCTGACTCTCCCCAAAAGCAGTTCATTAAACCCTTGGACTAACACAATCTACAATGGATCTGAGCCGCAGTTGAGTGAAATGCACAAGGCAGAACAAGATTTATGTCTTCATTTCCGTTCTCAAATGGTTATTATACTAGCCAGGTTTTCCAAAATAGCTGGAATAGAACCTGCCAGCATATTCCTGAACTCTTCTGCCTAGTAGAATAATCACTTTTCTACCTCACCAGCCCAGGACTCACCCCGTAGAATCATCACTTGCTCTTGCCCAGGTAGCCAGGAAGCCCCGATTAAGCTTCCAGTTAGGATTAAACTCCAGTTAGGGGTCATTGCCATACTTTTTAAATAGACTTAAAAATTTTTTTAATTTTAATTCCAGTGTAGTTAACTACAGTGTTGTGTTAGTCTCAGGGTTACAATGTAGGGATTCAGCAGTTCCCTGTATTACCCAATGTTCATCATGATTACGTGTACTCTTAATCCCCTTCACCCACCGGGGTCATTTCCATGTATTACATCTGATTGTCGGTGCCTGGAACCTGTTTTTAACCCCGACCCTCTTTTTTTTTTTTTTTTAAGATTTTATTTATTTATTTGACAGAGAGAGATCACAGTAGGAGAGAGGAAGGGAAGAGATCATAGGGAGAGAGGAAGGGAAGCAGGCCCCCTGCTGAGCAGAGAGCCCGATGCGGGACTCGATCCCAGGACCCTGAGATCATGACCTGAGCCGAAGGCAGCGGCTTAACCCACTGAGCCACCCAGGCGCCCCAAACCCCGACCCTCTTAATACCTATCTGAAACTTCACCTAAATTTAACATCTAGCCACATTGACACACTGGTTAGTCTGTGTGTGGGGGCGCTTCATACAGTTGGTTAAATGTTTGCTTAATGTTTGCCTTACCCTCTAGACTGTTTAGTCCCCCCAGGATAGGGGCTGCGGTGGCTTTATCGTGTCTCTCTTATGCCTGGCGAGCACTTGGCAAATATTAGGCACTCCACAATTATTTGCTTGAGCCTGCATAACTGGTTTCTGACACCATGAAAGTTTCTGTCCCACATGCTCCTCAACTCTTGCTTTGATGTCTTAGATAACCGACCTGCTTCCTGTTCTAACCTCTTAATGACACCTGCTTTTCCAGTCCTACCATGTTCTCTGGGGGTCCTTACCCTGCTGTTGTTTGTGTTACAAATAAAAACATAACACTTGACACAAACAGTTATCCATTTTTCCTCCTTCTAATATCTTATCTTCTATGTACTCCAAGAAAAAGAAAACTTAATAAATATATTTCCTAAGATACTCTTCTAAACTACCTCTTTATACACAATACCTATATAATATATATTATATATGTAGCTAATAAAATAAACTACATATATAATATATATATATATATATGCCTATTTAATCCTCATAACAAACCTTGTGAAGTAGGTACCATCATTACCCCCATACTGCAGATGAAGAAACTGAGGTACAGATAGATTAAGTGACTTGTCCATGGTCACACCACTAGTAAGTAGTAGACCCGGGATTCAAAACACCACCCCCCTGCCCCCCGTCTGGCCACACAGCCCATACTTTCAAATATTATACTCTATTGCAAAAGCATTCCTCTACAAAAACTACAGATCCAACAATTGTCCCTTTGTAAGACCAGGTGTCCCTTACCCTGTTACTACTGCCCAAGCTCCAGATCTATAAACCAAAGCACCAAAACCTTACCATTCGCAGGGATCTCACTCCAACAACATCCAAGAAAGACACAGCTCCACAGTCAAGCACGAGGCTATGGATTGGCACTTTGGGAACATTCACTTTGACTGGAAGCTCAGAGTTCCAATCCACTTGAATCTCTATTTCCTTGGTTGGGATATCAAGGTCTTCTGGATCTTCAATATCTTCATCAGGCTCAAAAGCATTATTCGATGAACCAGCATCCCTTATAATGCCATTCTAAACAAAGAAAACACTGCCAGCTTCAGTGCCAAACACTGGGAGACATCTTTCAAAGATTCAACTCCATTTACTTAAAAGTCCTATACACTTTTCCTTGGCAAGCAAAACATCAAAGGGATGAACTCTTAAGGAATGAGATTTACCTCAGTCCAAACTGTGATGTTCCCTAGGAAGAAAAATGGAAGAGCAGAGCAGCCAGGAAACTCTTGATTTCTGGAAGATTGTGGAACTTGGCCAAGAGATACATAGGCAGGAGAGTCTGAATAAAAGGTAATAGATCTAAAAGTTTATGAACTTAACTGTCTTCTACTGTGAGCAATTTTCTGGCATTGAATTAGCACTAATTTTGTTCCCTTCAGTAAAAATAAGGTTTATTTATCGATGGGGGGAAAAAAAAAATCAAACCTTCTGTTTCCAGAGAGGTCTGCTGATTTTTAAATTCTCTCCCATTTCCTCTTGCCTACAAGAACAACATTACTGTCTCCTTGTACATATCTGGGTACCAAAGGGAATAAATCTAATTTTAACTATCTAACTGCTTTCATTTTCCTCTGAGCAGGGAAAGAATTTAACAGGGAAAAGAAAAATGTCGCCTCACCTTTGTTGCTCTTAATTGTCCTTTTTTGATGAGTTTCTGTATTTTCCTCAGTGCTTTCAGCCTCTTATTATATACTCTAATGGCATCAAATCCAACCTTTGGGAAAAAATGTCAAATTACTTAAAATGTCTGGTTCCTAATGCTCGTTAATGGCAATTGTTATCTGGGAAGGTTGTTTCTCAAGTACTATTATTCCTTTTTTTTTTTTTTTTTTTTTTTTTTTTTTTTTTTTTTAATTTTTTATTTTTTATAAACATATATTTTTTATATACATATATTTTTATCCCCAGGTCTGTGAATCACCAGGTTTACACACTTCACAGCACTCACCAAATCACATACCCTCCCCAATGTCCATAATCCCACCCCCTTCTCCCCAACCCCCTCCCCCCGGCAACCCTCAGTTTGTTTTGTGAGATTAAGAGTCACTTACTTGAATACATCCTGTTGAAAAAGAAATTCTAAGATCTGGTGGCAGTCGCCCCATCAACCCTCCCCCACCTACCCAGAGACTCAGGAAAGACAGTCTCATATTAAAGGCTCTACACTGGTAAAAACAGAACAACAACAAAAAACAACCAAAAACAGTGAAGAAAAACCTCTTTAGCTTTAAGCCTATGTTAACAAAGGTCCTTGACCTCACAGAGCCTTTATGTTATTGCAAAATCACAGAGGACCATTCCTGTGAAACAGTTTGCTCTGGACCCCACTCAGGGAGACTTAGCATCAGAGCTAAGCATTCAAGACCACAGTTGGCACGGCATTCAAGACCACAGTTTCCTGCTGACATATTTCACTTACACTTTTTGCCCTTTATTCCAACTGGGCAAATACCTCCCAACCCAAAGATGTGTACATACCTTGGACTCTCAGCTCACAGGGTTCCCAAACACCTGACATAACCACTCTTCTGCCCAACTGTCACACCCAGCCTGGTCCATCCAACTTGCAGGGATTGCTCCCTTCTGGAAACTTCCTCACATGTACTGTGTATACTACTTATTTGGAACTCAAATTCCGCCTGGAGACATCTCTGCTGTTTTTGTCTTCCATAGTTATTGCTACCTGGATTTTAACACATACGGTATTATTGGTATTTTCCTATCCTCCAATAGACTGTAACTTACTTGGATGTTATAATTCTTAAAGCCCCATACAGATGGAATAGGGTGTAGGACCTTAGCCCAGTTTGAGCCAATAAATACCTATAGAATGAAGGAAGTCTCAAAGGAGGTTAGAAACCAAATTTCTAGGGATAAAATACTCACTGTGGACTTGATACATTTTTTAAAACCATCAACGTTGCCATAAAAAATAGGACTAGAAAATCTAAGAATCTTCACTCCTTCAAGTTCTTCAATCTAGCATTAAAAAAAAAAAAAAAAGCGTGAGGTTAATAATAATCTTGGGCTTCAAACATTTGATTCAATTTCTGGCTTTTTGGGCCACCTGGGGGGCTTAGTCAGTGGAGCCTCTGATTCTTGGTTTCAGCTCAGGCCATGATCACAGGGGTCCTGGGATGGAGTCCACTCTTCTTGGACTCCATGCTCAGCCCAGAGTCTACTTATCCCCCTCCCTCCCCCTTTGCTCCCCCTCCCCCACCTCTTGCTCTCTCTCTCTCTCTCTCTCTCTCTTTCTCTCTCAAATAAATAAAAAAATTCTAGCTTCTCCACTAGGAGGGGAGTTTCAGTTGTTCAAAGGAGCTAGGCAGCAGCACCCACCTCTACCTGAATAGGGGCTTCCCCCAGTTAGAGGCCACAGGTTATTAAAACTGGAGGGGCGCCTGGGTGGCTCAATTGTTAAGTGTCTTTAACTTAGGTCATGATCCCAGGGTCCTGGGATCAAGCCCCACGCAGGGCTCCCTGCTCAGCACAACCTGGTTCTCCCTCTCCTACTCCCCCTGCTTGTGTTCCCTTTCTCACTGTCTCTCTCTGTCCAATAAATAAAATCTTTAAAAGTAAAAATAAAACCACTGGTATTTTACAGTCTCACAGAAGGTCAAGTTAGGAAGGGCCTCCATAAGCAATGATGCACCCTCTGATTTCCAGATGGAGAAACTGAGGCTGAGAACAGTGACATGATTATTTTTCAGTGACACTATTTTTAGCAATAATTTTGCCTCAAGTTCATACCACTCCCTGCCCACTTTGTTCTTTGGCTACTATTCTTTAAAAGGAAAAAAAAAGTAGCAAACAAGGGGATTTGCAAGAACTGAGGCCTGTGATATCATCTGCTTGTTCTTGCCCTGACACAGAGTGGCCAGACCAAAAAAAAGCTTACAGAATCCTAGATTTTTCCAGTCTTTAGGAATCCTAGCAATTTCAGTTCAGTCCCTGAGAGGAGCAAGTAGGAGCTGGGAGGCTGAGTGACACACGGTGTCACTCTCCCCAGGGTGGAGCCTTGAACTGCAAACTCCCAAATTCAGCCCATGAGCCAGAAGATTCTCTACCATCATGTTTAGCTCTGGGCAGCACTTGGCTCAACATAACTGAGAAAGAATGTGGAAATAAGTTAAGTAGCAGCTAATGGAATTCCAGGGTCAGTGTCCAAAATTTTCTTCCTCTGCTTTTTGCCCTGGTGACCACTAAGCTAGTTTGTTTGCAGGGACAGAAGTCCATCCGTGGGATTTGTTTTTTTTTCCATTTCCGGTATCATATATTGTTTCTTCCAAGATTAGAGCAACATGTCAAAGAAGGTTCCTTGTGACGAGAACTTAAAAGTCTCCGGTTAGAATTAAATGAAGATAACCTTATGGGGATTTCAGGTAATTTCATAGAGGATAAAGATTACATAGCAGAGGAATAGAATTTTGTGGAAACTTCCTGCAATCCTCAAATTGGCTATTTTAAGAGATTTCTCTTACAATGGCTTTACATGAATAGGACCTTCACACTAGCATGGGCACAATTCATCCAAGTCATGCATATCAGAAGGCACATTGGGTCAAAGTTTTCACAACAACCCCCCGCCTCCGTGGACTTCTAGACATTCCTGGCAGAAGTGTCCCCCCTTAACTACCTTGTACCTGATACACTAAAAGAGAAATAAGCTGGCCCTGAAAATCCAGGCTAGAAAACCCAAATCCAGCAAATGTCTCACAAAGGCACTTACATTTTTGTAACTCTTGGTACTTTTGTAAATGTCTGTGCTAGGAACGCTTCCCAGGCCATTCCATGAGGGACTAAGAGAAGAAAAATCAGGTCAGGATTTTTTGGAACAGGCCTCCTTTGGAATAAAACATTAGAAGAAATAACCGATAGGAAAGAGCCCATCGTTCTGGTGTTTGGAGCCTGTGTCTTCATTACAGATGACATCTTCCTACAGCCAGCTCTGCTCCGAAATGAACGGCTGGTGTTTGCGTGGGCCCTGGGTGGAGGAGGACTTCCCTGAGGGCTGAGAGAAGTCGTGAGCAGCCCTCTTCCGTGTGTATTACACTTCAGAGGACAAACAAAGAGCTTTCACACATGGTAAATTTTCTCTAAGTGCCACTATTCTTCTGGAAGATCAGCGGTCCTATCTTCATTTTTATGGGAAAGCTGAGGGTCAGGTAAGTCAAAAAGGCCCTGGAGGTAAGGGGCAGCATCTACATTTGACCCAGGGGTCCTCACAGCCTAGCACAACACCTGGAACTTACTCATGAGGTATAGCAACTTTCTGAGGAAGTATGACGAGTCTTCAGGGATCAAATTAGTCTCAGTTGGTAGAAATGGGAGCCTGGGGGGACCAGGAGAAAGTTCCTCCCATCAACCAGACTGTTGTCTTCCTGCTCCTCATGTAATCGAATAAATCCTGTGATTCTTCAAGGGAGGCCAGGGACAGATGTTAAATAACAATTCCTGAAGAAAGAGTATCTGTTTGGGGTACTCTTGGCAACGTGCTCTCCAGATCAGCCATATAATTACTGGCAATGAAGCATTGTGGAGGATGTGGCTTTTGCTTGGCTAAAAGCCTGGTTACCGAATCAGGAGCTAAAATGTGCTGCTGCTTTATCTTCAGTTTATCGGGCTGTGCTGAATATTCATGTAAAGCTCATAAGCTACATCATCTTTCTCCACAAACCCTCCTCTCCCAACCACACCCTCACAAGGCCAAGTAGACACTGAGGCACAGAGAGCACGAGAAGCAGCATCTTCCACGCACAGGTTTGGAGTTATTTCCCAGCAGCAAACTGGGCACACAGGGAACTTGGGAACTCTCTGGGCCCATAGGCAACCACTTAGGGGCCCCGAGGCAGGGAACACAAGCTTTTGGGAAGAAGGGGAACTGGTTGGTGCAATGAGAAGGGTGGGCTTAACTTTGGAAAACCGTGTGCAGTTTCCTCAAAAAGTTAAAAATACCACTACTGGGTATTTACCCCACAGATACAGATGTCATTAAAAGAAGGGTCATGTGCACCCCAATGTTTATAGCAGTAATGTCCAAAATAGCCAAACGGTGGAAGGAGTCGAGATGCCCTTCAACAGATGAATGGATAAAGAAGATGTGGTCCACATACACAATGGAATATTACTCAGGCATCAGAAAGGATGAATACTCAACTTTTGTATCAACACGGATGGGACTGGAGGAGATTATGCTGAGTGAAGTAAGTCAAGCAGAGAGAGTCAATTATCATATGGTTCCACTTATTTGTGGAGTGTAGGGAATAGCATGGATGTCATTAGGAGAAGGAAGGGAAAAATGGAGGTGGGGGGAATCAGAGGGGGAGACAAACCATGAAAGACTGTGGACTCCGGGAATCAAACTGAGGGGTTTAGAGGGGAGGAGGGTGGGGGGATGGGTGAGCTTGGTGGTGGGTATTAGGAAGGACATGGATTGCATGGAGCACTGGGTGTTATACGTAAACAACGAATCATGGAGCACTACATCGAAAACTAATGATGTACTGAATGGTGACTGACATAGCATAATTTAAAAAAAAAAAAAAGAAGAAGAAGAAGAAGGGTGGGCTTATGCAAAGTGGGAGGGGTCTTGGATGATGTTTTTCCAGGTTTCTTACTCCTTTGCAACCAAAGCCCAGGCAGAGAAGAGGCCAGAATTCTGGAAAGGGAACAGAGGTTTTGAGGAGAAAGAGGCTCTGTTTGCCTCTCCACTGGGAGGGCTTCACAGACCCAGGAGGGCACACATGGAAAGCCTCTCAAGAGTCACTACAGAACCAACAGAAACCCAGACGCTCAGGACCCCTCACAGATCACTCTTGGTGGCGTCGAGCCACGCCTTTGCTGCTTTCCCTCTGCATATGTCCTAATGACCTCTACTTCATATAATCGTGTGACCTGTGGGACGCACGCTCCATTTGGTGGGTCTGAATGAATCCTGCCCACAATCAACACTTTCAAAGTCTCCCGTTCTGGGTTCCTAGCTTCAGGAGAAACCGGGCTGCAATCTGTTTAGCGGCTACCTTGACCCTAGCCTCGGGCGGCGTGTCCCACGTGCGGCGTCTCATTTACAGAAGGAACTGCAAGGAACTGCAGAAGGAACTCACCTCAGTCCTTTGCTGAGTCATGAATCTTTGCGTTTTATCACCCCTGAAAGGAGCACACAGCCAAAGAGCACACGGCTAAGTGCACAGATTTGGGGGTGAGACACACCCGGGTTCAAAGCCTGACTTAGCTGTGTGATCTTTGGAAAAGTTCTTAACCTTTCTGAGCCTCGAACTGCTTACCTATAGAATGACAATAATAAAATCTGTTCATGGGATTTTTTTTCCCGAAGACTAAATATGATAACGTATGTCAAGCACTATGGGCTTAATTCATAGAAGCCCTCAATGTATAGAAACTATTATGAAAGGGAGTGGTTTCCTTATATTTTATCAAAATGGTATAAGGAAGCGCAGGGTGTGTGGTCCTGTTTAAGGGAGACCTGGGTCTGCATTACTCACAATTGCACTCTGAGGACCACAGTAAGCAGTCCAAACATGAGGCCGGCTAGTAAACCGAGGTCCAGCCCCAGAATGATGGATGCTATGCACGTAAACACCCAGATAACCTAGGACAAAACAGAAAAGGAAGAACTGCTTTAATCCAGCAGGGGCCGTCCAGTGAGAGACTACCTGTGAAAACAGATCAACTGTCCATGAACAAATCACAGCTTTTTTTTATATATACTCGGACTCTACTTCATGTTAAGAGGAAGTGGAAATTGACCTTTCTGGTAAAGACCGACTGTCCCATTTCAACGTGCTTTCATGACTTTTAAATAGGGAAAATACGAACAAAGTTCAAAGTGGAATTAATATGAAAAAGGTCTACAGTGAAAAGTCTTGCTCCCAACCCCCTCCCTTCTCCATCCATCCAGCCTCTCTCCCTGTGTTCTCTTCTGTTTTCTCATGTGTCTCTGGCACGTGCATGTGCGCACTTTTCGCCAGCATCGTTTTCTGCAAATACAAGCAAATATGACTGAACAGCAGTATTTTCTTTTCCCGTCTTTTCATGCATTGTACACACTATGCCATGCTGTGCTGGTCTCTTTTTCACTTTACAATGCATCTTGGAGGGATGCATTTTTCTCCTTTCTGTCTGCCATAGTTTAAATGAGAGCAGGACTCGGAAGGATATAGCTTCTGGTTGTCACAGTTCCTTAGTTGCGAAGCTTACTTTGGTCAGAGTTAGACTCAGCAAGGGTTTTGTACTTTGGTTTTGCTTTGTTTTGTGTTTTGTTTGTCCTTCTATATTACAGAGGTTTTTTTTTTTTTTTTTTTTTTTAAAGAATTTGTTTTGTTTTTTAATTTGGTTGTTGGTCTGGTTGGTTTGTTTGGTGTTTGTTTGTAGGAGATTCTTCCTAGATGGCAAAAGATCTCCCCAGAGATCCAGGATGTTCACAAAACTTGGCTTCAGAGCCTTGGCTTATACACACAATTCTAGTTTCTTCTCTGGGAATCCCAAAAGGCAAATGAGATTTAGGAGACATGTCCCCCACATAATGATGTGGCAGGAGGCACATAAGAACCAAATCTTGGCTGGGTGGCTCAGTTAGTTAACTGTCTGCCTTCTTCTCGGGTCATAATCTTGGGGGTCCTGGCATTAAGTCCTATATTGGACTCTGTGCTCAGTGGTGAGCCTGCTTCTCCCTCTCCCTCTGCCTGCCACTCCCCCTGCTTGTGCGCTCGCTCGCTCTCTCTCTGTCAAGTAGATAAATAACATCTTTTAAAAAAAAAAAAGAATAAGAAGAACCAAATCTTATTTCAGACAAAAACAGGCAGTAAGTGACTTACAGCATCTATCTTATTCTGTCTCCACAGACGAGGAATGTCACACACTTGCATGAACATCCCTTTCAGGTTGGCGATGACAACGGCAGCCAAGACCGACTGCAGGGAGAGACAGGGAAGGCTGTGTTATTCAGGGCAAGGGCTTTCCACCGGGTGAGTTTTAAACCTCCTGTTATTTCTCCGGTGGCTGAGCAGGGAAGCGAGATTATGCAATCAATATGCTGAGAAGCAGGGCTGTACCTTCTGCAAGGGTTCCAGCAGCTTCCCCAGGGCGACGATGGCGATCATCACGATCCCAGCCGAGATGATGCCGGCAATCTGAAAGACACACACCTGCCATGAGCAGGGCTCAGCCTCCCCACTGGTGTCTAGCTTGTGGGATGCGGGTACGTGCAGGACAGTCTGTTTGCAGGGCTGCTTGACGCTGCCCTACTCCCTCCTCCTGCTCAATACTGTTGAGAGAAATGAGAATTAGTTCCAAAAACTCTCCACAACGGAAGGAAAAAAGTGGGCAACATACACAGGGTGGCTATCGCAGAGGAATTAAAGGAAACGTGGAGACGGAGCCTGCGCAGGGAAAGCCAGCGGCACCGGGATTGCTGCACGATGTGTTACTGACCTAGAGCTTCGGTGTCCCGTCGGGAGGCCAGACTTGTAACCATTTGCCAGAGCGGGGCCACCTCTTCCCCCAAGAAATAAACTGTGCCATTCACATCGGATTCTACGCATCGTAGAAGGCGCAGCCCTAACAGCGATTCTGACAACACTTGGTACTAACGGCATATGATTCCCACAAAAATCGCAGAGGAACTAAATGGCCCGGTCCCAGCACAAATTCAGAATGCTACACGAGCACCAGGACACGTGGGACCGCATCCCCTGCTCCTCTGTCCCCAGACACAGGCTCAGAGTGTGGCCCCAGGGACGGGGCCACCAGCACGCGGGGCATAAAGGACCTTCAGAAACTTTACCTTCGCTGGCCAAAAAGCTCTGCTAAGATCCGTGAATAGTTAGGAGAGAGGCTGAGGGGTGGGGCTATTCTCTGGTGTGATTAGCACTGAGATGGCTGCCGCGTGGCGGAGGTGAAGACCAGAAACTCTGAAACAGAGGAGAAAAGGAGACAGAGCACCAGAAGCAAAGAAGTGGGAGAAGCAACAGGGAAGACAGGCTGGGGCACAAGTGCCGCCGGCTGCTAGAGGTTGCAGGTGAAGAGAGAGATCAGGCCCACATCAAAGGAAAATCCAGAAACATCAGAAAACTTCAAAGTCACAGTCTTCCCACCTGGCAAATGGATCATTCCAACCTTCTCATTATGGTTAGATTATGTATCTGTTGGACTAGAAACTTCGCTTTGTACTTCCAGACTTCTTTTTTGGGCTCTGTTGCCCCTTAGCACCACACCTCTAGGAGGCCTGTACCTTGGTGGCTTTCCCTCTCCTATCTGAGCAGAGAAACTAATATCCTCTCTCTACCTATCCATCCATGCTCCTTCCTTCCCTTTTTGTTCCTCCCTCCCTCCCTTCCATATAATGGCATAACCAGCACTGGTCGCCAATCACGAGCCACTTGCATCTCGCTGTGGATGTGGGGCTCTGCGAGTAGCTGAAAGAAACGGAGATCTGGGGACAGAGATCACAGCCAGCTGCCCAGCTCCTGCCGGGAGAATGGCCACCTACCCGCCTGGTACATGGGACAGGAAGCCGCCAATGATGGGGACCGACATGAATCCTGGCCACTCTCTTAAAATCTGAGAGGATTTTGTTACTTGTACTTACTTTTAAGGCTGGAATTGCGGTAGATTTTATATCTATGAGCACATTCAATCACTAGATAATTAATGATTCTAAGTGAGAATGTAATCAGATCAGAGAACAGTTAGTAATCAGAGTTTCTGGTGAGTCCGTAGGAGTCAGGTGAGGGTGAGAGAAAGAACGGGCTGTACCGTTAAGCCCTGCTGCAGTCTGAGAATGTGCTGCACACAGCGAGCACTAACCCTCGCTACCCTGTTCATTCAGCTGGGAGAGGACTGGTTCTTCTGTGTCAGGGACAACATATGTATCACTGGGACACGATGCTCCCCTACCGTGAGGAGCGACAGATGGGAACAATCAGCATTCACAAGAACGCGCCAGGACTTTCTAGACGTTTTTATTCAATCCTCACAACATCCCTTTGAGTGGATGCAGTTAATGTTCCCATTTTATAGATGCTGACACCAAGGTCCCCAACATGAGAGAAAGCCCGAGAAGCCACACAACAGGGGGAGACCATCCAGTTTATGTAGTCATGAGTCCCTGGATTTCAGTCCAGGCACTTGGACTTTTAACCCCAGAACTCAGTATACATTTCAGTAATTAAATGTCAAGCCCCTTCTGTGCTTGCTTCATTCCTCACTACTGAAATGCTGGCATCCTTCATTCCTAAATATAATACATGCCAGTGTGTGGCGGTGGGTGTTAGCTTACCAGAACACCATTATCCCCAAGCCCTCTGCCAAGGAGTCGCTTTACACGGGCATTCTTCCTGGGCCGGCTGGCCCGTGCCTCCTTTGAGCCTGCACGCCACAGCAGGAGAGTGGACATCACCCGTGGGGGACCCGCCTACACCCGCATACAGCCCCGGGCCCTGGAGAGTCTGTCAATGCCCCATCTCCGATGATAGCAGAGCGCTTTCATCTTACTTCAACTCGTGTGCTGACAGCCGCCACTGGAACATGGGGCAGCTCTGGAAATCACCTCTGACCTCTTCTCCCCGACCACAGACGCCTGGCTTGGCCTCCTGGTACGGGCTGGATTGTCTTCCCTGCTCCCACAGAGCTAGAAAGGTCTGGTCTGTCTCCCCCTCACCCCAAAAAAAGGAAGTTCAATTTTAAAAAGAAAATTTCTGAAAATTAAAATTAGATGTTGTTCAACAGGACCCAAGAAATTGGAAGAGGCCCATTCTTCCAATCCCCCTACACAGAGATCCATTATAAATGGGAAAGGAGCATCACATGTGCCCTGGGGACAATTAAGGCTCCTCTTGGGCAGGCCACTGTAGGGAGTCACTAGTTTTCTCAATCTCTTTCACACTGCTTTGTGTCCCTGACATAACAAAGCCTAACTGAAGCTCCTGTGTGTCCTAGTACTTACCTTGTATTCAATGACATCCTTCTTTATAGTCTCAATACACTTTTTACAATACCTCTGTGTGGGGAAGGGAACCACCCCCCAGGCACAACAGAAACACAATTCCTGAGCCTGTCCCTTGCCGCCATTCACCTGTTTTGGCAAATCTGACCCCATGCCCCGCTAGAAAGGATAGCCTTTGAGAATGGCTCCTTAGCTTTGTGGCCAAAGGTGGGGTGATTCAGAGATGAACTGGGATGCCAGATTTGAGGTCCCTTTGTGAAGGTAACAACCTAAAACCACACTGATAAGATTAAATCCATGGGTAGAACTTCAGGAACAAAAATCATCCTCGAGAGGAAAGGCCAAAATGTTATCACCAAAATATCCCCGGCTGGCAGATTTGTTCTGTGGGACGAAGGCTTCTAGAGGAAATTCTATCAGGAACTTCCTATCAGGAACTTTCCTGATCCTTGGAAAGGAAACATAGTGGACACTTTGGATTCTCCCGAAAATGCAACAGCTCACTAACACCAGAAAGTGCGTGCTCCGTCTTCTCTATCTCCAGATAACACATTGATAAAAATCAGCATTCTTTACCACTGATTTCCTTGTCAGTTCTTCTTATCCCGGAAACCCAGGTTGCAGGTCAATACAGCCACCTGCGAGCTGAGCACTGACACAGAGATTCCTTTGAGGATCTGGGCATTGGGAAACCGTCAATGTCAGAGAGGTTTCTGGGGAGGAGATGGATCAAGTTGGTAAGTGAGCCCCAGGTCAGATCTGCTCAGATCTGCTCGGATCTGTGCCTCCCGAGGCAGAAGCCTCCGCGCTCCAAGGCTACTTGCCTTACTCGGCTCTCCTAAATGCCTTTCCGGGTGCTGTTCCCCGGCCCATCCCTTGCAGGACCGTGACACCCCCACGCTGCTGTGCCTTACCTGGGTCTTTCCCCCGGTGCTCTCCTGGACGGCGGTGCGGGACAGGGCAGTGGTGGCCACAAAACAAGAGAAGAATCCCGAGAAGATGTTGCTGATCCCAAAGGCAATGAATTCCTAAGGCAGAGACCGGGGGACAGGGATGCTACGAATAGAATCACTGGGCAAGACCTGCCAAGAGTTTAAGGAAAAAGAGGAGGAAAGCAAGCTCCCAAGCCCACCCTGTCTGGTAGCCCCAGACACTGCCCATGCTTGCACACGTGGAGCAATTTAAAATCAGCTCACCTGAACAAGGGCCCGTGTGTACAAGAGCCTGAATTTAAAACGGTCACAACCATCATCGCTGGCGTTTGCTGCACTGTTTTGCTATATTATAGCTCCCCTTATGAAATATATCCAGAGACACTGGACTGCATGAAGGATTCTCATGCTGACCTCATATGTGAGCGTTGAATGTTATTTAGGACCTGACTGAATTAACTCTTAGAATTCGGCTGGCTTCAACTTATTTCTTAAAAAGAAAAGAGACGCAGCCTGCGTATTTCAAAATAATTTCAACTAGCACGTGGAAGAGGGAAACCAGCTCGACAAGGACTGATGAAAGAAACCAATCCCTTCTCCAGCAGACAACTAAGTCTGTCCCGCTTATGCCTTTCTCTTCTTTGCCGCCCTACAAAAGCAGGTCAGCGCAAGGGTGACCGTACCTGGTTCCCATCGATGGTGTAATCGTACTTGATGGCATAAACTTTGCCCACAGACACCGCAATAGCATAAGCCACCACGGCGATGGAAAACGAGGCAGCCAGCATCTCAGAAAACAGACTCACAGGTGGAAGTATGGGAGGCAAAAACCTAGTGAGTTTTCAAACAAACAAACAAACAAACAAACAAACGCAGTGAGGATTTGACCACAGTTCTCTGTTCCTACCTCGTCAAAGGCTATATCCACCCAGACCCAAGTCAGGCATGAAATTGCTTGATCCCGAGGGAAGAAAGCAGATTGGGACAACTAAGTGGTAGCATTGCTTTTACAGTTTTTAATTAGAAGTTGGCGCTCTCTCATGAGCTGACTTCTTCATCCCCTCTACAAATGCTGCCTTATCTATACCCCTGACACAAATAAATGTGTCATTATGGATTCTGTAGTATACAGCCTGATGCCACGCCATTTCACACATTAGTGTTTCTCCTCACACAATTTTATCTTAAAGGTCTTTGAATTTAAAAGATAGTCTGGCCATAAAATGAGATTTGCCTTGTGGGAAGAGATGTCGGGTCTATGAAAGAGACAAACGATAATTGGATGCTAAAAGAGCTGAGTAAAAAATCCGCATCTTAAGAGCCACGATATTTAAAATCTTGAGTCCAGATGAGATTACATTTATGTAATTATCAGAATGCTCCAGAATCACAATGACTAAGACTAGTGACTGTGGGGTTGAACGGCTACTGTTGGACATACCAGAACTGTTCTACAGACCATGTAAAGAAATAAACCTAAGGGCATCTGGCTGGCTCAGTCAGTATAACATGTGATGCTTGATCTCAGGGTTGTGAGCTTAAGCCCCATTTTGGGCACAAAAGCCCACTTAAAAAGGAAAAAAAGGAAGGAGGGAGGGAAGGAAGGAAACCTACATGTTTATAATCATTCAGTTGTCCCCAAATATGAAAACTGGGGGAATGGCTTTTATGTACCTGTATCTTGATGACTTATCCATAGAGCGTACAGCCAGAGGTCCCTAGCCAAAAAACCTCCAAAACAAACAAACAGAAAAACCCCACCAAAACAATCTCCCTCACCTACCTCACTTATGTCTGAGTTTCCTTTAATAGGAAACTACATTCCCCTCCTCTAATCAGAGGGAGGTGCTATAGCAGAAATAAGATTGTTAAAAAAAACCACAGAGGGCGCCTGGGTGGCTCAGTGGGTTAAGCCGCTGCCTTCGGCACAGGTCATGATCTCAGGGTCCTGGGATCGAGTCCCGCATCGGGCTCTCTGCTCAGCAGGGAGCCTGCTTCCTTCTCTCTCTCTCTCTCTGCCTGCCTCTCAGTGTACTTGTAATTTCTCTCTGTCAAATAAATAAATGAAATCTTTAAAAAAAAAAAAAAAACCACAGAAATTTAGAGCTAGCTAATATCCTGATATCATCCAAATTAATATGCTCATCTAATATCCTAGAAATGGTTGAATCTACGTCTCTCCTTTTGTTGATAAGGGAACTGAGGTCCAGAGACATGAAGTGACTTGTTCAAGGTCATTTAGTAAGGTCTAGTATGAATGTTGATTTCGTGCGTAACAAGATCTGTCTGATTCTCTGCCCCAGTAGCCTTTTTCTCCCCACAGGTGAGGTTACTTTCCAGACTCCTTTTTTCCCACATCTCATCCTGACTCACAAGATTTGTATCACACCTCTGCTCATCAGGACGTGGGCTTGGACATCACTTCTTAAAACAAGGCTTGTGGGGACACCTGGGTGGCTCAGTGGGTTAAGTATCAGCCTTTGGCTCAGGTCATGATCCCAGTATCCTGGGATCGAGTCCCACATTGGGCTCCCTGCTCAGTGGAGAGCCTCCTTCTCTCTCTGCCTGCCACTCCCCCTGTTTGTGTGAGCGCTCTCTGACAAATAAAGAAAATCTTTATATACTATCAGGCTTGTGACTCATTCCCAAGACCCAATCAGCCTTACTCGAGGTAATTCAGTCTGTCCAGATACCTTTCCAGTCCTACAGAGTTCAGCTTTGATTGTGACCTAATGCCCACTGCCTGCCTGCCAACTTCTCTAATGCCAGGGCCTTCTACCAGGTCCTTGATTCTCCAGGGTCACAAAGTGTAAACACAGAGACTTAAAGTCAAAGGATGTAAATGCTGGCTCCATGGCTCTGTATGAAACTGACTGACTGACTGACTTGGGGCATATTATTCAAGATTCCCAAGTCCCAGTTTCTTCAGCTGTCAAATGGGGGCTATATACTCTTCTCATAGGGTTATTGGAAGGAGTCAAGGAAGGATGATGTGAGTAAGTAATCAGTACCTACGCACATAGTAGGTGCTCAGTAAGTGTAGGGAGACCCTGAATGTACCACAGCTGCCATCCATTTGTATTACCTTGCTAGTTCTTAGCAGGGCTGATTTTTGGCTTCACGTCACTCACTTGGGACCCACACTGGACACCTTCCAATGACCTCTGAGTTGTCTTTCCCTTACCTCCTGCCCTTCTTCAGGGGCCCTGTTTGGCTACAGCCAACCCTCCCATGTGTGGCCTGATCATGAGCTAATGCTATGAAGGTGAGTGAGGGTGAAGGAGGCTTTTCTGAAAAGATAAGGGTGGGGAGTGGTGGGACCCTAGAACGGAGAGTCAGGCGTGATCAACATGATTCCATTTACTTGAGGTTGGCCCTGAACACTTGGCAAATGCACCACCGCTCCAACTAGAATGGAAAAGTGGCCTTCCAAAGGCAGCCAGGAGAAAACCCCCGATGATTCTGCTGACCTCCCCTGCCCCGTTCCCCCTGCGCCACACTCTCAAACACAAGTGCAAAGCACATCACTTTGAAAGCAGTGGAAACAAACATGACAGTGACATCCTCTGGTACCAGTACCTGCTGGCTATCTAACAGTGAGTCTGGTCATAATTGTGGGAGGTTAATGTTACCAATCTAGCAAACATCTGGGTTTCTTTTTTAATGCCGTATGTTGAAATTACAGCGTACTGCACTTGGTCCATTCAGTGCATTTTATGAGAGATCTCACTGGCATTTTAGAACAAGCCCGAATTAGGAGAACCCCCTCACCCATCTAGGTGGTGACAGAAGTGCACGAAGATACTCAACTCTACTTTCCGAACTCACCAAACTACCAAATATATAGAAAACCTCCCTTAAGATGATGCATTTTATTCGTGAGAACCAATGACATAATTATTACCCAAGATTGATTAAACTAATTGGTGGAGAATTAAGGCCAGCTGTCCCTTATTTCTCAAGCAGATTGTTCTCAGTGTGATAAATGT
The DNA here is from genome assembly GCF_030435805.1 of Mustela lutreola. Lineage (NCBI taxonomy): Eukaryota > Metazoa > Chordata > Mammalia > Carnivora > Mustelidae > Mustela > Mustela lutreola. Next base: position 112,220,573 of record NC_081293.1, read on the forward strand.
GACTAACCATGATTCTATTTGTATTATATTGTAATTATACACAGGAGTTTAAGTCAGGAGTCTGGTGGTGACTGTGTAAGTCCTGCCACATTTTAAGAAAATGAAGAAAAAAACCTTAGAGCCTATGGGAGCTGCTTTTCAACAAATGGCTCAAACTTTCTCTACACACACAGTTTGTCTGACCGTTTGCACCAGTGGGTGCTTCCTTAAGATCACACACGGGGAAGACTATGGAAGGAGCATCAGTGAAATGAAGCTTATAATAAAAGGTTTCTTTTAAATAGAAAGTACTGATTTAGTATAGCCTAAGAGGAGCTCCGCACTCACCCCCTTGGGATGGATTTAACAATGCCAGCATTGTAATTTTTTTCCAGGTCGGCTCCATATGAAATGGCAGTAGCAATTATTGTCTGAAATAAAACAAAAGAGGTTCAAAAATTTAAAAAACTACATGTTTTAACAACTCCTCACCCCCTTTCTTTGGTCTCCTCCTTAGGAAGCCTGCCCTGTTGGTTTCTGTCTTTCTATTTTTTTTTTTTTAAATCCAAGTACAGTTAACATACATTATATTAACACACATTATATTAGTTTCAGATGTGCGGTAAAATGATATGACTTTTCTCTGCATTACTCAGTGTTCATCAAGATAAAACAGTGCTCTTATTCCCCCTTTATCTTTTTCCCTAATCCCTAACCTACCTCCCCTCTGGCAACCACTAGTTCGTTCTCTGTATTTAAGAATCTGGGTTTTTTTTTTAATTTGTGGAACATAAGGAATAGCATGGAGGGCATTAGGAGAAGGAAGGGAAAAATGAAAACGGGGGAGTCAGAGGGGGCGATAAACCATGAGAGACTATGGACTCCAGGAAACAAACTGACGGTTTTGGAAGGGAGGTAGGTGGAGAGATGGGCTAGCCTGGTGATGGGTATTAAGGAGGGCACAGATTGCATGGAGCACTGGGTGTTATACTTAAACAATGAATCACGGAACACTACATCAAAAGCTAATGATGTGCTGTATGGTGACTAACATAATTCAATAAAAAATAAATTTAAAAATTAAATTACAAAAAGAATCTGGGGGGTTTTGTTTGTCTCTTTTTTGTTTGTTTGTTTCTTAAATTCCATATATGAGTGAAATCATTTAGTATCTCTCTTTCTCTGACTTATTTCACCAAGCATGATACTCTCTAGCTCCAACCATGTTGTTGTAGATGGCAAGGTTTCATTCTTTTTTATGGCTGAGTAATATTCCATATTTATATATATATATTACAACTTCTTATTAAACTCATTAATGCTGAACTTTCTAATTACATGTTTTACTTACCACAATTACTTCTATAGGAATAGGGACTGGAATTTTGTGCTTAAATCGGTCATTCACTTCTTTAACCGCCATACAGATGATAATGGTGAGTAATCCAGCAATGAAATCAGCAAGGTTGGTGTTGCCAACATTTTGAAAAATCTCAATCAGAGTCTGTATAAAGAAAACAATTGTATATTCTTCCCACATGAAAAATCATGATAACATCATCAAACAGCACTTAAAAATTTCATGTAAAATCATAAAAATGAGTTCGGCTAATACAGAGACCATTAAAAACATCCGGTCTTAACAGTACATATACCAAGTTAATGATGCTTAATTGGAGTGGTAAAACCATGGGTGATTTCTACTTTTTTGTTCATCTGCACTTTTTTACAATAAAAATGAGATGTTTTAAAAGAAAAAATTTCATTACATACTGAATTTTACTTGCAGAAAAGCTTTAAAAATTTATATCTTAAAGCGGTTTTATAGGGACTATTAAGTGACCTAATTTCACAATGTCGATGTGCTATTATTGAGACTAAAAACTCACAAACCAAAAAGTCCCAATTAGCCAATATTTTAGGTAAAACTCTTCCCCAACCTGAATGAGATGGCTGGAAATAAAAATGCCTAAATACTTTATATGTAGCTACATAGGGTCTGATCCACTCTTCATCCTGAAGAAAAACTACTAAATTGATACATTGTTCAAATATAAATTTTTAGGGGCACCTGGGTGGCTCAGTGAACAAGCCTCTGCCTTCGGCTCAGGTCATGATCTCAGGGTCCTGGGATGGAGCCCTGCATCGGGCTCTCTGCTCAGCAGGGACCTGCTTCCCTTTCTCTCTCTCTCTGCCTACCTCTCTGCTTAATTGTGATCTCTGTCAAATAAATAAATAAAATCTTTAAATATATATATATATAATATATATATAAATTTTTAGAAATTAATTTGGTACTTAGTTCAAACTTGAACTAAAATGACTTAAATAAAAACAACTCTTTTCAAGTGGGCAGACAAGCCAACTCAAGAATAAATTCGTCTTGTTTTGTAAATAGGAGGTTTCTGGGAATCAAGGGAGATTAGCAAGGGAGACTCCCAGGGAAGAACACTAATACCTTTGTTCCCGCAGCTTGGGTCCTGTAGAAGGCATGATTTCAGAGGTATTCTTTCATTCTTTGAAACAAATAATCTCTCAGTGAAGGTTACTTTTTTTTTTTTGAATGAGTCCCTTTATAGATACATTTTTATATGAAAACAAAGGAATGAAGTATCTTATTGTTTATAACATGTATTACTTAATTTTATAGACAAGCTTTATTTTAAATAATCACAATGGCAGTCAATAACAGTTATGTATAAAGAGCCTTAAGTGATCCAGCAGTCGTTTGGCCAGCAGCTCCAAGAGTAAGGGAATGACAGGAGAAGTTGTTATGCTAGCAAAAGACGTCCACCGAGTGCCTGAACTAGAGTTCAAGCATTTGACTTACAGGAAGCCTCTTGGACTTTCACTCAGAGAGTATTTTTGCTCTTGCTTGATACCCAATACCAACAAATTTACTTTGCCTTCCTGAGGCAGTCAAAATTGAGAGAGGCAGTTACAGGGAGAGCAAAAGAGGAAGCTAACGATAGCAGGGTAAAAAGGAGAAAATGGCGGCCCCTGGGTGGTTCAGTTGGTTATGCATCTGACTCTCAATTTCGGCTCAGGTCATGATCTCAGAGTCGTGGGATGGAGCCCTGCATGGGGCTCCCTGTTCAGTGGGGGATCTGTTTAGGATTCTCACTCTGCCTCTGCCCCTCCCCTGCTCATGCACACACACTCACACTCTCTTTCTCTCTCTCTCTAAAATAAATAAATCTTTTTTAAAAAGAGAGAGAGAAAACGGAGGAGTACCACAAGTGGGCACAGTAACAAGAATTTAGGGCATCTGCCTCAGGAGCCAACAGGCCCACATGTCTTGGTCTTATGGCATTGCTGCCTGGCCCTTTCCATCATCGGTTTTCTGATGACGAGCCTCATTAATTCATAAGCTGGATATAATATTTCACTTAATTGTTTATGTAGTAAAGGTTTACTTTCAACTCAAAAGGGAAAAACCCAAACTTGAAAACAAACAATCAGATAATGATCTCAATCACAAAAACATTTTCACCTTACAAAAATGATCACTCCAGGATTCCCATTTAATCTATGAGAGTCACTGAGAGCTTTGAATAAAAAGCACCTCTGGTTTATTAAAAGTGTAATATGGGTTGCAAAAAACAAAATCAGTTTATATTATGCAATTACATTAAGCAAGCATATACTAGTTGTTTATATAGTAAGATATCTCCTATGAAAAGTTCCACAATAAAAAGTTTAGTCTGTGTAGAAATAAAACTGAAGTAGTCAGACTATACTCAAAGATAACAGAAATGAGACTCTAAGGAAGCACCGAAAACTAATTCCAATTTTGTTTACTATTAAAATATTTCTTAAAATGTTTAAAATGTGGATACACGTATGAATCTGTATTTCAACCTAGTATTCTGAACAGGTTGAATCATAATAATGACCATTTCAGTGATGGGAAATATTTTACTCTATTTCCTACCATGCCTGGAGAATTTTAGGACCATTTCATTCAGATCATTTCTTCCTTTTTTGCCTAGCATTGCCTGGGGGTACAAAGCCATAAGAAACAGATCTATACCTGCTGTTACACATGAGGAAATTTATCAGTTAACTTCTAGTGCCAAATTTATTTTAATTCATCTCTATAAATAGAGCAAACCCTTTATAATCACCCCTTGCAGTCGGGCATTTCCTCCTACCAGAAACAATTTTTGCCCATACGTAGATCACCAGTTCAAGCGTTATTTTCCTTATTGGAATGGTTTAATTGGTACACACTGAAACAGATTCAAGAGAGTGTCTCATCGAGCTTAATGGTGGCTTTCAAAACTCCCATCATCCGGGCAGAACTTTTCAGTGTGGTCTTCCACCTCGTTAGAGGAAGAAATGAGGAGGTGGCCGTCATTTTGGTAAGCAAGCAGAAAGTCTCGCTTTGTCTATTGAGATAAGCCACTTAAAGTGAATGATAGGAAAACAATCACCCTTAAATGTGCTCTGTGATTTACTTACATAATTGAGAAGCTACTTGGTGGCATGGGGCGGGGAGGAGGGGTATTACTAACTTACTAACTGTGAATTCTGCCAATACCCTGTCTTTCCCCCTTCTGCGACCTCTATTCTCAGTGGCTCTGGCATCTGTGAGTTCAAGTTTTAGTTTTTCTTACTGTCCGGGTATTTCCTCCTCCAATTCCTCCTCCAATTCTTTGTACTGTTTTCCTTTTGGAGAGGAGCTGGGGGAGGGAAACAATCCAAAGTATAGCCTTATAACAAAAGAGATGTTAAAGGGACGTCTGGGTGGCTCAGTCAGTTAAGTGGTTGCCTTTGGCTCAGGTCATGATCCCAGGGTCCTGGGATTGAGTCCCATATTGGGCTCCCTGCTCAGCGGGGAGCCTGCTTCTCTCTCTGCCTCTGCCTGCCACTCTGTCTGCTTGCGTGCTCTTTCTGACAAATAAATAAATAAAATCTTAAAAAAGAGAGAGAGATTGAGAGAGAGATGTTAAGTTGCTACATGCCAGATAAAGTATCTTATAAAAATCTTCCAATTTTTCCTGGAGGAATCCCGACTACTCTGCATTTGTTGAAGGATTCTTTCATGAATGATTGTATCTGGTTATGTCACAAGCAAAATTCTCTGTTCAAGTACTGAGTGGTTCATTCAACCTTATGCAATCCTTTCCAAACCTGGGGATCCTTCCTTTTCTGAACAGCAAACTTAAGAGTCATGATGACACAGGGAAGATTGAAATATCTTCATCCAACCTGACTGCTCTGGAGGAATTTCTCACATAATTCTATGACACATTCTAACCTAAAATTTCAAGAGTAATGTTCAACAGACACGTAACAATTGTGTTTGGTTTTCAACTATTTTTGACCTTGTTCTAGGGTTTCTTGGTTCCCTGTTTGAAAGTGGGATCATTTGCAGCAAGCTTTGCCATAAACATAGTCCTAGAAAAGACACAAAGAAATGGAAAGACATTCCACGCTCATGGATTAGAAGAACAAATATTGTTAAAACGTCTGTACTACCCAAAGCAATCCACGCATTTAATGCAATCCCTATCAAAATATCAATAGCATTTTTCACAGAACAGAACTGGGACAAACAGTCCTAAAATTTGTATGGTACCACAAAAGACCCTGAAGACCCTGATTGCTAGCCAAAGCAATCATGAAAAAAGAAAACAAAAGTGGAGGTACCACAGTTCCAGATTTCAACTTGTGCAGCCACTCTGGAAAACAGTGTGGAGTTTCCTCAAAAAGTTAAAAATAGATCCATCCTACAACTCAGCAATTGCATGGTTGTAAATACTAGGTATTTATCCAAAGGATACAAGCATAGTGATTTGAAGGGTCACCTGCACCCCAATGTTCATTACAGCAAATGTCTACAATAGCCAAAATATGGAAGGAGCTCAAATGTCTACTGACAGATGAGAGGATAAAGAAGATGTGGTGTGTACACACACACACACACACACACACACACACACACACACAGGAATATTATGCAGCCATCAAAAGGAATGAACTCTTGCCATGGGCAACAGCGTAGATGGAGCTACAGGGTATTATGCCAAGTAAAACAAGTCAGTCAAAAAAAGACAAAAACCATATGATGTCACTCATATGTGGAATAGAAGAAACAAATCAAAAGAGCAAAATGAAAAAAAGAGAGGCAAACCAAGAAGAGATTCTTAACTATAAAGAACAAACTGATGGTTTCCGGAGGGGAGGGGAGTGGAGAGGATGGGGGAAATAGGTGAAGACACTAAGTACTTACTTTTGATGAGCCCCAGTTGATTTACGGAAGTAATGAATCATGATACTGAAACTAATATAGCACTGTATGTTAAGTATACTGGAATTAAAATAAAAGCTTGAAAAAAAACAAACAAACCATAGTCCTAGGAGACCAGAAGGACTCTTAGTATCTGCAGAGTTTCCCCCAATGGCCAGGGAATGAAGTTAACCACTGGCCTCAGGCTCCTGGGGTCTGTGTGGATGCGAGCCAAGCAACGTTCATGAAGAGGTGAGTACACTCAGTGAGGGGCTTCTTGCTGGATTCAGGGCATAGTGGATTTGTCTGGGGAGTAAATAGTTCCCAGCACACTGGAGATAGTCAGTAAACACCTACTGGACCGATGAACTGTATGAATGACAATGAAGGCATAAATGAATGAACGGTTGACAAGAGTATGAATGCAAGAAAAAGCAAGACGTGCCAAGGACTGCAAAGATGAGAGGGCCTGTCTGAGAAAGGCAGTCAGAAGGTTCCGAAATGAATCAAGCACTCGGTAGGAAAAAAAGCAACAATGACAAAAATAATTCTAAATCAAAAACCAGCCTGCATTCTTTTGAGAGATGGGTATGATATGATGGAATCTCATGTCACTGCGTTACTGTGTGAGTAACAGACCTATAGGCCTTATTAAGATGTGGAGGTGGGAATCCTTTAAAGCAATCTTCACCTCAACTTTTCCAGATAGGAGTAAACTCTCCAGGCTGCTTAAAGATGATTGAAGAAAGACCACACAACTTGCCACATGCTACGATAAAAAATCTTCATAATAAAAAATTTTTTGTTCTTCAAAAAAAAAAAAAAACAACAAAAACCCAGCCTGCATTAGTAGGCTGTCTCCTTGGGAACAGTGAGCTCCATGGGGTCTGTTCACCTTAGTAATGAAAATAATAACAATAGCAATAATAATAATGAATTCACTAAGGTCTTACTGTGAGCCAGATAGTGTACTAAATGCTTTATACAGATTTTCCTTTTTAATTCTCACAATTCTAAGAGGCAGTTACTGTTACTACTTCCATTTTACAGTTATGGACAGTGAGTTGTAGAGATGTGAAATATAACATGCCCCAAATCACATGGGTGGTAGGCAGTGGATTCAAGTTTCCAACTCAGCTCTACTGAAATTCAAAGCCTCTGGTTAATCACTATGTGAGACCGCCTCCTCTACCTTTTCTCACTGCACAGTACATGGCCACAGGCGCTGGGCAAGATCTGTTGAATGGCAAGGGCGACGTGGGATTACGGCATTGTCGCGAAACCGAGCAAATTCCTGACCACCTCTCTGATTTTTACATATGGATGCAGGGCCTCATGTTGTTTTAGAAGCTAATCCATGGGTCACTAAAGGACTTAAGCTCCGTTCTTAAGGCCAGCACATTATTTTTGAATAGTATCATTCTCCCCAAGCTAGGATGACATCATGTTACTATCATTACCATTTTCAAGCATCAATAGCATGCTTTATATAGAACGTATATTTAGATCCAAGAACTTTTTCAAATCTAATTAGTGTGATCTACATCCTTCTTTTGCATCTCTTTTGCATGTTGAATCATCTCCGAATCTAATGTTCCTTTTCATCTATAATTGCTGAGACATTTACATTATGCATTTTATGGACTCGCGCAGTTAGAAAGGGCTTTAGAGCTACATCTCCAGTCATTTCATGTTACAAATAAAAAAAGAAAGACTTGAGATATGAAATAATAATTCCAACCTAACTACTTTTTTTGAGTACTTATTATGTGCCAGCCTCTGGACCAAGTGCTTCTCTTATACCCTTATTTAACTTAACTATGAATATAGATATTATCACCAACTCTATTTGGCAGAAAAGGAAACTGAGGCATGGTGACTTGCTCATATAACTAGTAGGCAATAGAGTGAGGACATGACTCCAGGACATTCAGCTCCAAACCTGAGCTTTCAGCCACTATCCTCCATGGCGTGTCTACGGTCACTAAACTTCTCAGAGGCCAACTTGAAACTGGAACTCAAGTTCATGGCCTCCCAGACCAGACTTCACTTTATCCTATACCCTAACCCTTTGTTTCCATTAATATTTTTAAGTGCAGTGACTCTTCTGAAACCATTTTGACCAGTTGAAAACGAGGATTTGTAAAATGTGCCTTCTTCAGTGTTACTCCTGATTCTGTCGCTTGCTTTCAGAGAAAAATGTTTTCCATGGCACCCAAAGTATGGCATGGAGGAACTTCTGCTCTCTAGACGCAGGTTCAAGAGGAAAAGACGAGAGTTCTCTCAGTGAGCCATCACCGGAGTAAGAAGCCACACTTACATAGATAATGGAGAGAACTCCATTATAGTTTTTGGTGGAAACGTTGAGAACGATCTTCAGCTGTGAGACCAGCACTTGGAAGGCAGCAGCTGTTGTGAATCCGCCAACCAAAGGATCTGCCAAGTACCTCACTATGAATCCAATCTGTAAACCTCCAAATATCAACTAGGATAAGAAGGAAAGAGAAAGTTAACGTTTGCCTGAGAGAAGGACCAACTCTCTTGAACTATTAAGGAGTCAAACTTAACACCAGTTCAAACTGGTAGTCTGCAAATAACAAAAAAATACTTGTAGGAATGCTCCTCTACCCCCTCTAAAATTTAAAAACTCGTAATATGAACCTTGAAGTACTTCTAGATATGTAAGAAGAAAAGGCAAAATCATGTGGCTTATTTCTGTGCCTTTTAGATCCCATGGCTCTGCTCATCAGGACACTTTTTTCTCTTTTGTTGGCTCTGCACACTCCCCTTCCCTCATCCTCATTTAAATCACACATGTTACTCTGATTTTTTTTTTTTTTTCTGTTTCTGACTTTGACGATACTCAAGCCTTCATAAGTAGGGTCTTGCTGACTATTTCGGCATCTGACCTAAAACAATATAATTTAGAAAATAACTTTGGGGGTCCAATAAATTGCTTGGTTTCATGTTTAAATGAATCTTGAATTCCATGTGTTTTACACTCAGTTATTTCAAATAAAATCATGTAGATCCACATTGTACTTGTATTACCTGTATGATTCCAACCAAAAGAGTAAGGGTGCTCGCAATCAGTACTCTTGCTGTATCTCTGGCCACATAGTCTATCAAGGTGGTATTGAACGCGGTGCCATTACTGCTGGATACGCGGAAGTGCTCATCGGGGGCCATGCTCAGCACAACAGATCCCACCATTAAACTGACCACTGGGAACGGTCCTGGGGGGAGCAAAGCCTCTATCAATTAATAATTATTCATCACAAATGTTTAGGTCCCATATGTCTACATAGGATTAGAAAGATGTGTGGAATTATTAGGTGTGATTGGGAGAATATCATTTGTTCACAAAGGAAGCTGCAAAGCAGATGTCTCAAGGCATTCATGACCCAGAGAGACATGTAGGTAGGCAATTATAATACAGTACTCAGGATGCTTTGTGAATCCACAGGAAGGTTGTCTAGCCTGTCTTTGCATGTTCTTCATGCATATTGGGGCAACAGTGGGGGGAGTTCCCAGGAAAGGTTTCCTGACAGAGGTGGCCAAGAAACTGAATCCTTATTTGTTCTATCTTATTTATTCCAAAAAGCTCATTTCCTAGAGCATCCAATGCCCCGATCTCTCTGGTGCTGAGGACCTTGATCAATATCACAAGGTCCGGTTTGGGATAAAGAAAAAACAAAAAGAGTATGTAGTTTTTCTTTTTCTCTTTTCAAGACTAATTATTTTTTCATGTCATATGGCAGTCTACAAGATTCTGTGGTTTTAAAAGTATTCCTATTCTCCCAATCACTCCTGATATTTTTATCCATGATGGCGATCCTGTCCTTTGGTCATGGAAGGTGTTAACAGTTGGGAGGGCTCAGTACTGACATCCAGTAACCTGGAGTATTTAAATGTATAGAGTACCAAAGAGAAAAAAAATCAGCTCCTGCGTTGCACATGTTGTCAAGGATTTGACACTGATTGTCTCTCCCAGGTGAGGAAAGAATTTCAATCAACAGCCTCTTCCTGATCTCCTTCCATAGGCAAGGCAATATGCTAGATACTGGGGATAATACGGCTAAGGATGAGGATATGGGCTGGAGATGCTTGTATTTGTCTCAAGAGGATTGTCCAGGTAACATGTCTAGCCAGCAGATGGATGTAGGCGCAAAATTATCTCAAGTATAAATGTCAAAGTCACAAAATAGCATTAAAACATTCACTTACTAGAACATTCCAGCACAAGAGAATTCAGATTTTAGGAACAGCAGAAAATAAGCCTATTTTGAGCCATACCAAGAAGGAAAGCCAAGCTTAGTTTCTAAATAGTTTTGGCACAATTTTGCCAGTGTTCCAATATTAGTGACTTAAAAATGAGTACAGTTTTTTAATGAAATGATGAATATGTATTCGATGAATATAATTTAGTAAATGATAAGTTAGTCTCGTAAAACAGTAGGTTTAAAGACCTCTTGAACATCTTTTTCTCTTGTCATTTTGTATTTTGGAAGAGAACGCTTTCTAAATATGGAGTCAAAATTATTACACTTCTTAAAAGGAAAATATACTAGAATTTGAAGGTAGGCTGTACTTTTGACAATCTTTCAATTTTCTCCTCTTTTATAAAAAAAAAAAAAAGAGTTAAGTATAAACCTAATACTAAAGAGATGGTATTTTGAAAGCTAAGAAGAACCATTGCATCACTGAATTGGATAAGCCCGCAAAACACTGGAGGCCTATTTTCCTGGAAAACATTAACAAAGATACGGAAGCATAATACACATACTATAGCCAAAACACGTTAAACGTGAATAAATACAATTGCAATATATGCTTATAATTACCAACTGAGATGTGCCTTGACGTTCCAAAGATAAAATAGGTCAGGATAGGGAAAAAAGCAGAGTAGAGACCATATCCGACAGGGACTGCTGCTAGCAGAGCGTACGCCATGCCTGCAAGTACATCCAAAATGATTACATTCACAAACAAAAGTTAGGGTGTTCTTTCCACTGTGCAAAGAAAGGCCTTTTCCTAGACACCCCCGTTGGCATCTTGCCCTGCGAGGTCTTCCTTATTTTGCGCACAGCCTGGGGCTACGCTAGAATGCAGAACGTGATCTGGATCAGCGGAGAAAATGATTCATCCTCATGCACCACCTGCTGAAATGAATTGATAGACTCGATCAGTAATCCAATCATCCACCCATTAGACGAGTGGAAAAAGAGAGTCAAGTCAGTTGGTTAAAAACTCCATCAACTCAGCCCAAAGGCTCAGAGCAGCTGGGCACACAGACGTTTCGTGTGAATGCCGTGATTTGGTGTGTCTGGAGGGACAGAGTTATTGTGCTGTAATACCCGCTTCCTTGTTGGGGAACAGAAGCTAGATCCAAACAAAGGAAGCTATGACAACTGTACACAGCAGCAGGTAAGACAACTCTACTAGGCTTTCCTCCAGCTCAGCTCCTTCGCTGGGTCTCTATCCCCAACAGCATCTGGGGCCGCACCCCACAGTGTGCAGAAATCTCAACTTTTCCACATACGTGGGAGTTGGAAGACCGCAATGATGCCTTCTTTTCCTTCGTGAAATACTTCTTAGGGAGTCAGCACATCTCACTCCCTATGGCTTCCTCACATTTCACTCACAGTGAAAGCAAAATCACGCCCTTTGACCACTGGGTTCTCAACAAAGGATTACATTGATAGCAGTTTTAAAAAGGGCAGAAAACAACCAAAATATGCTGGCTCACAAGTGCTCTGCATTATTTGTTGAATGAATGTCTCAGAATGGAAAAGTGGTTAACTGAATCATACTTTACGTACTATGATTCTATAAAGTGAAATTGATGTGATGTATAAGAATACATCTGCTAACATGGAGATAGGTAAAGAACAAAGGAAAAAATAGAGAAAAGCAGGATTCAAAATCATGGTAAGTGGGCCCCTGGGTGGCTCAGTTGTTAAGCATCTGCCTTTGGCTCAGGTCATGGTTACAGGGTGCTGGGATCAGGCCCCATGTGGGGCTCCCTGCTCAGCGGGGAGTCTGCTTCTCCCTCTCCCTCTGCCTGTCCCCACCTCCACTTTGTGCTCTCCTTTCTCTCTTTCAAATAAATCAATCTCAAAAAAAAAAAATTTGTGGTAAGTATGCATGCTCTCACTTTTATAAAAGTAAACATGGATGTTGTGTGCACAAAAAATCTCGAAAGATTGTCAATATTATGCTAAGTCATTTCCATATACAAAAAGACTATGTAATTAATAAACACCCATGTATTCACTGTCCAGCTTAAGAAATAAATTGCCAGTGAAGTTGCAACTCTGCGTACTTTTCCTCAATCACATCGTTCTTCCTCCCTCCACCCCCAGAAGACAAAGTGCTTACAATTCTGACAGTTTATTCTTTTTCATAGATATGGCTGCTTTTCCTTACTTGTTATAGATATGCCTGGGTGGCTCAGTGGGTTAAGCGTCTGCCTTTGGCTCGGGTCATGATCCCGTGGTTCTAGGATGGAGCCCCGATCTGGATTCCTGCTCAGCGGGGTGTCTGCTTCTCCCCCTCCCTCTGCTTGTGCTCACTCTCTCTCTTTCTCTCTCTAACAAATAAGAAAATAAAATCCGTTTTAAAAAAGGATGTGCATTTATGTGATTTATGTGTCTAGTAGGATATTTACTAAAATATTGATGGGTTGTCTATGCGGTGGGATCAAGGGAGACTTCTAGTTTGTGGAGGAGGTACCTTTCAGATTCCTTATGTGTATTCTCTGGTTTCCTACAATAAGCATTTGGGCTATTCATTTGACAATTTATTGATTATGTACCTACCATGTGCCCAAACTGTTCTAGGTTTGAGAGGCTATGGGAGTGCATAAAAGAAAGTGTCTACCCTTAGAAAATCTGCATTCTAGAATAATCTGTATTACTGATGCAATCGTTTTAAGACATAACTTACAACATAAGACATAACTTACAACAAGAAATAGCAATCACTTGTCCCAAGAACATGGAATGGAAAGGTGACTCCCGAAAGGGAAGACGAACAAAGGAGGAGTGGGAAATAAAAACAACCTATTTTCTATGTACTTTTCCCAAGTCCTTCTCAAACTTCACTTCCCCGAACTGGGCTCTGCAGTTTTTACCGTCCTGAGAAAATGTCTGTTTCCATACAGTGTCCTACTTAGGGACAACTGCTACTCAAATAGACTGTAATCATCTCTATTTATAAAGGACTTTGGTGCAATGATTTTGAAACTACGCAGTTTGTAAGGAAATCTAAGCCATTGATTTAAGCCACAGAACCTCTGTGCTGATACTCTTCCCATCTAGGATGGTGGCATATACTGACAAAGGCGGGGCTAACAACCTTTTGCAAGCATCTAGAAGGTGGAATTAGACACTGGAGAGCTGTCTCCCCACAGTTGGGAATGAAGATAGCCCTAGAAGGCCTGCATTGATCTTTTGCTGCCTGGTAGTAACTTTTTTTTACATAGCCAAAGTCTGAAAGATCCCATTATCCTTAGCAACAATGGCTTCTTGGTATCTTGAGCCTGCCCTCGCTGACGAGTTGTTCCTCAGCAGTCCAGCTGGCCAGAGGGGGGTCATGGATCTTGCCACCACTAGAGATAATGGCATCACCCCCTGAAATCTCAATTTGGAGCTCCCTCTCTCAAGCCATAGCCTCCTACCCTTTCAGCCTACCTACTCCAGACTCCTTGTTGCAACATTTCTTTTTTTCTCATGGGGCTTCTAAAGGATTAACTGATTCACTTTGTCCCTATCCTTCACAGCCCCAGGACTGCCTGGTGGTCCAACTCCATGTCCTTGCTCTGAAAAAGACTGAGATCTCCCGTATTTTCCTCAAACTGCCCCCTGCTTTTGCATGTAGACTCAGTTCAGAGATGAATCTTAGACTTTACCTAAGACAAAGAATCCGTCAGAGATGTTCCTAATTTGCTTTTCACCATAATTTCAAATGCTTCTATATTTGCACCATTTGTCCTTTCTTTAAAAATGGAGGAGATATCCCTCCTGTCTTTAAGAAGCAACCCACCTACTTCTGTCCTTGAACCCCAGCTGCAGTCTCCCCTTCTCACCACTTTCAGTTTCTCCTCCACCCTGGGGGGCCATAGATATCTTTCTCTCTACAAGGACATTCCCACCAGTTCCCAGATATATCCTAGTATCTCTTCTATTAAAAGAAACCTAAATCCTCCCTCATACTACCTCGATCCCTTACCTCTCTCTGGTTACAGCCATTTTTCTATTCTGCTTCATAGCAAACCTTTTCCTTCTTCTCTCTCTCTCTCTCTCTCTCTTTTTTTTTTTTTTTTAAGATTTATGTATTTATTTGAGAGAGAGAGAGAGAACGTGTGTGGATGGGAGCAGGGGAGAGAGAATCTCAAGCTGACTCCCGCACTGAGCGTGGAACCTGATGTGGGGCTCAATCTCACCATCCTGAGATCACGATCTGAGCCTAAACCAAGAGTTAGACACTTAACTAGGTGCCTCACACAGCAAACCTTCTTAAAGGCATTGTCGATGTTCCATCTTCAAACTCTTCCCTGAAGAATACGACACGCCCCTCAGTCCTTTTAAAAACAGCCTCCTCTCTTGGCTTCTGACCCTTCATGCCTCCAACTGCTCCTTCTCTCCAGCCCCCTGAGCCTTCTCATGGGTCTCCGTGGCCCTCCTCTTATCTTCCAGACCTCTGAATGGTCCTGCCATCTCTTCCATCTGCCCTACCTCCAGGAGTAGTCTCAGGCATTCCCACTCCCTTAAAGACCAGTTCGACACAGATGCATTCCTGATTTTTCTGCCTAGCCCAGACCTCTCCTCTGCCCTTCACACTTGCAATAGCTCCAAGTCTACATTGGGCATTTCCGCTTGGAGGTCTCCTGTACATCTCAGACTTAGCATGTCCAAAAGGAAACTCTTCACTTTCCATCCCAAACCTGATCCTCAGCCATTTTCATAAGTGATGTAACCATGTATGAGGTTGTTCAAGCCAACGACTTTGGAGCCATCTGGGACTTTTCTTCTACATGCTAAATCCATCAGTAGACACCAGTGATTGCTCCAAAGCACGTTTGAGATCTCTGCAGATCTCTCCGTCTCCTGCCTGAGCTGGTTTACGCTGACACATCTGTCCTCCGGGGTTGGGAGTGGGGTGAGGCAAGGCAGGTCCCCGAGGCACAATATTCAAGGAAGCCTCCGGAGAGCAAGTGCCTCCCTGCCTCCTCGTAACCCAGCCCCACCCAACCTTATCTAACTCTGTTCCCTCTCCCCCAACACACTGCCCCTGCCCACAAGAGAATTCTTCCTGCAGCTCCCTGGAAAACACTGAATTCCTTTTTGCCTTGGGCCTTTGCCTGGTTAACACTTTCCCTTCTGCTCCTTCCGAGGCCTCCTGATCCTCTGGATCTCTGACTAAATTTCATTCCCTGAGTAAGGCCTTCCTTGACCATTCGATCTCAAATACATACTCCCTCCTCCAAGTCATCCCTAAAACAGAGCATTTAATCCAACGCAATGGACTAACTCTATTACAATCTATAATTATTTGTCCATTTTAATCTCTTTATATAATTAATAATTAATGCCCACCATTTGAAAAGAACTCAGTACCTGTGCTGAGGTCAGTACCTGTGCTTGTCAATAAGTCACTGAATCTTCAGGACTGAACACCCGGCATACAGGACTGGTTTATAAATACTATTAAGTGAATGAAAGATGAATGAATGCCTCAATGAACCAGGTTAGCCTCCCAGAAATTTACATTACAAAGATAACTTTATAGAGATAGAAAAAGGCTTTATGGACTTCTCATCTATCGAAAAGGAGTTAACAATTATTTTTGTGAGGATTAAATGACATAATCGGCCAAAGCCCTTAGAATAGTGTCTGGTACTTCATAAACAAAATTAAAAATAGGATTAATTCTTATAAGATACTTTATGAAAAGTTGGGAGCTAGAATATCATTTTTTTTTACATATAAAGATGATTCATCATCAGAAAGGCAATTCAGTCCTCTTCACTAAGTGTTTATGAGGCCAGCTACTTACTACTTTGTACCGGTCTCCATGCCAGGTACCCACAAACATTAATTCGATGGTTCCTGTCCCCTAGGAGTCACACAGTGTTGCTATGTCATAGCTTGTAGAGTCCTCTGTGGGCACGTGGCGTCATCGAACTAATGTACTGCCCAGTCCTACCTCCTCTCCCACCCACCTTTGTGACTGAAACCATGGTGGGTCAGCCTGGGGCTCCACATGGGGGCAACAGAATTACCCTCCTTTGTGGAACTCTCCCAGGCTTGCTCTGAGTAATCTTAAGAGCTCAATGGGCAAACGTTGACATTGCTCAATGACTGTTATCTAACTTCTGAAATAGTCCATTTTCAAGCCATCCTTCCACCCACATCCCCACCTGGCTCTATCTCCCATCAAGAGGCCCTCTCAGACTTAACCTTCACAAAAACTCCATCTGACAACTCAGCCTCCGGGAAGCCATTCCCAGTCCCCTAAGGCAGGGTTGTAAGCCTCGATGCTCCCCTCCGAGGCCTTGTTACCCCTATCACAGCCCTTGTGGAATTGTTATTATCCACTTTCCCATGGACCATGAGCTCCTTTAGAGTAGGTGGTCCAGCTCATTCACATTAGCACACCTAGTGCCTGGAGCTACTAGATGCCCCATCAAATTATCATAAGTAAATGATACTTCTGTTTTCATGGTCCAGGGGCTTTGTAGAGTTGTAGGGGGTGGGGGAGGGGTAGGAGAAGCAAGACAATGGGGGTGGGGGATGGAGGAGAATGCCCATACTGCAATTCACCAACTATGCAACAGGTTTCTAAGATGCTCATGAAAATATAACATAAAGCCTATTTAAAGCAAAACAAAGCAAAGCAAAACACCTCTGTTAAGACATTTTGCCAGAGATTTTTAAAAAGGGGATATATTAAAAAAAGGAAGGAGAACAGAAAATAATGCATATGGACAATACTCCAGACTAAAACACTTCCTTCACTTTCCCTTAAACGACCTTCAAATTGCCGGTCAAGACCCATGTGTGGGATGCAAAATACTGTAATGGACTGCAATGAGCACTTGTAAAATGTAAGCAGAATAGAAGAGGACAGAATAGAAACAGAGTAGAAACATATAGATAGAGACATATCATTTGTAGTGAGGGGTAATATTATCTCAAGAAACTTGAGATATGCATGCGCATGTCATGATATGATATTTCTTCCTGTGAGTTGTGGTTCACAGAAGTTGGGGACCCACAGCTCAGATGCTAGGGCTTTAGCTGAAGCCCTGCAGCTTGAGCAGCAGCAGGGTTTCCCGGCCGGAGAACTCTAAGGAAGAGGGAAAAAGAGGCAAATCTGTCCACTAAGGGGCTCTAGAGGAAAGGTGAAGATCTCAAAGGGTAAGCAAACACTTGGTACAGACTCCTGGGACTCAGAAGGAAGTTACAAACTGCTGCTGGAGATTGTTACTCTCAGTCACTTGGAAGCCAAGTCCACCAACCACCTTACCTTGCAGCGTGCCCACTAGCCCAGTACTAACTCCCGAAATGATGTCACTAAGCAGCCATTCCTTGATTCGGTATTTGGGGAGCCAGTCCAGGACGGGCAGAAGCGTCTTCAGCACACCAAGTCCCCTCTTTCTTGAACAACTGTTGAAAGGCAATTAGACTTTTTTCAATACCATCTCGGTCATGACCAATTGCAAAGCACAAAGTTTTGAGCAGGACTCTGCTGCTCTTTACAACCACTTAGAAAAAGAATGAGAAGCGTGTGTCAAATCCTAATGCTCCAGTGCTGACCATACTTTTGCCAAGAACTCTATCTATGCTTTTAAATGCGCTGTACTAGAAAACACAGGATTAAGTGTTCCCTCCCCTCTCCCACCTTTGTAATCCTCTGAGAAAATATCCCTACACAAGGACCCATTTTCTAGACCAGCCACAGAACGATCAATGTGGAGTCTCCAACCGGAGATTAATTTTCAGACTTCTAGCCCAGGCGCCTTCTTCTACTACTTCGTTCTCTTTAAAGAAAAAATAAACATGCTTTCTTTATTTTGGCAATACAAGCTTGGAGCCAGTTTATGCAAAAATCTTAACAAGATAAATGTACACTTTGTTGTACCTTGTTGCTTAGTATTTTTTAAATTCAGCACCCTATAGTTAAAAGAAAAAAAATATGTTAAGGGTGGGTGGACATTATCTGACTTCCCATTTAACTGAACTTTTAAAATTGTATTTATGAGACAACTGGAAATTTTAACGTTTTTCACATTAAGGATTATTTTTTTAGGTGTGATAAGGAGATCGTGGTTATTTTTTTAAGAGTCCTTAGAAATATATACTGAAATGCACACAGACAAAAAGATACACTATATAGGATTTGCTTCAAAAAAAAGATCGTGGAATGGAGGCAAGTGGGTGGAGACAGAGCTTGTCTGTTGAAGCTGGATGGTAGGTAAAAACATGGAGGGGCTTCATTAGTCCAGTATGTCTGCTTTTGTATATACTTAAGTTCTGTAATAAAAGATTCTTAAAAAGAAAGAAAATTCTGGCAGCAGTTGACAATTCTCTAGTTCTTTTTGTGGTATCTAATTACAGCCGGCAGTTTGGGTTTAGGGAGTGATGGCAGGTCTCCCTGGGGGTCCCACTGTTTGACAGGGGAGAACTTTGGAGTACGCTCTCCTGGGTTCCAGCCTTCATTCCGGATCTCCGAATGGCGTCCTGCCTAGATGAACTTGGGGCTTTCAAGGACTTCTGGTCAGGTGATGGGTTTACCCATCATTTCTTTTGAATCGGGCCCCTATTTCTCCACTCTCCTCAGCCAGACCTTCACGAGAAGGCCGCAGGGATCTCCTGTACCCCAACGCGCACTCCAGATGTCCCGAAGAGAGGAAAAAAAGAGAGATGGGGCACCCGGAACACACTGTCCCCAAAGATGAGTTTCCGGAACTGGACTCAATTCTGGCCGAGAATGATGGAGCCACCGTGCGACCAGGAAGGACAGCAGTGCGGATGGTTGAAACCCGGGCGACCCGGCAGGGTGGCGCGCCATCCCACGCCGGGTCCGCGCGCCCACACGCCAGGCCCCACTACTGTTGCCCAGGCCCAGCCCGCCGCGGCCGCTACCTGCAGCCCTTGGCCAGGCTCTCCCGCAGCGTCTTGCGCTCCTGCAGGCGCCGCTCGTACTGCTGCTGGAAGGCGAGCTCGCTGTAGACCGGCCGCGACACCACGTAGCTGCAGCTGTACTCCGGGAGCGGTGGCGGCTCCAACCTGCTGCCGGGCGCCTCCATGACCTGCGGGGAGGAGGAGGAGGAGATGGAGCGGGGAAGGAGGGAGAGGATGGGGCGGAAGAGGCGACCGCCGTTAGCGGTCGCTTGGCCCCACCTGTTGCAGCCGCTCCCGGAGCGCCGGGTCTGCGCGCAGCCGTCCTGGCCGCTCCAGGCCGCCGCCCCCGGGCGCGCCCCACCAGGCTGCGCCGGGGCACGTGAGGACCTTCGGGTCCCGTAGCTTGCACCTGCTGCCCGGGGCTCCCGGACTCTGAAGAGGCTGAGGCCCTCCTCGGGGTCTTCCGGAGCTCGACCCAATCCCCACCCGTGGGCAGCCAGGGCGCTGTCCGCGTCCTGAAATCTCCCCAAATCCCGGCTGGAGCCCGAGCGCTTGCGGGGACGGACAGGGACACTGTGAGCGCTCCTCTCGCGTCGCACCCGACCAGGGCACAGCCCCAGGCGCGCACAAGGAGAGAAGCACCGGACCCCCGGCCGGGCGTGGAAACTAAGCCACGTTCCCCGGGTCTCGAGGCTACGTGCTGCAGACGGATTCCAGCAGCGGGTCGCAGTTCTCCCGAGGGCAGAACTTTGGGCAGGTGGAGCAGACCTCTTGCCCGGGCCTGTTTTGCGAGCCTCCTTCTCGCTCTCAGCGGCTCAGAAAGAAGGCTGTGCTGCCCCCTGCCCGCCCGCTCCGTGTCCCCGCACTAGTCCCATCCGCGGCTAGCGATGCCTCCCGAGAGTTAAGCCAGAGCCGGGTGGGGTAAGCGGCATCCTCAGCGGCCAGCTCACCTGTGTCGGCTGGTGGCCCGCCCGGAATGCCCCCGGGACCGCCGTTCCGCTTCCTTTATAGCGCTCGCGGAAGGCAGTGAGACGTTTTATTTATGGAACAACAGAGACACCTGAGTCGAAGAGAGGGACGCAGAGGCAGCCGTCGTTCCCCACCTATTCTTTCCCTTTGCCGAACCAGGAAGGCCGAGAATCTCACTGGTTGTCACGGGGAGGGCCCACGGGATCCTCACTCACGTCCCGATTGCTAACGCGGGATGCGAAGTCGGGGGTGGGAGAGGGAAACTTGTTGCAGGAGAGCAGAGCCCCGCCCTGTGTGGAAAACACGACCGCAGGGAGCGCTGACCTTGGCTCCTAGGTTGTGTGAATCGAGCAGCTCGGGTCAGGCTCTCATACTGCTCGGGCTGGGGCGGGGGTGGGGGGCGGGAGAGGGGGAGGAAAGGAGCAGTGGCCAGTCCCTGTATTTCTAGAGACGGTTTCTTCACAAGCACTCAGTGGGTGGTGGTTATAGAGAATTCATAATTTATTCATACATTTTAGATACATTGTTATGCACTTTTCTCTGTGTGTGTGCCTGTGTGTGTTGTATTTCACAATCAAAACCAAGTGTCCAGGGTACTGGCTTTCTTACCCTTCTGCCTCTTTGGTTCTTTCTATCTATCTTCTCAGACATCCAGGCAATTAAGGAAGGAATCAGCGGGACTGCACAGGAAGGGAGACTAGAAAGAAGTGACAGGGAGTCAGATGTGTCCTAGCTCAGCAGGGTTCTGTCTTCTGCTGGGATGAATGTCACTGACTAATAATGCAGGTGAAAATGAAGGACGGGAGAGTTTGGTAAACAGGAAGATTCTTTCCTGATTGTCAGTTTCTGAAGTAAATACAGAACCGACTTGCAAAAAGACTGTGGACCTTCTGGACACCAGCCTGCAGTTGCTTAGCTGGAAAATACAGACCATGACAATTCTATAAGCTCCAGGAAACAGAACTCCTCTGGGGAGAACCCCAGTGCAAATTCCCTGTACTTGTATTCCACATGGTGAGAGTGTGTGCATTTCCCTGACAAATGAATGAGTCAGCAGCTTTCCACAGATGTTCAAAAACTTACTTGATTCTTAAATAAGGTTAAGGAGTGCCTGGCTGACTCAGTCAAAAGAGCATGCGACTCTTACTTAATCTTGGGGTCCTGAGTTCAAGCCCCGTGTTGGGTATAGAGATAACTTAAAATAAATAAAATAAAAATAAATAAAATAAAGAACCATTGAAGAAGGGACCCCAAAATAAAAATCCAGGTCATGAACTTGAGAATTCTTATCCACTCACAGGGGAACTTTAGCTCGTACAGTTGACTCTTGAACAACACAGCTTTGAACCTCACAGGACCTCCTATAGGTGTAATTTTTCTCATAAGTACACTACAGTACTATAAATGTGTTTTCTCTTCCTTGTGATTTTCCTAACATTTTTTCTCTACCTTAATTTATTATAAGATACGGTGTATAATATATAAGTCATATAAAACATGAGTCAATCAACTGTTACGGGTAAGGTTTCCACTCAAGAGTAGGCTTTTAGTAGTTAAGTTTGAGCGAAGTCAAAAGTTATCAGGGGATTTTCAACTCCACAGGTTTTGGAATCCCTAGCACTCATGTTGTTCAAAGGTCAGCTGTGGTTCTTTACTAAGAACCAGTGGTTCTTAACTGAGGGCTATTTTGCCCCTCTGGGGGGCATTTGGCGATGTCTAGAGACATTTTTGTTGTTATGCCTGGGGGTATGTTAATGAGATCTACTGGAAGGAGGCCAGGGATGCTATTAAACATCCTATGATGGGGTCAAAGTTCCTCTAAGATTCTGTATGTTACTTAAAATGTACATCTATTACTAAATTGCTATATGTACTACACATGTGCATCTCTCTCCATATATATATGTATACATATACATGCAGACTTTTTCTATAAGCAACACATTGTTGGATGTGTAACTCAACTACTCTGAAATGGAGGTAAATATTTGTCTTAAAGTAGATTGTGAATGTTTCCATTCTCTACACTCTCACACACAGCTTCAAGCTCCAGTTGAAACACTATCTTCTCCATGAACATTCCTTGATGTTCCTAATCAGAATTAATCCAATTTTTTTTTCTGAATTCTTTTGACCCCTTAACTGATTCTCTCAAGATGCCCTTTGTTATCTACTTTAATATCCTAATTCTGTTTTCATACGAGTCTTATCTCCCTCACCAGACCAAAACTTTTTTTTTGGAGACCAAAAGTTTTTGAAGGCACGTACTATGCCTCCCTCAACCATCATTACTATATTCTGTAATGTCTTCTAGACAGATATACTTATAAACCAAACATATTTCTTTAAAAAACTAAAACTTAAATTACATATTGGTCTACAACTTTTTTCCTTAAATTTTAAATTTAAATTAAATTTTAAATTTTAAGTTAGTCTACAACTAATTTCTTTAAATTAAGTCTATGTCATTGATCTTCCAGGTGAGTACATACGGATTTTTCCTAACTTTTGCCAATGACTGCTTAGGATTTCATATCATCAATTCATACAATTGGTTCCACAGTCATTCACCTAAATGACTCACAGTTAGTTCTTAGTTGAATTAATGTGGAAAGGCTCTGCACAAACACAGATATAAACCCACATCCCATTCTAGAATTTCTGCTCCCTGTTACTCGTTGTTTTGAACACTTCTAACCTGGGCCAGTCAGCTCTGCAGACCACTTGTATCAGAACTTAATGGGACTTTGGTGGTGGTGGTAGAGATCAAAGGAATAAGGAGTGGGGTAGAGGTGTCGGAAGGACAGAGGAGAAAATAAATTATCAACTTGCACTAGAAGGCAAGGGGGTAACTTCCTTTGGCGAGTAGAATTATTCTTTGAACTGCATCTTTCTACATAAGAATTTGGTTTAATAATTGTACCATAGTAAGTGCTGCATGTACCTGGTTAAAGATCTGTTTTCTTCTGTTAAATGCCCTTCCTTCCTTCTTCCCTTCCTCCCTCCCTCCCTTCCGTCAGTCAGTCCTTCCTTCCTTAACAAACCCTTGTGTTGAGAGCTTTCAAGAGATTACAGCAAGGGACCTGTTCTGCTACCAGTAAAACCCTGAAACCGAACCAGGTTGTCTACAAAGGGATGGATTTATTTATCCATGGAGGGAGGGGAGAGGCAGAGGGAGACTCTTCAAGGACACCTTCCACTGAGAGTCGAGTTAGGGGTACGGGATTCTTGATCCCAGGACCCCAAGATCATGACCTGAGCCGAAATCAAGAACCCATGGCCAACAAATTGAACCACCCAGGCACCCTTTAAATGCCTTTTATAAGAAAAAAAGAAATGATGCGTGGACAGAATGGCATCTCTCTTACAGGTTTCAATGAATGTAGAGAACTGCTTTTCTCATAGTCTGAATCTGGCTCTCTTTTAAAAACAGAGGAAGAGTAGGGTGTGCTAACAGCTTGTTCTCCCTGGTCAATTTATTTGTTACATTAAACACCTCAAATTACTCAGTTAGGCTTTACAAATCAAGCTTCACCTGGTTCACGTAGAGGTGGGTGGTTCTTATTTATCAGAATTTAATCCTTTCTAGGTCTTCTTTCCAAAGAGATACTGTGTCACTTCAAAGTAAGTATCAGACAATGTTACTGTTACTTTCCAGCACTTATTTAGCCATTAGTGCTGATTTAAAATGCATTTCTTATTACCATTTAGGTATTTGGAGTGTAAGACAAACCTCACTTTTCGATCTACACACTAGTTGGTTCATTCATTCATTCATTCATTCAAGGATTGATTAAGAACGGGTTCGGGCCGGCCATGGTTATAATGATGAACAAAAGCTGCATGGACACTGGTCTCCTATCTGTGGGTGTAGCAGACGTTCATCAAATGGTCACAAAATATATACACTATTTCAATGATTCTAAAATGCACAGTTTTCACCATTTATCAGGACTCATCCTATAATTGAAGGTATCCTAGAATTTAATTAGCAGCATTTTCAAATTTTTTTTTTTTTGGCAAGTTTTCACTCTTTTCTGGTCTAGAGGGCAAATTTATGGTGTAAAGTTTTACTTTCTTTGTTTCAAACCACTTAAAATTTCTCCAATCAGAACTACAAACTAAGGGAAATATGCAAATAATCCCCCAAATCTGTTTTGATGATGATTTTGATGATTCAAAAGCAACCTAGACTTTGATGTTTATCATCTTCTACCTTTGAATTGTAAAGTGTGTAGCTTGCTTATTTATTTATTTATTTATTTATTTATCTGTAGAACTGAATTGAGTCCCTTCTGTTTGGAGGCAGTGTTTGGAACTCACTGTTGTCCCACCTTTCAAACAGAAACACTGTTCACATCTCAGGCTGGTGCGGGGGATCAGTAGAAACTTTGAATAATCAGCTGCCTGGCGAAGTGGTCATTTTTTTGCTGGGAAAATCAACTCTAAGCCTGAGCATTTATTTTCATTTTCCTAGTTGACCTTCTCAAGACAACAGATGCTAAATTTCTGCCATATGCATACACAGGAAGAATTTTGACTTTTTCTCACCTTTTCCAATCTCTCCACTGAACAACTGGGCTGCTTTTCAGTAACCATACAATTTCGTATTCAATAGTTCTGTTTGTTTCCCGTATGTTACTTTTTTCCCCTCTCCAGATACAAGATGTGCTGCTTGAAGACAGAAATAATATCATGTATGTCTTTTATGGTATTAAAGAATAAGGGGCGCCTGGGTGGCTCAGTGGGTTAAAACCTCTGCCTTCAGCTCAGGTCATGATCCCAGGGTCCTGGGATCGAGCCCCCCATTGGGCTATATGCTTAGCAGGAAGCTTGCTTCCCTTCCTCCTCTCTGCCTGCCTCTCTGCCTACTTGTGATCTCTGTCTGTCAAATAAATAAATAAAATCTTTAAAAAAAAAAAATAAGACATGACTTTAAGTGGACCAGTTAAAAAAAAATATTAAAATAGAAAACAGTATTCACTTCCTATCTCATTACCCAGATAATCACCATTAAGCTTTTTTATTGTTTCCTGCCTGTCTTTTTTTTCCTATCTGTGAGATTATAATGTTAGTCTTCTTTTGCGTCTCTAGACAAGACCTTAGCAAATCATGATGATGTAATAGATACTGAAGAAATACTCATTAAATTATTGATTGGTGGATCTTTAAGGATGGAATCTTGAGACATTGTTAGGCAGGAATGAAACTAATTTAAAAAACTTAGAACCCATGCTTTTTAAAAAAAAATCCCTAAAAAAAGAATTTTTCTAAAACTGTGTGACCATGCATTCCAGTTAAAAACAATTTGCAAAAAATAAATACATAAATAAAAATTTTAATTTTAAATAATTTGCAGTGTCAACAAAAATGTATTTTTATATAATTTGATAATTCTCAGATAGTAGAGAAAGCACCAGATTCTTTAATATGAATCCAAACTTGACGTGTGGTCTGGAAATCTGTCTCTGGCTAGCAAGAAATTTTAAAATTATCCTTGCACACCTTATCCTGTGGTTTATCAATGGAGGGAGAAAAGGGAAACTTGAGGAATGTGCCTTGTCATGAGTTGGATGTTTAGGCATTCCATTCACGCATTCATCCATCCATTTATTTATGCATCCAGTGGATATTTATTGAACCCCTTACTTATGTCAGACTCCCTCTTAAATGTTGGGGATACAGCAGTGAGCAGGTTTGACAAAGTTCCTGCCCCCAAAGAATTTTATACTCCTGTGGGGGACAATGGCTACAAGCAAAGAAATAAATCAGATAATATTCTAGTTGTGATGAAATCTATGGGAGAAATAAACAGAACAATGTCACGTGGAATTGCTGATGGGGAAAAGGCACCGCAAGGAGAGTGGGAGGACGGCTTTCAATGGTGTCTATCACTGGAAGAGAGATCTGAAAGATGAGGAGACAGCCTTCCTGGAAAAGGGGACAGCAAATGCTAAAACCCTGAGTCAGCAAAGAGCAGGGTGTGCTTGAGAAAAGGAAGGTAGTATAGCTGAAATCCAGGAAAGTCAGATCTACAGATAGCATCCTGGGAGCCCTCCATACATATGTATGTAGCAATTACACCCAGGCATTTTGTGAGGGGGGCGGGGTAGACAGATAAAAAAGCCAGCACCAAGCCCTTGAGAGGTCATGAAGGAGAAGGAAAGACCTCTTTTTTTTCCTGCAAAATGCAGATGACCCTTGAATTTAGGTGGTGAGAAAAAAAAAATCTGAAATACCTTGAACTCTTGGGGGGATGGGGTAACTGGGTGACGGACATTAAAGAGGGCACATGATGTAATGAGTTCTGGGTGTTAAAAGCAAATGATGAATCACTAAACTACATCTCTGAAACTAATAATACATTATATGTTAATTAATTGAATTTAAATTAAAAAATACTTTGAACTTTTTGGAGAACTATTTCTGAGTAAAGTTTTGTTGGTAGCTATGTTTTTAAATGACATGTATAAAGGAAAAACATTGGTACTTAGAATTATTAAATTGTTTCTAATTATCCCATGTATGATTACTTTCTTTTTTGGAACTAATTTATAGTTCTGCAGAAGAGGTATAAATACTTTTTAAAACCATTTTTAAAATAAAGCAAAATAGCTGTCAGCCAGCCAAAAAACAAACAAACAAACAAAAAACAAGAATTGTTGTCTGGATGAGAGTCTGCTCAGTTCTAACACAAATTACCTTAACTACTGAAGAGAACTTACTCATCCAGACAACAATTCTAACTGCTTGTAGAAAACAACAGCATATTATCTGAGACAGTTTATTTTTCTTTTCTTTCTTTCTTGTTTTTTGTTTGTTTGTTTGTTTTTTGGCTGGCTGACAGCTATTTTGCTTTATTTTAAAAATGGTTTTAAAAAGTATTTATACCTCTTCTGCAGAACTATAAATTAGTAATGACACAATTAATCCTAGAACCTATGATTTCTTCATTTAAAAGCAAATCTTCAGTATCAAGAGAGATAGCATATCGTGCATAAAGGGAGAGATTGGTGTGAAGAGCAAGGAAGGAAGAAGCTGAGGCAGGTTGAAGAGAAAGAATCAAAGGATTGGAACTAGGAGGAAAGACGGGGATGGAAGTTCATGGCATTATTTCCACTGGATGTGCCATATTACCCAGTGTGGTATGCCTTGAAAGCTGACTTGAAAACTTAACTGCTTTTGAGCATAAGGACTACCTTGATGTGGATATTGCTATTCCCATTTTATAGGTGAGAAAGTACACACAGAAAGGTTAAGTAATTTGCCCAAATTTGCCCCCAAGTTGGCTGAACTGGAATATGAACCCAAGCAGCTTGACTCCAAAGCCCATTTTCTTTTCTTTTCTTCCTTCCTTCCTTCCTTCCTTTCTTTCTTTTTTTTTTTTTAAAGATTTTATTTATTTATTTGGCAGACAGAGATCACAAGTAGGCAGAGAGGCAGGCAGAGGGGTGCGGGGAAGCAGGTTCCCTGCTGAGCAGAAAGCCTGATGCCGGGACCCTGAGGGCTCCATCCCAGGACCCTGAAATCATGACCTGAGCCGAAGGCAGAGGCTTTAAACCAGGTGCCCCCAAAGCCCACCTTCTTAACTTCCACCTTCTTCATGTCTCCACAGCTTTGGCGATGGTCAGCTTTGGTGAGGTTGGTTCTCCTCACCACATCATGGAATTTCTAGTTCTATCTTCTTCCCCTATCCCAGGCTTCATTCATGGTCTCTATGCTAGGTTTCAGCTTTTAACTCCTCTCTTTTGATATAATATTTTAAACTATGATATCTGCAGACAATAGGATATACTATGGGATACCAACGAAGTTGATCGATAAATACAGACATGTAAGGGACCCCAAAATGTATCATAGATGAAAAAAAGGCAAGGTGCAAAAAGTGTGTAAAGCATGCTCCTAGTTGTATAAAGGAAAGGAATATTTGTCTCTGGCAATAATCAGAGTCCTAGCAAGAAAGAGATAAGATCCCGAGAGATAGTTAATAAGGGGGCTGTATATAAAAAGTGTGGGGAGGTCAAAGAAAATGAACAAGGCAATGGTGAAGCACCTCAGGGCTAGCTGAGGGGAGCTGTCAGCTGTCTACTGTCTGAGAAGACAGCTGGCAGCAATTCTAGCTTGAGGGAAAAGGAGGTGGGAGCTGTTACCACAACCCAGAGTGGTTGGACAGGGCTGCCCAGCAAGAACTATGGCCCCTCTCTTAAGAGAGGAATGGAAGCCCTGCTAATTCCAGGCCCAATAAGGAAGAAGCTGGGGGGATAAATGTACAGATTGCTTCCCTTCCTTACCTCTCATCTTTCACTGGTTGGATCTTCCCCACCCCTCTGTGTCTCCATTACCCAAATTCTACTGGAAGAGGCCAGAGAGCTAAGGTCATAAGTTCAGTCTTCGGGGCCCAGAGCAGAGTAGAGAAAAGTGGAAAAAGAATAGTGAGGGGGTTTGTCAAGATCTCTGCATATAAACAGAGTATTTCTAGAATGATCCATCAGAAACAAGGTTCTGATGGAAACAAGAGATCTTTTTAAAAATACATTTTATTTTTAGAATAGTTTTTGATTCACAGAAAAATTGAGGGGATAGTATGGAGTTCCCATGTACTCTACAGCCAGTTCTTCCTATTAGCAACTTGAATTTGTATGGTATACTTGCCACAACGAGAATACCAATATTGATACCTTATTGGTAACTAAAGTCAACAGTTTGTTCTGATTTCCTTTGTTTTCACCAAACATTAGTTTTCTGTTCCACATTACATTCAGTCTTCTGGTTTCCTTAGGCTCCTCTTGGCTGTGATAGTTTCTCAGTCTTGTCTTTTGATGACCTTGACAATTTTGAGGAGTACTGGCTATGTATTTTGTAGGGTACATCTGAGTTGACATTTATCTGATTTTTCTCATACTTAGATTGCTGTTACACTTTTGGGAGGGAAGAAAACCATACAGGCCAAGAGCCATTTTTATCATACCGTATCAAGGATACACAGTTTCGATACTTAGAATTCTTCTGTAACAGAGATTTGTATCAACCCCCTCCATTTATCCATTTATTCATTTAATTACTTATTTAATTCAGTATGGAATCATGACTCTTTTATTCTTTGTGTTAGAATCTAATACTACTTTATTTTGTTCATCAAATTATTCCAGGTTTGGCCTTGAAAGCTTTTTCATTTGGCTCCTGTGTCCTTTCCATATGTCCCCATCAATGTAGGGTGGCTTTGGTTTTGGTTTTTGGAGCACTTCCTTACTTTCTGACATTGCAGGATAATCCAGGCTTATTCCAGGCTTATCTTTTTTTTTTTTTTTTTTTTTTTTTTTTTTTTTTTTAAGTAATCTCTACACTCAGCTTGGGGCTTGAACTCAGAACCCCGAGATCAAAAGTCACATACTCTATTGACTGAGCAGGCCAGGAGCCCCTCCAGGCTGATCTTGCATAATTTCTGTATCAGTCCTTGAATCTGTCATTTCACTAAGGAAGGCCACCTGGTTTCTTTTATTGGGACACAGTATTAGAGACCAAGATGTGGGTAGTAGGTGCGCTCATTGCTTCTGGGATGGCATTGCTGATAGAGCAAAGAAATACATGTGTGTATTATGAAATAATATTAGGTGACATTTTATGTATTATGAAATATGTATATAAACATATCTATAGTACATACTTTATATGTAACCATCTGTATTTCTATTAAGCTTAACATAGGTTCATATAATGAAGAAACTTATTTTTGTTACACACTTATTTTGTACTGTTAGATGTTTTTAAAAATTTATATCCATTTGGTAGTTTGTTAATCATTTAAAAAGAACTATATTTGTTCTTTTATTTGTTCTAACATCTCTTCATGTTAGAAATGCCCTAGTGATAAGATAATAAGATAAATTGTGTTTGTGTTTTGTGTATGTGTGTGTGTATGTGTATGTATGTGTGTGGGTATATATATATATATATATATATATATATATATATATATATATGGAGAGAGAGAGAGAGAGGGAGTTGTATATTACTAGATGAAAAACCTACTAAAAACATATTAGGGCAACTGGGTGATTAAAAGAACTCATGTGAATTATTCTTTCATAAAGAATGGATCCCGGGGCGCCTGGGTGGCTCAGTGGGTTAAGCCGCTGCCTTCAGCTCAGGTCATGATCTCAGGGTCCTGGGATCGAGTCCCGCATTGGGCTCTGTGCTCAGCAGGGAGCCTGCTTCCTCCTCTCTCTCTCTCTGCCTGCTTCTCTGCCTACTTGTGATCTCTCTCTGTCGAATAAATAAATAAAATCTTTAAAAAAAAAAAAAAAGAATGGATCCCTCTATGAATTTGTATGTTACATGAGTACCTCAATATGGTCAAAATGGAATTATCTTCTTTCAACCCCATTTTTTAATCTGCTGCTTTTCCCATCTTTGTGAATATCATCCCATCCATTCAGTTGCCTAAGGCAGAAACTTAGGACACCTCCTGATTCAGTCTTCTTTGATGTTTTTGATGTCATTCTATGGTCACATCTACTTTTTAAATAACTCTCCAGTTCCTCTAGTTCTCTCCATCTCTACAACTACTTACTGCTGGGTTTAGGCCAGGATTACCCCGAAGGCAATATCCCCCTAATAGTTCTCCCCATTTCTCTTCTTATTCTACTCACAAGATATTCTTCAAACCAGCCAATAGTAGTTTTAGAAATGCCTATCTGGTCAGGTTTGTCCTTAGACTTAAAATTTCTCAAAATGGCTCTCCATCACCGGGTTCTATGCACCCATGGAACTGAGTGAGCTCTCTCTGCCTTGGAGGCTTGCTTCTTCCTCTGTTCAGGACTCTTTCCTCTTTTCACCATCCCTAGCTTCTATCTTGGTTTAGTTCGCCTCTTTGTGGAGTCTTCCCTAATAGCCAAAGGTCAGGGTTGATGTTCTTCCTTCCTAGGTCTTAGCACTTTTTCTTTTTTTTTTTTTTAAGTAGGCTCCAGGTCTGGTGTGGGGCTTGAACTCATGACCCTGAGATCACGAGTCCCTTGTTCTACCAACTAAGCCAGCCAGGTGCCCCTTAGTACTCTTAATATGTATGCACGTACCACACTGAACCGTGCTTGTCTGGATCCACTACTAGGCTATAACCTCCTTGAAGGCAAAGACTTTATCAGGAGTGCCTTGGAGTCAGACTGTCTGAAGTTGCAGTTGTCCAGACCGAAAACAGCTCTGTCATGTTCTACCTGTGGGGAGTTATTTAGCTTCCCTTTGGTTCAATTTCCTCACCTTTAAAATAAGATATGAGAATAGTACCTAACTCATAATGTTGATGTGAGAATTAAATGCAATGCCTGGCACGTAGTAAGCCCTGGATAAATGTTAGCTATCATAATTGAGTCTTGGAGCCTAGGGAGTAGTTTGAGTTTGATCTTGGTATATTTTGAACTTCATTTCAAAAAAAGGTACGTGAGTGTATGTATATATGTTATTTGATGTTGCCAGGAATAGCTAATTTCATCTGTCAAAATTTTCTTCCTAGCACGCTCTTTTGAGTCACGGATTTTGGCTTTTAAGTAAGCTAAAGGTTGTTAATTGGGAGAACGGCCAGAAAAACTTCTCCACGGCTTTTGAATCACATGTTGAACAAATCTGGCATCACAAGCATCAAGCTGCCTTCTGTTTCTAATCATTTTTCTTTCTAATTTAGTTTCTCCCACCAAAAGGGATTATAATTGATTTTCATTGCAGAGTCCATGGAAGATGTCACAAGATGTAAAGGCAATTATTCTCAAGTAGATAGAACCCATATTTGCTGAGCGTCCCCACTGGCTCTGTCCCAAATGCTAAGCAGTAGCAATACTTCCCTGGATTGAGACGATGTGACACTGATCTGAGGGGACTGGCACAAGTCTTGGCTAAGAGACTTTTCTTCTTTCTTCTCACCTACACCTCTGATGTTCTTTAAAAAAAAAAAAAGGAAAGAAAAAGAAAAAAAGGGAAGTGGTGGCATCTTATTTACAAAACCCTCTCCAAGAGCATATTGGTCAGTGGTCTGGCCCTGAAGGCTTGAATGCAGGTCCTATCTCAAAATAGACTTCCCTCTGGGAAAATCACTCTCCTTCCTCAACTACCCTTACCGTCCTTTCATCTCTTTACCTCCCAGTATCTCCCCTCCTTCGCCTTCTCTAACCTGCAGAGAACAACTTCCCTCCCTTTGAGTTCCCACATTCTGCTTTTTTGCCCATTCATACCATTCTTAAATACAGGCATTTGTTCTTGCTTTGGAATTCCTCTAAAAAAGAGGGCAATCTGGAAACAACTTTTGTCAATACGGCAGCTAATACATTGTAAGCTAATAAACATTTACAGAAAAGAGGAAAATTGTAATTACAGTAAAGAACAAAAATCAGGGACAATGCTATTCGCTCCTCCTCTGTGCCTACCCCAAAGCAACACATCAAGCCTTCACTAGGATGCCTCACCAGCATCTCCCTGGGGTTAAATGCTCCCTCCTTGGAGATCTTACTATACTTTTAGTCCTTGTGCACATTTGACATCATCTGTGGTTGCGTCAATTTCTTCTGTGTTTGTGTGTTTAGCCCCCAGTAGAAATACGTTTCTTAAGGGCTGAAGCTTATGTCTGTGACTCTGAACACGTTTCTTAATCAATCTCACAAACAGAAGGAGGTGATAATCATTCTTCACATTGTTGTGATAATTGAAGCACAGTGAGAGAATTTTCTAGAACATAGTAAAGAGCTCCATGGTCAGCTTCTTTGTCTTTCTTTAGTTTTGTGGCCCTCTCCATGGGGAGAGGGTACACAGCACTGATTGGGAGTGTGGACTCTGCGTTTGAGTCCCTGCTAAGGAATTCAGGAAACATACTTCATCTCTCCACGTCTCATTTTCCTTGTCTACAAATTGGGGATAATAGTGGTATTTACTTCATAGGGTCCCTGCAGTAATTAAATGATGGAGTAGGTAAAGCAATTAGAACCTAGCACATGGTGAGGACTCAGCAAATGTTGGCCGTTATTATTGGCATAATGCTCAGTGTAGAGTAGGTGCCTACAAAATACTTAGAATGAATTGGAAAAAAATTCATAGCACAGTCCTTTTAATAAACGGATCAGCTGGGGTTACCTTGGTCACTACCCAATGGCTGTCTTCTTTTCTGTTCAGTTTGCCAATTTATCTTACACCTGGGCCTTGTAAACCATTTGCTGGACCAGTTCAAATTGCATTCAGGTCATAAAAATCAGAAGTTATTTAGAAGACAAAAGCCAGAAGGAATTAGTAAGTGGAATTATAATCAAATAGGAAAGGTGTTTAACGTGGGTGAATGAGAGATTCCCACCGGTATACATCTTATTTAAGATCTTAATTAGAGTTCTGGAAAAGGCAAAGTCATATGCTAATGTAATGTTAATAAAATTACATTGGGGAGAAATGGAAATGCTAATACGGGCTGATGACCAATATAAAGAAATCTAAATAAGGCTTTCTTCTTCTAAAAAGCTCCTAATGTTTTATAAACAATCTCCTTACTCTGAAGTATTTTTCAGAAAAGTAGGGTTCTTCACTCAGTAATACTGTTTTCTTTAAAAAAGTAAAAAAAAATTTTTTTATCAGTGTTAGAATGGGAAGAATCAACTAGTTTTACAGGGTGAATAAGATGGATAGCAATCCTAGCTCCTTCAGTCAGGTTGTCTTTCCCAAAGGTGACCACTTTTCAAAGCCTGCAGCTGAGGCTCGGGTGTGTATATCCACATGACCACATCTCCAAATAGCATTCATGCATTTCTGTTTTGTTTTGTTCTCTGTTTTCTTACCAGGTGACAGGAGGATTTAGTTATCTCCTGTGTTCCCACTACTGCCAAACCCCTGCATACCGCATTTGTTCACCTGTCCACAGTTTTGGCTAGAGTTAGAGTGACTATTCACAATTATTATAATTCTGTTTTCTATTCACAGAGGGGCTATGTGGTAAGCTATTACTTTTTACTTTCTGGACTTTTTTTTTTCCTTCTTTCTGGCAAACCCTTAATTTCAGTTGTCTTGGTTTTCTGTTTGTTTATCTTGTGTTATTTGCTTAGTTTTCTATGACCACTATGTCACTAATGTAACCCCAAACCCTCCCCCAGCGTAATGTGGAGTTTCCTTTCAATGTGTTCATTATGGTCCATATGTTCATTCACATAAAGCATTTGGTTAACTTCATCTTGAAAATTCTTTCCCAGGGTCAACTGAACTGCTTCACAGCTAGAAATCTGCCTTTCCTGTCATCCTGTGTGTTCCCTCTGTCTGTCCCCTGTGCTCACCTCCTTCTCCTATTACCCATTTTCCTCTTTCTTGGTTTACTCGTCCTTTAGGTGGAGCACATCTTCTATCCACTAGCTTCCTGATGAAGGATGTGTGGGAGGTGAAGTTTTTGAGAACTTGCACGCCTGAAAATGTCTTTATTCCTCACTCATACTTGATTTATAACATGAAATAATTTTCCCTCCGAATTTTGAAAGCATTGCTCCATTGTCTTCTCTCTTCCAGAGCTCCTTTGGAGAAATCTGAACTCATTCAGATCCCTTCGCCTTTAATTTGTTCAGTAACAAAAATTAAACAGTAAATTTTGAAGATTTAATTGGCTTTATTAATCAACTCATGAATTGGGCAGCATTCTAATTAGCAAATAGAGGGGAGCTCCAAGGGGCTAACAAAAAAAGAAAGGTTTTTAACAGTAGAGAGGGAGCCTCCGATAAAAGTAAATTATTAGCAAAGGATCCATTGTTTTAGGCAAGGTCCTCCTCCTAAGGGGAGCAGAGGGGGTCGGGGTGGTCTATCAGTAAACTTCCTGGTGCTGACCAGGAAATTCCCAGTAAGGGTACATTTCTGGTGAGTTGAAACTGCAGTGAGGCTACTAAGTCTTAGTATACAGATTTTGGGCCTTAACCCAAGTGACACCATTTTGGACTTGTGGTTTTCTTTTAAACAGCTTTTTCACTGGAAACTTGTAGAAGCTTCTTTTTGAACTCGGTTTAGTGGTGTGGGTCTATTTTCAGGCACTGCGCTAGGGATTTGTTGGGTCCTTTTTCTATTTTTTTTCTTAGCGCTCTTTTTTACTTTCTTCAGGAAATGTCTTAGGGCTTCCAATTCTGACATCATAGGTGTACTGAAATAAGAATGCGTGGCTTCTCTGAAGACATTAAGGGTTTAGTTGTTATTTTTTTATAAACATACTTTTCTTCTTCCTGCATGCTTTCTATTTTCACCACATTTTTTTGTTTGGTTTTCGGTCTCTATGTTTTTGTATTAGGGGCTTTTCTCAGATTCTGCTCATGCTTTTGAGTGCCTGCTCTCACTCCAATGTTGGGGCCTCCAGAGCTGCCTGGGAGCTCTGAGTGGAGGTGTATTCTGTCTGCCATTTGGTGGGGAACCCCTGATGTCATCACCCTTGTCGACATCATTAGGTCTTTATCTTGCGTCCAACAGATTCCCATCTAGAGAAAGGTTTGTTTGGTCTCCTGCTTGGAAGTAAGAGACTGGCTGCTATCATTCCGGGTTGAGTGACTTCCGCAATTTGGTACGCGGCTGTCATTTACCGAACTCCTGTTTTCCGTTTTTTTTTTTTTTTTTGTTTTTTGTTTTGTTTTGTTTTTGTTTTAAATTTATTTCTTTTCAGTGTAACAGAATTCATTGTTTATGTACCACACCCAGTGCTCCATGCAATATGTGCCCTCCCTACTACCCACCACCTGGCTCCCCCAACCTCCCACACCCCACCCCTTCAAAACCCTCGTTTATTAGACAGACATTCTGCTTTCCCCTCTTTGAAGATGAAAACCGTTGTGTGCTGGGGTGAGGGAGGTTCATCACCCAGGAGTCTGCAGGGAGATAGGAGCACCTAGAGATCTGCCCTCCTTTGTCGGAAGCAGCTGGCGGGCTGATCCCTGAGCCCCAGTTACTTGGTGGCTTCGAGGGACTCTGTTCTCAGCTTTCCCCTCTGAGGAAACACAATTCATTCTTCCTCAGTTCTAGTAAAGTCAGTACCACTTGTTCATGGGCTCTACAGCCTTTACAAAGTTTCTTATCGTGCTCAATTTATCCCTGTAGGCTTAGTCTTTAAAATAAACTCCCCTTTACTCGGTGTAGCGTAAGAGACATTAGAAGCCTGTGTTCCATCAGTCATCTTCTGCAATTCTGCTTTCTTTTGGTGAAAATCCTACATCTGATATTTTCTAGTGTTTGGGGAGTTTTGCAGTTGCTTTCAACTGGAGAAAAACCAAAGGCGGCAGACTTCTGGGCGAGCTGAGCTTCGAGTACCAGCTCCCTTTCAATTAAAAAATGTACAAGTATTCTCTGGCTTCCCTCACAGACTGTCTAATGAAAAATAAAAATTTGCCAAATTGAGAACCAATAAAAAGTTACAGGAATCTGATTGCAAAAAAAAAAAAAAAAAAAAAAAAAAAAAATTTCCAAAGTTCTTGGCACTCATGGGGCACCTGGATAGTTCAGTCGGGGGGAGCAAGTGACTCTTGATCTTGGGTTTGTGAGTCTGGGTCCCATTTTGGGCCTCAAGATTACTTAAAAAAAAAAGTACTCTGCAACTCAAATAATTTCCTCACTGTGGTAGACGTCATAATAATGGCCTCCCAAAGAGGACTATATTCTAATACCCAGAGACTGGAAGTAGGTAAAGTTACAGAGTGTGTAAGTTAAATGCTCGATGTCCTGGGACAGTGTGCCTCATCCCCATTTGAGGCCTTCACACACTGGGTGCTTCCTGCCTTGCCCCACCACTGACACTCGTTGCCTGGGTCAGCAATTCTTTCTCTCTCTCTCTCTCCTTTTAAGTAAACTCTACCCACAGCATGGGGCTTGAACTCACAAACCAGAGATCAAGAGTGGCGTGCTCACTGACTGAGCCAGCTGGGTGCCTCCTGGTGAGCAATTCTCAGTGGTAGGAGTGGTGGACTGTGCACGGAAGTGTGACTGGATGTAGTCCAAAAAACCCCCTTGGGTGGTTTCTATGATCTATTAAAAGTCCTGTTGGACAGGCCTGTTGGAAGACACTTACTGATATGGGGAGTGGTGATGGAATTAAAATCAGGTCACAAAACAGCATGTGTGGTATAATCTCATTTTGGTAACCATGTGTAGGTGTATCTGTGGAAGAGCATTAACCAAAAGGCTAACTGTAATCTTCATGTTTTCTATATTTGCCCTCTATCTTGTTTTAAGAGAAAACAAGCAAACTTAAGTAAAAACAATGTTCAGGAAGTGAACCCCTGAAGAGGGTTATTTCAGGGAGCCATTGGCTGAGAAGTGACGGTCTTACAGTTACTCGTGCTCCAGGAAATTGGCAGCCCTTGGAGGAATGCCAAGAAAGCTCTTTACCATGGGTGGTGCTTCAGGGAGAACAAAGATTTCTGGAGAAGTGATATACTTTCTGGAGAAACCTGGCTAACCAGGAAGGCGTCTGGTTTGGGGGGGCAAAGCCAAAACTTCAAATATGCTGTCTAACATTCAGGAAAAGGGGTGCTCACCAAGAACAGAACTCTGTAGGAACTTAAATTTTTCCTGATTTCCATAATCATATGTCAAGCCCCTATGCACTACATGTGTACCCATGATGCAACAGAACACTCTTGTTTCTGTGGTGCTGGCTCACCTTGTGGCAAGAGTCACAGGAGAGACAAGAGACGTGAACAGACCAGAGGACTGCTTCTCTTGTAAGCTATTTTGGAATGAAAGGTACTATGGGAGCACTCTGTAAGCTGCAGTGGGACTGATGAGGAGTTAAACACACAGTAAGTAGAGGATGTAATTTAAAATCATCCTAACATAAAAGGCGGGGTGATGAGACTCTACAAGTACAAAAGAGAAAAAAAGTTGATAGTTTGGTGCTATATCTGACATGTCTAGGCCTGTAAGAGAAACAATGCATTAAAAATATCTGATGTCATTCATTCATTCAATTACTCACTGAGCAGCAATCCAGGGGAGGTATGGTGCTTGGGGACGAATGTCAGGGACACAACATTTTTCTGCCTGGTTTCTTTATTATTATTTTTTTTAATTTAAGATTTTTATTTATTTATTTTTGTGAGAGAAGAGAGAGTGTGTGCATGCAAACAAGCAAAACCAGGGGCCGGGGGAGAGGGTCAGAGGAAGAAGCAGACTCCCCACTGAGCAGGGAGCCTGATGTAGGACTTGATCGCACATGACCTGAGCCAAAGGCAGA